>NC_138062.1:23256216-23821216 GCF_964194185.1 Rhinolophus hipposideros
AATAAATAATAAATATACTTTGTACAGTTGTTGTATTTAAGTAAGTTGATATAAGATACGTGCTTAGAACACTGCCTGGTTCATAGTAGGTGATTAATAAAAGCTTTAAATAATAATTCAATTATCATTTTATTATATACATAAAACATTTCTGGAAGAATGCTTTGTTCTTTATACTCCTATACTTTTGGAAGAAGAAAACAATTTTTAAATCATTTCAATCTCTATTAAAATAGAAAAACTACTGTTGAAGTCCAGGCAAGAAATGATGAGAGGAGGGGAATGGGAGGTGAGGGTCCGTGTTCAGGAGATGTTTCCAAGGCAGAAGAACTGGCAGAGCTGAGGCAGAGGATTGATGGCAGCTCCGTTCTCAGGAGATATAGGAAGATGGGGGGGTAGACTGAGGCAGGGGAAGGGGGCACTTGAGGAGAGAGAAGTGAAAATGACTGGGAGGAGTGGTGGAGATCGTCTTGGTCGTTCTGAAAAATTAAATATTTTATGTCTGGGGAGTTTTATCTGTCACCTAGAAGAAGGAGGGTGGTCGGGGCGGAATACACCCTCCATCCCCTATACATACCTGTGGCTTTCTGAATTGTAGCTGGGTTGTCTGATTTTCACCAGCTTATCATTTTCCCTTAGCAAACTACTTTTTGCTAACCAGTTTTTAAATGTTAGAAATCAACTAAGAATAAACAGGAGTTTGAAAGGGTTTAATAAGTATTTCTTACTGCACATGTCTAAGAAGTTGTAATTAATGTCATTGGTAGCTTATAATGATAGTCTTCTGGCCTTCTGTCAGTCACATGAGATGATGACATTCTCCACAGGATGTAGGTTCAGACTCCCCCCGCCCCAGTCCTCATAGTTTTGATGGACTATATAGATGGTCTCCCCTGGTCATTGCATGGTCAGCAGCTTTCATGTTTGTAGGTTGGCCAGACGAGGTCAAGTGCAGCCTGGAACTGTGGTGGGGACGTGGAGAGCTCACCTTAAGGACATGTGTTTTACAGGACACTCTACCCACCTAAATATGACTTGTCTGCTCCCTCTGGAAGGAAATAGATGCTGAGCCTGGGACCGTAGAGGAGCGGGCGAGAGTGGGTGGGGGAGACCGGGTCTGGGGAGAGGAGGGTGAGCACAGCAGCCTTCTTATAGATTCACCTGGAACGCTAGAATTGTGCTGTGATGCCTTAGAGTTATTGCTGACATTTCTGGGGTTCTTGATGGAACCCCATCGAGTTGCTTTCAAATTGGGGGTTTCAATCCATAGTTTCTGAATGTGTTCGGCAGACCCTGCCAGTGCTGTTTTGTAAGCCCAGGCTCTCCAAAGGCTCTCTATTCAGAGACCTGCTGGGTCGTGGAACATGACGGAGGAGCTCAGCCCCCATCGCAAAGGTGAGGAAGCTGAGGGGATGGTGCCTTTTTTGTTTCAAGCCCCCTTAGAGACATGCTCTGTCTTCCTGGTAATGGGGCGATTGCCATTACTGTGTTAATCGCCTCCATGGGTAAGAGGTGTGGGTTTGGTGTTCCCAGTTCTCAGACAGCTTGTTTCCTTGCAGAGGGTTTTACTCCCTGACGTTACCATTTATGAATGAAGCACCTTCATTGCTTGAAGTATGAAGTATGTTTTTGTTAAACTCATATTAATGTTGGTGAAGTCTTCGTGCTGCACTTTTAGTCATCCAGGGAGACGTGTGCTTTGCCATGAATATGCTATGGGGCAGTGGCATCATCAGCAAGTCCCCTGGGTTAAGTACAGAATCCTCAATGATTTTGCTTAATGGACCACTTGGATGGTAAAAGTGGAAAGCATCTTCCTGTCATTTTATTAATGCGGATTAATTTTCTTGATTTTCCTTGTCTTCAGTGAACTCAAACAGAAAGCATAGTCATTATCCGGTGACCCAAATGAGTTGACGCTCTCTTTTTCTTAGTTTTTTTATAAACTGCTATTTTTTTTGAATGAAATAATAGATTTTCTATTTTAAGGAACCTCTGACATATCCAACTATATCTCGCCAAACCAAGTCCCTTTTCTCCCCTCTCCCCGCCATCTGGAAGTTTAAGTTACGCAGCTGCTCAGCACTAGTAAAATCACAGCCCAGGCTTCATCTGCCCGTCTCTCTCTTCTTCCGGTTCTTCCCCACTGTGCTGTTTAACAAGACAGACTCTTTTTCCGGGTGCTTGTTGGGGACAGATTGTTTCCAGTGTTACTATTGGATAAACATAGTTCACCTGTGTTTGGTCTTCTTGTTTTTTTGTTGTTGTTTTTAATTTTGTTCTTTAAATTCCACATATAAGTGAAATCACATGGTCTTTGCCTCTCTCGGTCTGACTCGTTTCACATAGCATCATGCCTTCTAGGTCCATGCATGTTGTCGCAGTGTTTGGTATTCTTTAACAACACAAAGACTTTTTGTTACCCACACTTTGGATGGCCTCTAATGTTTGCATGAAGCCCTACACCAGGCAGCATCTTGAGATGACAAATATGTTTTTGAGCATGGGCAGCACTGAGAAATACAGAAACAGTGCGGAAAAGTATATTTAAAATTTTAAAATGGAATCATTCATCAAGGTCTGTGATAATTTTTCGAATATCAGAACGGCTCATGGAGTCAAACCATTAGCTCCCGTGCACATTCTGCTGCTTTCTTCTTATGGCGGTGGTTTGTTTGGTGCTTTGGTTTGGGGCAGGCGAATACCTGGTTGCATTTCCTGTGTGGGGATTTGATTTGCACCTGGCGGGGCTGTGGTTTGGGTGGAAGCTGTGGCCCCAGGGCCTCCTAGGTGTCGGGGAAAGACACTGCCATGTGCCCTGCCTGCCCTGAATCCCTGTGTCCTTCCTGCAGGCCCGTTCATCAGCGTGGTCCTGTCCAAGCTGGAGAACATGCTGGAGAACTCTCTGCACGTTAATTTGCTGCTGATTGGGATCATCACTCAGCTCGCCAGCTACCCCCAGCCGCTCCTGCGTTCCTTTCTCCTCAACACCAACATGGTCTTCCAGCCAAGTGTCCGTTCTCTCTATCAGGTACGTGAGCTGAGCCCACCTCCACACCTGTGCACTTGATGGGTGCTAATGAGCAGGGCTCCTTCTCTCCTGCCCCTGTTATTTTGGTGTGTTTCAGAAATGCCTCTGTTCTAATTCATTGGCTCTCCTTGCCCGTCCTGTTCTGCTAATTGTGTAGATTATTCCAGACAAACTGCAAAGCTTCATTGGGTTAGATGTTTCGAGGGTGCTCTAGCAAAGCACTCAGGCAGTTAAAAATGAGCAAGTGCCTCAGATCATAATAGTTCCTGCAACGAGGGCTGTACCTGAAAGATGTATTGATACCTGAGGCTGGAATTCCACTGGAAGCATTAACATCATTCATGTTGCTTTTGACAGGTCCTAGCATCTGTGAAAAACAAGATTGAACAGTTTGCTTCTGTGGAGAGAGACTTCCCCGGACTCCTCATACAAGCCCAGCAATACCTGCTTTTCCGAGTGGACATGTCCGACGTGACCCCGGACTCACTAACCAAAGGTAAGCCGGCTGCTCCCTGTGTCTCTCCTTCCACTGCACCTCCATTTCTCCAGCCTCTCGATGTGGGTTCAAAGATGCTTTGTAGGCTCCTGGGCCCAAAGCATCTCAACATCTTTTCATCTTTGCCCAACACGAAGGAGGTTCCTGCTAGTGTTCTTAAGCCTGAAGGAAGGTCTGCCCTGCCCATACCCGGCCTCTTCTCAGTTTGGCGGGTCCAGTGAGGCATTTGTTTTCCCAACCGAGAGTGCTTGAGGGAAGGAATGATGTGTGGGCTGTTGCCAGCCTAGAATAAATAACTTGGCACATATGGGCCAGAAAGAGGCATTCTGTACACACCCTAAGGCTTTTTTTGGCCAGCCCTACCCTGAGCAGGGAATCCGTTGTTCTCTTTATTATGTTTTCAGAGACTCTCAGGCCCCAAATAAATGTGCTTTAGGGCTCTAGAAGGTAAGAACTATTTGTTTTGACTGGGAGAGGTAAAGTTTATACTCAGCTTAAGATTCCTGAGAGTGACTTTTCATAGGCTCTCGAGGTGTTAGTCTGGGGCCTGGCGGGGAGGGTGGTGGGTGGGTGCTGAGCAGCAGAGCTAAGGAGGCGGCCTGCAGAGCACGGCTGCTTTGCCTCATTTAAGCTCATGTTGGACAGATCGGTTGACTTGTTGTCTTCTGAGCTGTGACTTAGGCCTTGGTGAGTGCAAACCAGGGAATGCCCCAGATTGTACTGGCGTTTGCTTATCTCAGGATAAGTCAGGCTTCTCTGTGGCAGGTGACCCGTGGAGAGAGTGGGGCTCTCAGTCCTCTTCATCAGAAACCAGCTCTGAGAGGCAGAATGTAACTCAGGGCAATGTGTACACCTTTAAAGGAAGCTGGAAAGATCCCAGAACTCTGAAGGCTTGACCTTGCCTCTGCGTAGCTACTTGATCTCGGTCACTTAGCCTCACCGGGCCTCAGGTTTCTTGACTCTTAAGTGAAGGATTTGTTTTCCATTTCTGAAGTCCTTTCTGGCTGTAGAACTCTTGTTGTGAAGGACTCTTAAGGTACTTGCAAGGCAGATTCTCCAGGGAAGGTGGGCCTTGTGCCACTGGTCAGATGGGGTGGGGAGGAGCTTCAAGCTTTGGCCCTGGAGGAGAGCAGGTAAAGCCATGGATGGAACGAAAGGAGCCCCTGCATCTTTGTGGGAACCCCCACCTGGCCTCTGCTAGCCACTTGGACAGTCGGCCGGTTAGCTGTGTTTCTCCTGAACAGGGAGTGTGTTGCTGTCACTCACCCTGCAAGAGAAGGTGTGTCAGTTAGCTTCAGTGTGTAATGAACCACTGCAAAAACACTGGCTTAAAACAAAGCCATTTATGAGTGCTCAGGAGTCCATGTGGTTACCGCTGTTCTGATCTGGGCTAAGTTCAGCTGATTGGGGCTGGACTGGCTCGTGTGTTGCTGTCAGCAAATGGCTTCTGTCTGGGATGGCCTCACGCATATTGCTGGCTGCTGGCTGGGGTGGTGGGGATGGTGGAGTCTGTGTTTCCCATCGTCCAGCATGTTGGCTCCGTTGGTCAGTGTCACTCAGGCAGTCGCAGGCAGGATCACAGGAGGGCTGGTGGGGCACAGAGTGGTGGGGTCACTCACACTTTGTCCTTCGTTCTGGCTGCAGACCGTCTGTGACCATGACTGCCAGATATGTGCCCCGGGAAGCTCATTCCCAGCACATAAGGTTGTCAAATTATAGTCAGCTGTGGCTGATGCTTTTTAAGGCCTGTGACATTCAAGGGACTTTGATTTGTAGGAAGCTTCTCTTGAGACATAAGACTTTCCTTTCATGGACGTTTTTACATTAACTTCATAACTTCTTTCAGATTAGCAGAGTGACACCCTCCCCTTAACTTAAAAGAGCTCTAAACTCATAGAATGAGAAAGGTTCCTGTCCCTTTGCACAGAGCTGGCTTCTGAAGCATTGAGTGTGATGTGATTGCCTATAAATGAGTTGAATCTGGGACACAGAACAATTTATAATTAAGAAGTCTGGTAAAAGGCCAAATATCGGGGTTTCCAGTGTGTGTGTACCATGCACTTTGTCTAATACCACTGACAGCGAGATTAGCATGTAACGGATTTCTCTCCTTAACGTCTGAAATCTTTCCAATATTAGTCTTGAAAATGCCCTGTTGCAGCTTTTCAGACCCGGGGCAACATTTCAGAAAACCACTCTTGACTCTGTCATTGATTTGTACTTCCCTTCGTCCCTGCTTTATCTTCAGGTACTTGTGCATGCTTGTTGAGCCCTGTATGAGGGGTGTAACCCGAGTGCCTGCAGCCAGAGCTGCTCCGTCATTGGAGGCCCTGCATTCCCTTGGCCTCCTGGTAGCCCTGGAAAAAAAGGGCCTCCTCACCAATGCTTCAAATGGAAGTAAGAGTCCCTACGACTGCTGCTCCAGGGCTGGCGGACTTCCTGTGCCAGCTGTCACATTGTCCTGTTGTCTCTGAGGCTCAGCCACTTGCCAGGCTTATCATTTTCCCCTCAAATACTTTCCAAACCACAGAGGTTGTATTTACTTGTCTGTACTTATATTCAGAGTCCTTTCATTGATTTCTACCTCTGGAAGGAAGGTCAAGTAGGTATTAGTCCCATTTGACAGAAAAGGAAACTGAGCCATTATATGATAAGCTAGTTGCCAGGTAGGGACCTAACCAGTTCCCTTTGCTTTTGAATGGAGAGTTTGATGGGCTTTGTGACACTGAAAGGCCCAGCCCATCTATGCTCATAGGACAGAATTGCTGTAAGGATTTCCCTGCGAGTCTCGTCTCCCTTGCTGGGTGCTCTCCTGCCTTCGTTTCTGAAGATAATTTTGAGTCTTTGATTCAAGCTGGGTAAATGGGCCTCAGTGATGGCACTTTTTAAATTCATGGATCAAGCTGGGTAAATGGGCCTCAGTGATGGCACTTTTTAAATTCATGGATCAAGCTAGATAAATGAATCACAAAAAGCTTTTTTTGTGGGGAAAAGAGGAGTGAATTTGAAGGAGAAAGATGGTAATGAGGAATACAAATCAGCTCCAGGGAGCTGAGGTAGGGGGAAGGCCTAATGTCTGTCAGTTCCTTCCCTCATTCATTCAGCAAATGTGTATCAGCTTCTACGAGGAATAAGGAAGCGTGTTAGGGGCTGGGAAGGACAGATCCCATAGGGGCTCAGCTCTCAGGAATCTCAAAGTCTGGTAGAGGAGAAAAAACACCAACAGCAACGCAGGCTAAAGAGCAACGCAGGCATTAGCTGGTGAATAAAATGGGGTGGTAGCATAGAACAGAGAATTTACTTGTAGAGGCAGGAAACAAAGTGCTTTGTGAAGTCCTGCCAACTGAATTGATGGCTGACACTGTGTGTTCGACATGTTGACTCATTTCATCCTTACAATGACTCGATGAGCTTTTGGCAAATGACCTTCAACTACAGAGAGGTAAAGCAGCTCGCCTGATGTTACCCAGCCAGTCAGTGGCATAGTCTGTGGTCCTAACCACTGTACTGGCGTCTTTTAAGGGTAGGAAGATTTTGGGGAGCAGAAATGTCGGGGAAGGGAATTCCAGTTGAGGGCAGCAGCCTAAACAGTGCCAGTCTTGGTCTGGGATTAGTGCCCACGAGTGTCCCATTCCCCACTGGCATCCAGGCCAGCTTCCTTCGTGACCTTCTCGCTTTGGAGAGTTGCAGTGCTGGAGCGCTAGGGTGGGGCTGCTAAGGGGTGACCTCCTTAAGGGGGTGCTAAGGTTGGCGGTGTACTTCTGTGATAGCAACTTGCCCTCACTCTCTTGTCAGGACGTGTGGGTTTCTGCTGAAAGGTAACAGACAGATTCTCAACCACTTCTCTAGTTCTTTATGGCACATACTGTGATAAGCTTTAATCTGAAGGGATATTTAAAGCAGTAAAGAGGAGGATTTTTTTTTTAACACTATAGACTATGGTGGAGAGTTGTGGAAAGTACTATAAATGTCAAGAATTTTTAGCACTACAGTTAAGTGACACTCTGAGAAGAGTGTTGAGAAACGGGATTGAATCCTGAAAAGTGGCCAGAGTAATGAAGAGCTTGAAAATAATGCTTTGTAAGGAGTAATGAGACTGTTTGAGGAGGGGGCAGAGGAAGGCATAAATAATTCCTATAAATATATGAAGGCTGCAGATGTTCAGATATTCAGGAATTAAATAGTTGGGAACGTTGAACCATTTTAATTAGTAAAACTGTTTTGATATGAAAATGCAAATCACTTGACTATGTTCAAGTTTGGGCTCATACCATCTTAGACCTATGTTACTGACACTGACATGGAAGCCCTGGAAACACTCGTTAAATGGAGGCTGGCACTAGATGCCCACGGTTATGGGCTGCGCCCAGTCAGGTCTGCCCAGCACTCAACTTCCTCTCCATTATTTTCAACCTTTAAAAGGTTTCTTCCATTCTATGCTCCACCGGAGGCTGGACGTCCCAGCTAGAAGGCTGGGGGTCACCAGGCAGCCCCAGGGGCCAGAGCCTGAGCTGCAGGGAGCGTGGAGTGGCTTGTGTCACCCAGCCTGCCTCCTGCAGCTACACTCTGTGATCAAGGCTTAGCTGGCAAAGGTGGGACTGTCACCCGACACGGGGACATTGGGAGAGCAGGTGGAGCCTCTGGATGTCCCTAAGCAAGCATCGTGGGGAGCTAAGTCTTCACTTAGTTGACGCAGTGGCAGGAGATGCCTTTTTCATTGTTTTCCCCTCGTCATGCCTGGGGCATGGAGGTTTTCTTGATAAACCTAAATTCTTGTCACAATTTCTGCACGAAGTTCCTTTTCCAGAATTTGGGATAAAAGTCTATCACATGCCCTGTGCTGGAGGTTATCTGCTGGGCAGATGTGTGTGTGTGCCACAGAATGGACGAAGGTGCATGCTCAAGGGCTGGGTCTTCAGACTTCAGTCAGTCAGAGGACCTGCACCCACGACTAGATACTCCATCTGCCCAAGCACTTGACTGAAGAGGGCGGACGTGCAGTGCAGCGCAGGCCACCATGACCGTCCCTTTCTGGTTTCAGATCCCATTCAGGACGCTTCCAGGACAGGAACCGGCAAGAACCTTTTGGACGGCCCCCCCAGAGTGCTTCAGCCCTTCCTGACAAACAGAGCCAAGGTGGCCGGGGTGCCCCCAAGCCTGCCCCTGCCGGTGAGGAACACCATGCTGGCCGCCGCCCTCTTCCCCGAGTTCCTCAAGGAACTGGCCGCCTTGGCGCAGGAACACTCCATTCTGTGCTACAAGATCCTGGGTGACTTTGAAGACTCCTGTTGTTAGCTTCAGCTTTTTCTTTGTCTTGTTTTTAAAATAGAGGTTCTTGTTTTTTAAGGTTTTAGTGTCTTGACTGAATGTTAAATGCAAAGCTGCTTACAAAAATTTCTACTTTGATATTTCCTGACAATACTTGATTTGTGGGGAGGGGGATTTTCTGTACACCCCCCCTCTCTAGCCAGGTCTTTCCACCCTACTTGGTATGGAATGTAAGTCTCATAAGCTGGTTGCTCCTGTGGCAGGTTTTCTTTGCTCAGTTTTTCCTCCTCAGATTTTTCGGTTGTTATTATTCTCCCACCCGAGTCCACTCATCTTGCAGCTTAGAGCGTACCAAACGAGTGCACAATGGGCTTCCTGGAAGTGCCCGTGTCCGAAGGCTGGCTCTTCAACAGCACGTGAAGAATGCACACCTACTCCTGTCGCCTTCTGCAGTTTTGCTTCCATGTTACAAAAGGGGAGGATAAGGATGGAGCCCCCTTGCCTCCACCTCGTAAGCACATATCATGTGGCCTTTGCATTCTGCTTCCAAGACTTAGATTCTGCCCAACTGCCTTCTGGGGCAGGCATATCGTCGGTCTCAGCTACCTGCCTGGTCGTCAGATGTTGGCGGAGGGAGCTTGGACCGCAGAGACAGTTTCCTGTTGCTGGAGAGATTTCTTTTAACCAGTGTATTGCTACCTAAACACTGAACATAGCCTTAGCTTGGTAAGATTTGCACAAAGTGAAATGTACCTATGCAAACTGTTAACTTTGGTTTTCAGGAGTTCGATCAGATGAAGAAAGCGTGGTATCATGTACTTATAGAAGAAGACAATCATTGTTGTTTTTTAAAGTGTTTTATGAAAAACAGATTAATTGGTGAAGCAATTTCATAGTGGGGTTGTTGTTTTTTTTGGCATGGGGAGGTGTATGGAGTGGGGATAAAGGATAAACTAAATGCAACATGTAAAAACATTGGTAGTTACCTTAAATTGTGTTTGATTTTTCTAGTATGTTGCACTTTGTAGAGAACCAGGTACTGTACGGCCACTCTGGGAAGTGGGATGTACATGCAGATGACAGGGAGACCTGCAAAGCCAAGTGCCTGCCGGTGACTCAGTCTACACAGAAGTGCCGCCTCCCGAGTAATGGAGTTCATTAGGAGGCCCCAGTGTGATGTATTAGTGCCTCTCTGCTGCTTGTCAGCCTGCTCCAAAGGGCATCATTACACATAGAGCCAGTCTCCTTACACCACCACCACGAGGGGGAAATACAAAATAATTGTGGGCTGAAACCGAGACCCTAAACAGCTGATAATTATGAATATTCAATTCTACTGCCCTCTCTTCTGGGCCGGTAAGAAGTACATATAGAGCATGTGCCTCACCGTTTGGAGGGAAAGTGGAAGCCCCACTGTGCATGTTTCTCTCTCTCTGGATATCACTGCTGAGCCCCCTGGGATGGAGGGCAGCCATAGGTGTGGTGCTGTGTCTCAGGAGCATTGTTTTGGTTTTAATCAGGCCCCTAGTACAGGCAGGGAGTGGAGTAAAGAATCACATGCGACCCTGCAGAGCAGAGGCCGCTCTTTTGTGGTTCAGGAGTTTTGTTGTGAGAGAAAAGCCAGCCCAGTGGAATGACGTCTCCAGTGGTCGTCTCCAGGGGAATGACGACCCCAGGACATCTGGCCTGGCCTGGGAGCCCCTTAGAGCCAGCTTCACAGTGTTTCTGAGTCTAAGCAAAAAACCAAAGATACCAATTCATTATGTATTTCTGACTTCAAATTTATATGTTTTGAAAAATGCTTTGCCCAGCTGTGGTACAGCAGCCAGGACCTCTGCAGCCCAGCAAACGGGCCTGCTCTTGGCTTCCTGGAGCCGGCTGGTATTTGCACAACCAACAGGTCTCCATTGGAAGAGAAGGTGGCTTAAAGGAGTGAAAGAGGAGCAGAAAGATGGAACTTAAGCTGTAAGTTATCCTTTGTTTTGCACAAGTATTTGTCTTCCAGTTTGGGCTTATTACCAGGTACGTAAAAGCTAAACTCACACCTGGCAACTGTATTCTTTAGCTTTTAGATTTGATTTGCACTTCTCTCCGTTATCTGGTGATGGTGTCGATTTTTCTTGAGTCCATGTAACTTTATTAGAGGACACCTTCATCCCCTTTGTGGAAGGTGCACTTTGGGAAAGAGACTGATTTTTCCCTCACAGTGGTTTTGCAGTAGGCCACTCTCCTTTTTCAGAAGGAAACTCCTTTAAAGGAGGATACTGAGCACTGTGTGGGGTGAGAAGCAGGAATATCACCTCCCATGGGGGTGCTGGTGGCAAACTGACGCTGGTAACCCTCTCTGTTTGGAGTCGGAAACTGGTTCTTGTGTGTGAAACCACTGCAGCCCTCCTCCCGAGTACTGTGTCCAGGGTTTTTAAAATGAAGTCAGAAAATTGAACTGGAACTACATTATAGAGAACCGGAAAGCCCATGCAGTTGAGTAAAACCTCCCGGTTGGTTAGGTAAGGATGGCTCAGGGAATGGTGTGGACGTGCCAGAGGAAAAACAGCAGAACGCTGAGGCTATAAACAGGACAAGAGCAAATCCTGAGGGGTTTGGAGGAATGGGCGTCCATGTAGGTAGATAAGAAGATACTGTACATCAGCTGGGTGACGATGGGAACTCCTGGGTGGGGGAAAAATCCTGGTCATGAAGTATTCCAGTCATAAAGTAGTGGGGGAAGCCCTTAGAAATATCTTTTTTGTAATGAGTTTGGGGGAAAAATTTAAAGATACTTGGCGTGCTTTAAAATGTGGCCCAAGAGTGTGAACACTTCTCCATGTGGATGGGCTCCCACATCAAACACGGTGCTACTTGTGGGAGACACAGCGGACGCAGACGCTAGGGTGTGGCCCGAGGGCAGCATCACTGTGTCCAGCCGATGGTCCTGGGCAGCCACGGATTCCTGGAATCCACGACATTGACCTCAAGTCGTAAGTCAGGACGGAGGGCAAGTTCCAGACGGAGTGAATTTTGTGGTTCAGTGTATATGAGAGCAGTGGGATGTTTAAAACTGATTTTTGGAAATGGCCAAGGAAATGTTCTTAAATTTTTAAACAAAGAAACTTGAGTCTAGCCTAAAATACAATTTCACGGGGGGAAATTATAATTTCTCAACCATGAAATGGGGATGCTGGAGTAACCAATTAGAGGTGGGATTTTCTTGATCAATAGATACTTCCTTTTCCTGGTATTTAGAGAATTATGAAATTGTCCCCCTTTCCTACGTGTTATTGTGGAAGACACTTTGATATGCTGGGGTTGGAATCCAGGTCTGTCCCCTACAGGGAGGATGCGTTCAGTTCTTTTACGGGTTCTCAGCAGCACTGTTTCCTCAGCAAGCGGCTTTCATTTCGGTCCGATATAGTTGGTTTTCAGTCCACTAAGACGGCGTGGGGCCAGCGTGTTGTCAGCGGAGCGTCCTCTTGGGAATGGGACCTAGAAACAGGATACAGGAGTAGTTGCGTTGCCTGTTCCATTTGGGCAGCCACTGGTGGTCAGGGTTGAAAGCTGTTTTCGATGTCTTTGAAGCAGCTTGGTTGCAGTGGTCGTGTGGGTTGATTTCTAAATCCGTTTAGAGGTTTGGGGTTGCAGTAGGGCTGCCCTGCGGAATCTGGATCAGTGTGTCTCGGTTACTTTCATGAGGGAAGGGCCGCCCACGCCGGGGTGGGACATGTCCTTGGTGTGACGTTAAATGTCTGCAGCATACGCTCCAGTTCTCGTTTAAGGGCAGTTCCATTTAATTGCTAATGACCAGCCCTGTGTTTACTGAAATGGCTGTCATGCTTGCTATTTTTTATGAAACAGCTTATTGTAGGAAAGCTATTACTGCACGTGCTACGTCAAGTCATTCGCCCAGGCCAGTGTCATTTTTGCTCGCTGCGAATCTCAGCCAGCTCTGCAGTGTTAGCTCTTCCGGGAAACAGCGGTCTTCTGGTCCTAAGTCATTAAGAAGATAGTCTCAGACCCCTTCGTGCTCCAACCATCAGTGTATAGGTCACACAACACTAATTCTCCATTAAATAACAGCTTAAAACAGAACACCGTCAAGCCCGTTTATACTCCATTCTTAAATCATATCACTGAGGAAACTATTGTAAGAAAACGGACTTGACTTTTTTTTTTTGAATGATCATCATATAAACTTTTTTTTAAAGAAAGAGCTCTGGGACACGAATTGTTTTTTGGGGGGCTTCAGTGGACAATTTTTGGTGACGTTCTGTAAGGAAAAGGACAGGGAGAAGGTGGGGATAAGCCTTCAGTTCTTTGGCCTCTGTACTTAGAATCCTAAATGGATGAAGACCCTTCCTATCCCGTGGGGTCCTTGTGAACGTTGTTCCTGTTTTACAACAAGTGAGTGAACCTAAGTCACTGTCACCTACACAAGTAACAAGACTGCCAGTAGTTTCTGTCAGCATGAGTGTGATATGTATTTCAGGCATCTTTTGGGGAACTTAGGTTTACCCTGTCATTTCAGAACCTGACAAGGGGGATGGAAGCTCTTAGGCCAGATTAGAAATTCTATGGAGCTGAGGCTGCAGAAGTCTGTTTCTTAGTGGGTCAGCTGACTTATCATTGGGACAAGTCTACATAAGGCCCACCTGTAACAAGGCCCTTTTTTGCCCTGGAAACACTTTAAAAGACAGAATTTGGTATCAGCGATCTTACTTACATGGTTTTTGCTAAGTTGTTGGATTAAGGGAGGCAATAAGAGAGGATTTCAACCAGCTGCTTTCCATCTCATAACTGAGGGTCAGCGCTCTTTACCAATAATCCAAGTGCATTTGTCTACAATCTGAAGCATGGCAGCCATTTCCACGCTGCCTTTGATAATGGGTAAATAACATGGCCTTTCACATAGAGTGTTTTTTTCCCCCAGTCACTATGTAGAATCCTTGAAATGATGCAGCTAAATTCAATAGAAATGAAAAATACAACATAAATTGTGGCTCATGGCCATAAGCTATATATTGAATTAACCAACTAAATAACTCAAAGCTCTAGGAGGGTATGTATTTGCAAAAATTTCATAGCCTTCTTCCAGATTATCAATAATTACAAAAAAGAAGGGGTGGAGCTTAGCTAAGCTTAGCTAATGTTTTAGCTAACTCGGCATAAATAATGGTCTAAGTTCTTTTTCCTGGGCTACTTATACCTTGAGAGATAGGAATAGAAGTTCTCCTTAATGCATAAGCCTGGACAGTCAAGAAGCTCCTTCCTAGACCCAGATTTTCCAGAGTTTGAAAGCCTACTAAGTTGGCAATACAAGCCACTCATACAGAGGGGCCCTACAAAAGGCTGTCCATTAATTTCATTTTCTAAATTTAATGAACTTTTACTAAATACTTACTCGGGGCCAGGTAGCATGCTGAGTGCTGAGGCTGGCAGCCTAGCCTCCCCCCAGACCCAACCAGCCAACCTCCTCAAGCAACAGGGCACATGGTTTGGACTTGACCAGGCAGAGCTGGCTCAGACTGACCTAGGGGACAGCCAGTTCTCCAGAACTTTCCCTCCCAGCTTACAGGTGTGTGGATTGCAATGACAGATGGCAGTGGCTTCACCTATGGCACTAACTCATACATTTTAATGAGATTTGCCCCTGAAGAGCAAACCAAAGTCATACGCATGCAAAAAAGTATTTAAAATTGTATTTCACTGAGGCCCATGTATGAGCACAGCCATACTTTGTGAATTTCTTAGGGTGTTATGTAAACATATCTTTCGAATGTCTAGTCAGGTTCCAAGTTAAGGTATCTGAGCAGTAGTTTGATATATATATTTTTTATTAGCAGTTATAATGACATAACAGTCTGATTTTCAGGATCTGAGAAGTGGGCATTCAGGACCACAGGCAGCTGTCAGAGCTGGACGACAATAAGCGTGGTCAAGATCAACTAATATTGGCACGTTTCTCTGGAAATGGTCAGTCCATCATATGGTTTGTACTTGACCTGATAGCTTTGATAAACCATCTTCCTCTGGCTGCCCCTACTCCATTCAAGCCTTTGATTTAAAGTGGTCTGGAAAGTGCTTTCTGTAAACTTTGATGACTAAGAACCTAGAACACTGATGAAAATGGAGTTTGTAAGACAAAACTAAACCTTATTCTCACAAAACAAGAATTCCTCAATTCCAATCTCAGACCACCATTGCCCGTCTGTAATTCATAGACACTTGTGAGGAGAGAGAACTGACTCTGCCTTTCTCTCTCGAAATGAGGCTTAATGAAAATATTTTACCTTTGGGCCCAGTCGTTTTCAGTATTGTGACAGCATGTGGCTTCCTGGGTGATGGAACCTAGTCTCATAATTCTAAGTCAGTAATTTTTTTTAAAAAGTTGTTTTCTTAAACCTTCATGCTTGTCTGAAATGGACCGCACCACTGGTCTCCCTTCTGTCCCTGCTTTTTCGGCCGGGTAAGTGGGACACCCCTCTCATCACTCCCAGCGGGGGAAGTCTTGCCCAATTGTCTGTAACCGTTAATTGCTAACCTGGTGATGGGGCAGGTCAACTTTCCCCCGTTCCCCAGGCGCCGCGGGAGGACTGCTCATGACGGAAATGCATGTCTTCCTCTTGGTAGGTGGAAGAATGCAGTGTAAGATCAGGGCCTCCGAAAGTGGTTCTTATTTAGGTCACAGTCTGAAATGTGCTTTTAAAAAACAGCATTTGTAAAACGGGTCTTTCAGCATTGTGAGCCTCAGTGGTAACAGAGGCATGCAGTGAGTAAAGAAAGGGGCGCCCCAGAACGATGGGGAGAAACAGTATTATTGTCGTGAGAACAGGGTGAAGGCGACCCGGCTTTCGTGGACATGCTGTTAGCCACGTCACAATTACTGTCAAAGGTCAAGATCTCGATTCACTGGTTTATAATCGTCCTCTTTCCAGGCAAAACTTCTCACCGTAATGTTACAGCTGATCCTTTATCCTTGTTTGGCCTGAGGGTGGGGGTGGGATTGTCAACTGCACAATCTTTGAAGTGTAAGTTAATTTTTTATGTGATATTTCAGTATATATTTTATTCATTAAATTTATTTCAAAATTTCTGTTGTCTGTTTTACAAAAAAAGAAAAAACGTGATTTATTCTCAGCCCTCTGCCTCCTGGGACCCCGAGGGGGTTGAACGAGCGGCATCACTTGCCCTCAATGGTTGGGGGAATAGCGCTAATACCTAATATATGACTCACATCCTCCTGCCCTGCCCTCCGCGACCTCCCGAAACACACGTGTGTTTACGCTACGTCAATGAACTCATTTTGCTCTGGCTGCTTCTTCGTTAACCCAGTTTTAGGTCTGAAACGACACATCCAGATTCTGGTGTCTTGATCACTGCTCGTCCCCAGCACCTAGAACAAAGCTGGTCCTTAGGATGGGCCCAGAAATAGTTGTTGGAGGAACTGCAGAATGAAGTTTTCTAAGAAAGGTAACAGTATTTGAAACAGTGTGTTTCGTTTAGTTCAGAATTATTGAGCGCTACAAAGTGCTATTGCTTAACCTCTGCCGCAGCTGCGATGGAGCCGTTTGGCTGTCATGACGCACACAGGGATACTGGTCTTGTGGAGGGGGCACCCCAGGGCGCAGGGTCAGGGGAGGCGCAGGCACTGGCAGATGCCGGGACGTCAGGTCTCACAGCTGCGGCACGCTGGCTGCACTGTCCTCCCTCAGGCACGGGGACCCAGAACACCTCACGGCGACAGCTTCTTCTCTAGTATCTCCTTGATCACTGTTGGGTCTGCTCGGCTGAGAGTCGCTTTTCGGACCAACCCAATCAGTTTATTTATAGCTCTGGGGTTTCCCTTCTTCATATCCATCACCTTTAAAGACAGAGGAGAAAATGTTTTAGGGGAGAAAATGAAGAGACACACATCTAAAGAGACCCTACATTCAGGCTGATGTTTACTGAAACAGCTTGTTTTTCCTTTCAGTACCAGATATAAAAAGGGGAGGGGTGAGTCTGAGGAGGTTTCTAGGCTCCTGTCAAAGGAGACGTTGCTCCTCGGCCTTCTGGCTGAAATGGACAGGAGGACTGTGAGGGACCACGAGTGACGATCCACAGCCGGAGAAGCTGGCCCCGCTGGGCAGCAGTGACATGAAGAGCTGCCCACAGACGGGAGTGAGGACCCTCACTGAGTGCTCTGGTCTAATCAGTGTGGTGGCCCTCTCATCCTCCCGGGGTGTTCAGCAGGCACGGAAATGCCTGGTTTACTCCTCCCCCACTCTCTGCACAGAACGGCCCCTCTCCCAGAGCGCTGTGCTAGGATGGAGGGGGGACAAAGGCAGGAGGTGCTGAGTTCCTCTCACATCGCCACCCACCGCCAGGGCTGCCCGCTCCGACCTCCCGCCCTGCAGCATTCTGCTCAGCAGTAACCCGTGAGTATTTGCACTCAGTGCCGCAGAACGAGTCTGAAACTAAAGGTGTGTTCTTATCAGTCACTACAGACGACGCAGGAGGGCGGCGACTGCCGAGACCCAGTGCAAGCTCCTTTTCCTCTCCCGGAGTACAGAGCGGTCAGTGTGCCTGGAAGCTGACGGGCGGGTGGGTATTCTTCTGATGGAGGTGCTAGCAATCCTTTTCCCCACCGACAAATCTCTCTAGACAACATGATTAGGCTTGGGGAGGGAGGGAGACTACTCACTGCAGCTTTTCTGTTTTGTTTTCTATTTTGTTCTATGCTCAGAATACAAAATTACTTGGTTTTCAGCTATGCTCCTGTCAAGGATTTCCTCCATAATTTACAAATAATTTTCCTTTCTGCCTTTCTTCCCACCTCTTAAAGGCATGAAGCTAAAGTGTTTCCCTGTCTTCCCCCCACTCTGCAGTCATGCCTGCTGGTTTATTTTTGAGAGGTCCCCCTTATAAGGCAGAGCTGGCCACAGCAGATTCAAAGGCCATTCCTGGGAGAGGACAGCTGGCCTGGGGAGCCAAACCTTGGCCCTAGTGAGTGCGAGAAAGTGTGAGAACAGCCCTTCAAAGTGAAACTCATGAGATTCAACCACAGGGGTGAATTTTCCTTTTCCTTAGGAAGTTGTATTTTTCCAACAGTCACCTAATTTCACTGCTTGACCTTAGCTAAACACGGACAAAAATACTTAAGGAATTGTTGATGCAACTGGGCCATGATAAGTGCCTGTGGGCTGCCGCAGGGAGCAGTGGGCAGGCTGTGGGCCGTGTCCGCAGGCTGGCCCTGTGCTGGCCAGGAGGGTGGCCCCTCCAGCTGCACGAGAAGACGCTCTTCACCCCTTGGGTGCTCCTTACCACGTGCGGATGTTGCTCCATCGTGGCATGGCACAGCTGTTCCAGTGTCTCTCGATCCTGCATTAGTTCAAGCTTCTTTTCTGAAACAATCTGCGCTGAAGTCTTCCCTTCACTCTTCCATAGTTCTGCAAACACCTACAGGCCAGAGGTGGGAGAGACGGACAGAGAAGGGAGGAGTCAGCTCCACTGGCTGCCCCTGGGGCCGGCAAAGCAGATGCCATGGAGTCCCAGCTGTTCTGGCTCGGCCCACAGGTGCCCTGTCTCCCTCCCGAGGCATCTAGGAACCAAGCGGCTCCACGAGGCGGGCGTGCAGACACCGGGAGGCTCTGCCTGCTGAGCTGCTCCCTCAGAACAGAGCATGAGGCGGCACTGCAGAGAGAGGCACGCCCCTACCCCACTCCACGCCCCACTCGCTGACTCAAACACACGGCAAGGAGGGGCAGGGAGAGGTGTGAGAGGATTACTCGCAGGGCTCCTGCTGACAGGAGTCAGAGGGCCAGGCGCAGCTCTGTCTCACATCCCCTGAATTAACTGAGGTGACATTTTGGTGAAGGATGGGGCCACAGAGGCTGCAGGAGGTAACTACTGCACTTACATGAGGTCCAGGAAACTCGGCCTGCTGGGAAAGATGATTTTAGGAGAGCAAAAGAGTGGCCTCATAATGAAGAAACAAAATGGAAAATAACTAAAAACATAAATCACAATCCACAGGGACCCCAGCCTACCACAGTTGCCCCCACAGTTGGAGCTGGCCCCGGATCTGGCTAGGATGGTTAAACAGGTAATGGTGTTCATATTTTTCTACTTAAAAAATGATAACAAATCTCCGAGCTTACCAAAGCTGGAAGATAGAAAATATTTTTAAAGAAGGCATTTCCCAGTGTAGTTTTCCTTATTCCTCTTCATTTTCTCTGTAAGCGGGAAGGGGGTGGTTTTCCCGTCTCCTGCTGCACCTCCTCTGTCTCCGCCTGCAGTCAGTACTGAGCACTGCACACCCGCCAAGACCACTGCAGACAGGACGGGCCAGCCAGGAGCCATTCCTCCCGGAGAAACAGCTGCTCAATAATTAGCACATAGGACTTCCAATCAAGATGGCAGAGTAGGTAAAAGCTATGCTTGCCTCTTCCCACGACCACATCAAAATTACAACTAACTTATAAACAACTAGCACTGAGAACCACCTAAAGATGAGCTGAACAGAAGTCCTATAAAGGAGTCACACTGAGACAGGTAGGAGAGACATGGAATGGGCAGGGCCCACACCCACAGTGTGGCAATTAAGAGTCGGGAGGGATATCTCAGCTGTAGTGGTCCCCACTGAGAAGCAAGGGGTCCCATCCTGTGGTACCACTGCTGGGAAGGAGTCCCTATACCATCTGGCTGTGGAAACCCAGAAGGGATTGCATCTGAGTGAGACGGAGGGCTGCTGGAGGCCGTGGCATTCCTCTTGAGCAGCCGGTGCACGGACTCTCACGTGCAAAGGGCTCCAGCACAGGAGCAGCAGCTCAAAAAGCACCAGGGTCAACCGGGAAACTAAACTGACTGGCTTTAGGGCTGGAGGAGCAGGGGTGGTGGCAGCTCTCTCTGGGGACGGAAGTGCTAGCAGGCACCACTGCTCCTTTGTTGAGCTCTTCTCCCGCCAGCCAGCCTGGCGCAGGTGGGCGCCAAATCTGAGCTCCATTAACCTGGCGAAAATCGCTCACCCTGCGCTGGTCCAGCTTGCTTGCCAGGCCTGAGCTACTTCCTGTGGCTCTGCCATACAAATGGCCCCCCTCAGCTCATGCTGTGGACTTTCCTAATCTTTCGAAGATCCACAAACCCCAAATAAACC
This sequence comes from Rhinolophus hipposideros, assembly GCF_964194185.1. Taxonomy (NCBI): domain Eukaryota; kingdom Metazoa; phylum Chordata; class Mammalia; order Chiroptera; family Rhinolophidae; genus Rhinolophus; species Rhinolophus hipposideros. Next base: position 23,276,140 of record NC_138062.1, read on the forward strand.
ACGGCTGGCTTTGGCATGCTCTGTCCCTCTTGCTAAGTGGCTCCACTCCTGGCACAAGTAGTGGCCGGTCTTGGCTTGGAACATAGCTGCAATTAGGCAGCCACAGGCCAGCACAAGTGGCGTCTGGCCTCCGCTCACATGTGGTGCCCACCAAAGGGTTTCAAGCCCAGTGTAGGTGGCAGCCAGCCTGGGTTCGCAGCGTACCCTCTCCCAAGTGCCTCCAAGCCCAGCAGAAGTGGCAGCTGACATTGGCCTGCACTGGAGCCCTTCCCAAGAGGCTCCAGAACCAACACACCCGGTGTCCAGCTTCAGACCACACGGGAGCGCCACCCAACCAGCTCCACAAATAACACCGAAGGGCAGACCTGGCTGGCACCAGAACCGCGCTGAAGTGACTTTCGCTCCGTGGGGTCAGCCCCCACATAACACCCCAGAATAGTCAAAGCAATCTAACGAACAAAGGTGGAGGTGTCACGCTACCTGCTTTCAGGCTGTACTCCGGGACTATGGTGATCAAGGCAAAGTGGTGCTGACATGGGGACAGATACACAGAGGTAAGCGCACAGCTGTACGGCCGGCTGACCTGGGGCAGAGGAGGCAGAGATGTACAGAGGGGGAAAGACAACCTCTTCGTGGGCGGTGCTGGGAAAGCTGGACAGATACATGCAGGGGAGTGCGGATGGACGACTTTCTTACACTATAGCCAAGAATCGACTCCGAATGGATTGGGGACTTGGGTGTAGGACCCGAGACCCTGAAGCTCCTAGAAGAAAACATAGGCAGTAAACCCTTTGACTTCACTCTTAACAATATTTTTTTGGCTATGTCTCCTTGGGCAAGGGAAACAAAAGAAAAAATAAATGGGACACTAAACTAAAAAGTTTTTGCACAGCAAAAGAAACCTTCAACAGAACAAGGGGATAACTAACTAAACGGGAGAAGATACATTCCACGAGAGGTTAGTATCCAAGATATATGAGGAGCTCAACTGAACACCAAAAACACCCCAAAAAATCTGACCGAAGAATGACCTGAATGGGCATTTCTCCTGAGAGGATGTGCAGATGGCCAAAGACGCCTGGAGGGCTGCTCGGCCTCGCTAGTGACCAGGGAAATGCAAGGTAGAGCCACGGTGAGACGTCACCTCACACGTCGGAACTGTTATCATCAACAAATGTTGGCGAGGATGTGGAGGGAGGAGCCTCTTGTACCGCTGGTGGCACTAAACTGGTGCAGCCACTGTGTAGGGCAGGATGGAGGTTTCTCAACAACATGGCTACGGAACTGCCATCCGAGCCAGTGGTTCCACTTCCAGGTATTTACCTGAGGTCCAAAACACTAATTCAAGAGGACGTGTACACCCGTGTTCAAATAACCTGTGTTATTTATAATAGTGAAGATATGAAAGCCACCTGGGTGTCCATCAATAAACGAATGGAAAAAGAAGATACAGTACACACATATAATGGAATATTACTCAGCCATAAAAAAGAATGAAATCCTGCCACTTGTGACAACCTGCACGGACCTAGAGGGTATTATGCTGAGTGAAATAGAGAAAGACAAATGCCATATGATTACACTTATGGGTGGAATCTAAAAAACAAACAAAACAAACCCACTCATAGATACAGAGAACAAACTGACGGTTGCCAAATGGGAGGGGAGGTGTGGGGAGCTGGGTGAAAAGGTGAAGGGATTAAGAAGCACAAATTGGCAGTTATAGAACTAGTCGTAAGGATGTGAAGTACAGCTTAGGGAGTATAGTCAATAATATTGTAATAACTATGTATGGTGTCAGCTGGGTACTAGACTTACAGGGGTGATCACTTTGCAAGGTATATAAATGTCCGATCGGTATAAAACTAGTATATTGAATGTTAACTGTAACTGAAAACTTAAAAAGAAATTAGCAGATAGAGCAAAGCACATGAAGGGGAATATGCTCGGAGGCTCAGCAGGGCTCAAAGTTTCCCCGACGTGGACCGAAACAAACTACGAACATTTATCAGGCTCTGCTAGCCAGTGTGCCTCCGCCCAGCTGGCCGAAAACCCAGAGACTGTGGCCAAGAGGGGTCTTTCGTGGTCCTTCTGTAAACTCCCTTGCAGGGCGCCCCTCTGGCTGTCACCAAACAGCGCTGGGTGCTTTAGGGAAAACCTGTCCCTCCTCTTAGAAAAATACAGAACATACGTGCCTCCAACTCAGTTCTTCCAATATTTAGTCAGCTCTTACCTGCCTTTGTGCCCCCTCTCTCAGTGAGTTAAGGCGTTGAGAGGGGGGGCCACAAAAGCAGCTAAGGGCTCTCCCTGCCCTCAACAAACGTATTACTGGGGAATGGGAGAACCGAGCAATCCACAACGCGGAGCACGCAGGGAGCTGCCATAAGCACATCTGAAGAGATTCTTTGCCCCATTTCCCTGATGTATTTTTCTTGAATTAAGATTTAAAAACATTGTTTCTAATTATAAAATAGTTAATACATGATCACTGTAGAAAACGAGGAAATATAGAAGAGATAAATATCTCACCACCTGTACTCCCATGCGCTCCAGATAACCAATGTTAGTGTTGGAGTTTTCCCATCTATCTTTTTCTTTGTTTTGTAACAGGAGTGATTATAAGGTATAGATAATTTGCGACCTGCTTGTTTCACTTGTTACAGAAGTGCTTTCTTATATAAAAACTAATATCCATCAAATGTATTTATCATAATTTATTTGAATTATCCCCTATTGTTAGGTATTTAGACTTTGACCTGCGTTAATTTTGTTCATCTCTATAGTCTCCAAAAAAAGTTCTTAGTTGAAAATGTCCAACATTCAGGAAGAGAGATCTACATCTCCGGCTCAAAACGGAAATCAGCTGCAAGGCCTGACTTATGAAGAACCCACGCAACCCTTTACAGGAAGAGGAGGCAGCAAGCTCCGCAGACAAGGCCTTCGAGCCCGGGCCTGGAAGCAGGCATGCCTGCCAGTCACGGGCCACTCCCAGGCCCGCGTCACGTCTGCTACCTGCTGCAGCTGGAAGCACAGGGCGCAGCTGAGCAGGCTGGGCCCCGACAGGCTCCAGCACGGACTGGATCTGCCTGAGCCAAACACACCAGGACAGAGGTGACGTGAGGTGCTGGGGAAGCAGCACAGTGCCAGGACGGGTGCTTTGAAATGCACAGAGGCTGGCTGCTCCCTGAGAACGTGGGCGGGGGTACAAAGGAAGGACACGAGAGAAACATTTCAGGGGCCTCCAGGAACGAACGGGAGCCTGGAAGGGGAGTGGACCCCACCCGAGTTAGAACACACCGACTTATTAACTTACCAAATTAGTCAGGTGGCCCCTGTCAGCTTCAGCACCCTGGGCTGGCACGTCAACTCCAGTTGTCCAACCCTCTGCGCATTCCTATTTAAGACGAACTGTGCCTTCCAGGCTGGAGTCCAGCACGGTGGGAGCGGCCACCCCTGGTGGGAAGGGGGCCAGCCGCCTCCAGGCCCTCTTGCTGCAAACACTGGCCCTGAGATTGCAGCCTCTGCTGCAGCATAAATGCCCGGTTCTGTCTGTGTGTATCCCCACCTGCGAAGTGCTATGGAAGGGCAGCGCCCAGGCCCTGCTGCGGCCCATCTGAGACACACGCAGAACAAGGGATTCCCAGTGCAGTGCTAGGCATCTGCGGTAATGAGCAGCCACGGGCAGTATGGACTAATGCAAGCTGGAAACCTCCAATCACACACTGACCACAGGAGCCAGCTCTGATCCGGGCACGAGGCCTTCAGTCCCCTGGGGACTGAATTCACACATCCTCTTAACTACTACCCAAGTGTTTTTTCCACTAACGCTATTTTTAAAGTATCTGGAAGGAAGGATGGAAGGAAAACAGGCAGACCCCTTGCCTGTCCTGGGGGGCTTCTGGGGTCAGTGTGGAGGAAAGTCCTGTTCAGGGAGACAGTTGGGAGGGAGCTGTGACAGTTACAGTGAGGGGCGTCCCCTCCGGTCAAAGGCAAGTATTGTGAAAGGTCATCCTTCTACAAAAGAACAAACATTGACCCAAGCCCTTAGGAGAAGCAGGGCAGAGTAAAATGTGCAAAGAACTGAAGCACTAAAAGGGAGAAAAATACATCAAATCATTTGTATGCATGGCATACAACACTGTCTACAAAGGCTTTTGGTGATTTTTGTTTAAAGCAGACCTCAAAGTAGAGAAGAGGAAATTGGTTAAAGGGTACACTTGCATATTAAAGTTCAATTTTCATCTCTAAGGAATCCCAATCCAGCCTCTCCCACTGGAAACACAAACTGGACAATCCTTTGGAGCCAGCAACTCATGCCGGTGTGTCAGGCGAGCACTAGGAGACACACACATCCTGCCTGGTTTCCACACCGCGCATGGCCTGCACCACACCCAGGGCCTCTGAGTCACAAGGGACTCATGGCGATCCTGGGACTCAGCTGAGCTGGGACTGCTGGGTGGGTCTGACGGGCCCTGTCCTTGGCGAGGGGAGGAGATGGGGGCTACACATACTGCTTCAATAGAAAGAACTGAATCCTGGGAGCGGAATCCAGGTGCTTTGTCTGCAGTTACTAGGTTGTTCATGATGATAAAATCACCTTTGAGTTTCTCCTCCCATTTCTGAAAAATAGGGTGGCTACTGACCTCTTAACTCTCCAGACCCTAAGGGTGCCGAAGGGATGAGGTTTGTAAATCTGAGAAGCATTGTTGGAACACCTGGGAGGAAGGTGCAGTGAAATGTGTACGGGATGAAAATACTGGGCAGTGATATAAGGAAGAGATGTGGTGAGAAATGCATTGATAATAAATTAGATACAAAGTGGGAGATCCTTGGAACACAGAATGTTCTCAACACAGGATGATTCTTTCTGCATATCTGTCATCCTTAGGAGTCAGTTACTCAGTCCACTTTCTTCCTTTCCTCAAATCATCTAATCACTAATGGAACCTTTTCCAGTTCTGGCAAAGGAAACACCAATAACCAGTAGAACCAGAGAATCTTTCTGCTCTGCTTGAGCACACTCTGGCTCACCAGGTTTCTAAAACCAAAGGCCTACTTGGATTCTTCTATTAAATTCAGTAAAAAATAACTGTTAACACATTTTTAAAAAAGTATACTATAGAGTGTCATGGTGCAGAAGACCCCTCTGTATCTCCCCTTAAATCTACAACTAGTCCGACATGTACCCCAGCAAAGGTTCCTCTGCCCAACACACTAGTCCGAGAGTCACACATCCATCCATCTGAAGGTGGGTGTATTGGAATGCGTAGGGGAGGCAGGACCAGGGAGAAGACAGGGACACTGCCCACAGACACGCTTCCCAGCTAATGCAGCGGTGTGGCCTTCACACTCTGGCCAGGCAGAGGGTAAGAAGGGCAGAGGCATCGGCGCTGGAGATTCTGGCCCCCTTTCCCCACTGCAGTGGAGCTCTCCTCTTGGCTACCACACATGGGTGCCAGTGGCCACAGGGAACCAAGTTATAGCACAGTGGTAGCGTGATCCCTCCACTCACATCCCCCACCATGGTGGTGGTACCCTGAGAGCCAGGAGACTCAGGCGCAGTGGCAGCACCCACCACCCTGGTCACCCAGGCAACACTCCCATGACCATAGCTATGCCCCCCCCCTCCACCCTGACACCCCCAGGTACAAGAGGGAAGAGAAAATAAAAACTTGCACTATAGCACCATCTACTGGAAAACAAAAGAAAGACCTATAATGATCAACATTCTGAATTGTTAATATCAAATGGTACCTAAATAAGAAACGCGTTCACTACTTCAAATGTCGGCAGAGAAACAATCCATCAAGCAGCATGAATAACAAAGGTAACACAGTAACAGAAACAAAAACAACAATTTTCCAGAAACCAAGCTTAAAGTCATGGAAGACTGTGATCTAAATGACAGAGAATTCAAAATAGGAGTCATGAAGAAATTCAATGAGATATAAGAAACTCAGAAAGACAGTCCAATGAGTTTAGGAATAAAATTTATGAGCAGAAAAAGTACTTTACCAAAGAGATTGAAACTATAAAAAAGAACCAAACAAATTCTGGAGACTTAATAAATGAGATGAAGAATGCTTTAGAAAGCACTGAAAATACAGCAGACCATATGGAAAAATTAGCTCTAAGAGATGGAAGAAACCTACAAATGATTCAGGTGGAAGAGGAGAGAGAACTAAGATTTTAAGAAAATGAAAAACTCTGTGAGAACTATCAGACTCCATTAGAAAGGGCAACATAAGGATAATGGGATATCCCAGAAGAGAGAAGGAAACAGAGCTTATTCCAAGAAATAATTGAGGAGAACTTCCCAAACCTAGGGAAGGAACTGGGCATTCAAGTACAAGAAATGAATAGAATACCTAATTATCTCAAAGCAAAAAGAAATTCTCCAAGACACATGATATGATATTAAAATTGTCAAAAAATAATGATAATTCTTAAGGAAACCAGAGGAAAAAAAGACAGTAAGCTACAAAGGAAACCCCATCAGATTATCATCAGATTTCTCCACAAATCTGATGAGACAATGAAATGATATATTTAAAATATTGAAAGACAGAAACCAGCAACCAATAATAATATATCCAGCAAAGTTATCCTTTAAATATGGAGGAGCAATGAAGGCTTCCCCAGACAAACAAACAAAGGGATTTTACCACCACAAGACCTGCATTACAAGAAATGTTGAGCTTCTGCCTGAAACAAAATACAAAAAGTACAGAAAGCTTTAAGTAAGGTGACAGACAGAGGCAGAAATTTGCAACTCTAATTCAGAATGCGGTGTTAAACAATTATAACATAAAGGTTAAAGGGAAAAAGCATTAAAAATTAACTATAGCTACTGCAAGTTGGTAATGAACACACAACATAAAAGGGGGGAAGAGGAAAAGGACAGAACTTGTATAAGCAAATGAAAATGTTATCAGAAGAAAAAGGACTATTTTATCTAAAAGGACTATTTTATCTATGAGACATTTTAACAAACCTCATGGTAACCACAAAACAAATTTCCAGAGCTGAGAATGAAACATAAAAAAAGAGGAAATGGAGAAAAACATCATAGAAAACCACCAAACTAAAATAGCAGACAGAAATATAAGAGAAAAAATGGAGATACAGGGCAATCGGAAAACAAAAGATAAAATAGTATGTCCTTATATATCAATAATTATCCTGAATGTAAATGGACTGAACTCACCAATCAAAAGGCACAGAATAGCTGGATGGATTAAAAAATAAGAACCAACTATTATATGCTGCCTTCAGGAGAACGATCTCAGCTCAAAGATAAACAGAGGCTCAAAGTGAAGGGGTAGAAGATGATACTCCAAGCAGACGGTATCCAGAGAAAAGCAGGCGTGGCCGTAATTATATCAGACAAAATAGGTTTCAAGACAAAAAAGGTAACAAGACAAAGATGGACATTTTGTAATGATAAAGGGGACAATCCATCTAGAAGACATAACAATTATTAACACATATGCACCCACGTAAGAACACCAAAATATATAAAGCAATTGTTAACAGACCCAAATGGAGAAACAGACAAGAATACAATAATAGTAGGAGACTTTAACATTCCACTTTACCAATGGAAAAATCATCTAGACAAAATTAAAAAGGAAACATCGGCCTTAAATGACACATTAGACCTGATAGACTTCATAGATATTTATAGAGCTTTCAATCCCAAAGACACAGAATTCACATTCTTTTCAAGTGCACATGGAACAGTCTGAGGATAGACCATATGTTGGGGTGCAAGACAAGTCTCAATACATTTAAGAAGACTGAAGTCATATCAAGCATCTTTTCTGACCACAACAGTATGAAAACTAGAAATCAACTATAAAAAGAAAGCTGGAAAAACCACAAATATGTGGAGATTAAACAACATGCTATTGAACAACTACTGGGTTAATGAAGAAATAAAAGAAGAAATAAAAAGATACATAGAGACAAATGAAAGTGAATATACAACATGCCAAAATCTTTGGGATGAAGCAAAAGCAGTACTAAGGGGGCCTTTATAGCTATACAGGCCTATCTCAGACACAGAAAAATCTCAAACAATCTAACATTCGACCTTAAGGAACTAGAAAAAGAAAACCAACAAAGCCCAAAGTCAGTAGAAGGAAAGAAATAATAATCAGAGTGAAAGTAGAGAATGAAAAGAAAATAGAAAAAAATTAATGAAATGAACTGCTGGTTCTTTGAAAAGATAAACAAAATTGACAAAGCTTTAGCTAGATTTACTAAAGAAAAAAAGAGAGAATACTCAAATAAATAAAATCATAAATGAAAGAGAAATTACAATGGATACCACAGAAATACTAAGGATTATAAAAGAATACTATGAAAGGCTATATGCCACCAAATTGGACAACTTAGAAAACGGACAAATTCTCAAAGCATACAACCTTCCTGAATCATGAAGAATTAGAAAACCCGAATAGACCAATCAATAGTAAGGAAATTGAAACAGTTATCAAAAACCTCCCCCCCAAAAAAGTCCAGGACCAGGTAGCTTCACTGGTGAATTCTGCCAAACATTCAAAGAAGATTTAATACCTATCCTTTTCAAAGCCTTTCAAAAAATTGAAGAGGATGGAATGCTAATGCTTCCTAACTCATTTTATAAGACCAACATTACCCTGATACCAAAAGCAGGCAAAGACATCACAAAAAAAGAAAACTACAGGCCAGTATCTCTGTTGGACATAGATGCAAAAATCCTCAACAAGATACTAGCAAATTGAATACAACAATACACTAAAAGGATCATATACCATGGTCACGTGGGATTCATTCCAGGGATGCAAGGATAGTTCAACACCTTTAAATCAACCAGCATGATACATACCACACTCACAAAGCGAAGGATACAAATCACGATAATCTCAATAGATGCATTAAAAGCACCTGACATGATACAACATCCATTTATGATGAAAACTCTCAAAATGGGTTTGGAAGGATAAGTACTTCAACATAATAAAGCCCATATATGACAAACCACAGCCAATCTCATATTCGAAGGTGAAAAACTGAAAGTTTCTCCTATAAGATCACGAACAAGACCAGGAAACCCATTCTTGTCACTTTTATTCACATAGTACTGGAAGTCTTAGCCAGAGCAATTGGTAAGAAAAAGAAATGTAAGGCATCCACATTGGAAAGAAAGAAGTAAAACTGGCAATATTTGTGGGTGACACGACTTCATATGTAGAAAACCCCCAATACTCTACCAAAAAAAGCTATTAGAAATAATAAATACAGTAAAATTGAAGGATACAAAATCAATATACAAAAATTGTTGCATTTGTATATACTAACAATGAACTATCAGAAAGAGAAATGAAGAAAAAAAATCCCTTTTACAACAGCAACAAAAATAAAATACATAGGAGTCAACTTAACAAAGGAGGTGAAAGACCTCAACACTGGAAACTACAAGATGATATTGAAAATTGAAGATGCAAAGAAATGGGAAGATATTCCATGTTCATGAATTGGAAGAATTAGCTGTTAAAATGTCTATACTTCAAGCAATCTACAGATTCATTGCAACCCCTATTAAAATCCCAATGGCATTTTTTTCACAGAAAACAAAAAAAAAAATCCGAAAATTTGTATGGAACCACCAAAGACCCTGAACAACCAAAGCGATCCTAAGAAAAAAGTACAAAGCTGGAGGCAGCACACTCCCCGATTTCAAACTACATATAAAGCTATGGTAAATAAAACGGTTTAAGTAATGTAGAAAAATATAAAGATTTTTCAAATTCTACCACCTTGAAATAATTACTATTAATATTGGTTGAACACCATTCCTGGCACCTTTCCATGAATATATACCAGTAGAAGGATGGGTTCCTTATTAAAAAAAAAAACACAAATACCATTTTTTTTTTCACCAGAAAAATCAGTATGTGATTTTCTTAAAAACAGAGAACAAAGCAGAAAAATGCCGCAAAACCCTCAAGGCAATGATCTAGAGGGAGATTTCCTTACCAGCACACAGTTCACACCTTTCTAATCAGACTTTGGTTTCACTCTGGTTGCCTCACAGAAGCCAGGATTCACCCCACCTCCTTTTAACATGCTGGAAGTTTGTTTAGAATCCCAAATTGTCTCTATTGCTGTATGAACCCAGCTGTCAGCATCTTCCACCATTTTCCATTTCTTCCTACTGAACCTATTCACTGCATTAGGGTTTTTTCCCCCCTCCATTTTTGATGGGGCAAGATGAGTGGGAAGGGGAAGATTTCCCCTCCTCATTTCAAACGCTAGGATTCACCTGCTCTTGTGTGCGTGTGTAGGTTTATTTCTACCCTCAGGCCATCTAATCTTTCTGCTACCGCTGAGCACTGTCATAAACATTTGTATTCCTCTAACATCCAGGGTACAGGGGACGTGTGCGCAGTCTGAGGCCCCCACTAGCTGCAGGGCCCAGCCTTTCACATAGACAAATATTTGGGAAACGTAACTCTTCTCCCTGGTTAGCAAAGATGAGAAGCAAGTCACCTGCGTAGCACATACTGACTTTTATTTTATCTGCTAAATAAAATGTTCCTACCTCTCAGTATAAAAATAACAGTTACAAACATTTACCACTTCCATTATGAAATTCACTTAGTGATGGCATTTGATTTCACATAAAACGTTTCCTGGGATAGCCGAACAGTCAGAAGCTTTACGAAGTGTGGACATACCTGTTTTGCTGCAGATGAAGAGATGGTTTTCCTGTCCAGTAGGTTGAGAAGCTCAGCCAGTGCAGAAGGTGTGACAGGACTAGCAGCCCGAAAAGGAGAGAAAAGGAATATACATTTCCCATTGTCAGGGTATCCACTTAGTTATTCAGAATCAGAGCAACTGATTTTGTAGGTTTAAATATTTAAACCCCCATCCAGCAATGAAAACAACAGGCCAATTGGGCTCTCTCCTATTTATTTTGTATTTTAGAATATAGCAAATTTTTGTGATGAGTGTTGTTTCTCTTTGTTTTACCACCCAACAATAACAGCTGTTTGGCAGAAGTTGTAGCAACAGACAACTGCTCAGTTTAATTAGTCAAAAAAAGGAGGTGGTTGCAAAATTTATGAACCATGAAAAGAAAAAAAACACCCAGTAATTAAATATTTTTAACTAAAAGATCAGCCTAAAAATTACTTCAAACAAAACAGCTAACAAAGCCACTTTTTTGAGTGTTTTTTGTGCAAATCTAAATTCTTTTTCATTGTGAGGGCTTTTCTTCAAGGGAGCGCAGTGACTACCCACCACGTCTGTAACTGTCCTCCTGGGCCTCTCCACAGACTGCTCGCTCCTGCAGGCTCACAGCTGCGTTTTGGACACACAAGGACCCAGAATTCATGATCTAACTTCTAGGACGGGACTTATTTGCCAAGATTCAGTGATACAAAAGGCCAAGGAGCAAACAAACACATAAAGTGTCATTCATTCCCATTCAGAGGTAGAAGAGGGAGTGAAGGCCTAGATTAGTGAAAAGACAAAACTGAATCACAGACTATGTATTTCTTTTCAAATATATGGTTTGCTGCTTCCAAACACACAGAACAACTAGGCTATGAAATGCTGTCTACCTGAGGTCATTGGGGCACTAGTTTTAAACAGATAGGAAAGACTTATAAATAGCAAATTAGCCTGTCTATGTAAATGAAAGCTTCTGAAATGCTTAACGTCATTTGAAAACACCTCCTGTTTAAGTCTCCGTTGCCATCATTCACTATTAATTTCTCTGTAAGCTCAGATAATAAACTATTTAGCCGCTGCCAATTTCTATGAATTTCAAACCAACTGAGTGCGAGTTAACCAGGTATGACTTACGGTAGTGATTCAAGTACAGTGAAACCTCATTAGGGTTGTTCTTTCAAAACAGCTGACACGCAGGGCAGACCATCATCCTCAGTGTCTGTTTATCCCCAAGTACATATGGATAAAGGTACTTCCAAGTGGAAATTAGGTGTGGAGAGTGTCTGGTGTTATTAATTTGGTATTTGGAACATCTGTAAAGCACCCTGATTAAATCTCAACCAGAAGGGGGCAGAGGGCTGGGAAATAAACTGATAGCCTTTTTCCAGCCCCCCGACCCCATCCTTACTGACAAGTGATACACAATCAGGTTGTATTAAAGATGCAGGTTTCTGGGATGTTCTACAATCCTAGGAATCACAATGGCCAATTAGAGTGCAGACTGTGTAGAACCATAATCAGCACTGAGGTTGAACTGGATTTCTAGAACATGCAGGGGGAAAAAAAAGGGTCCCCACTCTCCTATGAGTCAATTATATCAGGGATGTTGGGACAGAGAAGGACAGAAATAGAACACAACATAGCTAAAAATACTTTGCTTTTCATCCAATGACCTTAATTCATTAGTGAGGTCATAAGTTTACACTATAAAGTATCTGCACTGACCTATCAGCACTTGGGATTTCTCAGTCCCCTCTCTGTACCCACAGTGCTTGACACATAGTAGGTCAGTAACATGTGGCACAGATGTCTTGCCCCTAACGGGTATCTGGTAAACTGCATATAGCAATTCCAGATACGCCAGGGCGAACGTGGAGCAAGATGATGACAAAGATCAGTATCTGTCACTCTGACCCTGAAAGACCCCACTCATCAAATAGACAATCAGATTTGGAACATAATGGCAGCAGAAGCACAAGTTACTAATTTGCTGCTGTCAGACAATGCTGGTTTCTGGACAGTGAATGTGTCTCCACTAAAGAATTATCTGACATCGAAGGCTTGTGCTTTGTGCGCTTGTCTCTAATCCCAAAGCCAGCCTATCTACGTAGGAGGGGAAACTGGATCTTCCAAATCTCCCCTCTTCATCCCGTCCACTAGAGGTCCTTTAGGATCACAACTCCATCTCCAGCTTGGGTTGTGGGAGCTGATACCTTGACACTTCTACTACCACACCCCCCAACCCCGGCTCCCACCAAGCTGTAACCTAAAAATGTGCTGCCCAGCTCAATCGCCAAGCTCATGCAGGCCCAAAGTCCATCTTGTCTGTTTCTGTTAACATGGGACACAGAAGCTCCTGGAGGAGACACCATGGTTTGGACATCCAGGTCGCTCTTTTTGATCAATAATCCTGTCGTTCATTTTGCTAATGTCCTGGCCCGTACCTGGTGCCCCCACCGAAGCAACTGTTCTAGAAACCCTCCTTCCCACTCCCCTTCCCGGCACATATCTCACCTCCCACTTCGTCAGGACATCAGCTGATGCAAGATGCAGAATTTTCTATGGTGTCCCCCTCCTCTTGCATCAAACCCCACCTCGACCCAAGCTCTTAACCTCGTCACGCTCAGCTCCTAAAGCTCCGATGTTTCTATCTGCTCTCTGTGGCCTTAACCCCACACCTGCACAAGTGCTCACTTCTTCCCTTGCGTAGAAAATGCCTGCCAGTGATCTCGCAGTCCCTGGCTTCTTCCTGACTGCGCACCTGATGTTACCAATAAACATCTAGCGACAGGAGCAGTTGCTCACCCTCGGAAGCACATGGTGTTTGGATTCTAACCCTCTCCTTCCACAGAAGCTGTTTTCTCAAATTACCACCTCCCCTCACTTGTTGCCAAACATAACAGCTTTCCCAATCCTGTTGCACCCTGACTTCTGAGCTACATTTAGACCCCTTTTCCTCCTCCTTCTTGACTATCCCTCTTCTACCTCCTGTCTGCTAAGGATGAGTAGCCTTGGTGCTCCTTTCTGTGGTTCCCTGCCTCGACCTCAGTCGGGTGAAGGAGGAAAGCACATGGGTTCCCGACTACCACTGCTTCTTCAGGGTCCAGTTCTCTCCACCCACTACATTCAACTGCCTCTCAAGAGGTCCCATCTCACCCAAACAACATGTCCTAAACCAGGAGTTGGCAAACTTCTAGGAAGCCCCGGATAGTAAATATTTAAGGCTTTGTGGGCCACACACGGTCTGTCACGTATTCTTCTTTGTTTTAGTCTATTTAAGAGGTAATAACCAGTCTTAGCTCACAGGCTATATAAAATCAGGCCTGCCACAATGACCTCCACTAGGCTCCCAACTCCTGCAGCGCCATTCTTGGATGCCATCCCCCGTGTCACATTGTGGGGCGAATCTGCCTGTCACTATCGGTCTCTTCTTGGCTCAAAAGCCTCCCCTGGTTTCCTAGAGCCTCCGGAAACTACGCTGCCATAGCTGACCTGGAAGTGCAGGGTACTCAACTGGATGGCACAACTGGACAGTTGAACATCCACGATTTTACCAGATTCCTTGGTCAAAGAATCTGTAATTTCCATTTTCGTAACTAAATCAAACCTGTTATTAATACTAACAAAAACACAACTTTCAAAGCAATATACTCAAAATAATTAAAAAGCCAAGTTCAACAGAGCTTTTCTGGTTAGACCCTTTAAACACCAGTCTTTTGAGGTCTTTAAAGATGAATGCTGATTTGCAATTAGTTCCTGCCAACTTGATCTCTAGAGTGTTCCTTGCCAGGTGTCATCATAAGACTATTGCTAGCTTTGCAGTACTGCTGTTATAAGCTTTGAAAATGTGCATCCTAGTAGCTGAGGTGATTTATTAATTAATGTTTGTTCCAAGATGAGGCTGGTATCCAGCTAAAAGGTCTTTGAACTGTGTGGGAAGAGAGCCCCTTGGCTCTTGTTCAACATATATTGTAAAATAGAGCTGTTGTTTAGCTTCCTCTTTCCCTGATTTTGGAACAACCAACTGCAGTTGACCCTTGAGCAATGCTGAGGTTAGGGGTTTAGGGGTACCGACCCCCTGTGCAGTTGAAAATCTGTAACTTAACTCCCCCAAAACTTAACTACTAACAGCCTATTGTTGAATGGAAGCCTTACCAATAACATAAACAGTCGATTAACACGTATTTTGTATGTCATATATATTTCTATATAAAGTAAGCTAGAGAAAAAAAACTTATTAAGAAAATCATAAGGGAAAGAAAATACATTTACAGTATTGAAAAAAATCTGCATATGAGTGGGCCCATGCAGTTCAAACTCACGTTGTCCAAGGGTCAAATGTATAATTTCGAATTGAGTACCCTTTGGGTTCTTAAAATTCTAGTGCTTATGAGTTGCTTGGGTAAATACCAGGTTCCAAGTTCACTCAACAAGCCAATTTATCAACCTCAATTCCTTTAGACGCTACCAACATGGTTGTTAGCAAACCCCTAATTTCAGTCCAACATATAAAGAAAGTGACCTGAAAGTCAGGGGACTTGGCTTCCAGTCCTAGCAGCTGTGCAACCTGAGGTCCATCACCTTACCTCTTTGGGCCCCAATTTCCTTATCTGCTGAATGAAAGAGCCAAACCAGGAGATCCTGAAGGTCTCTGCCAAGACTAAAATTCAGGAATCATAGCCAACAATACAGAAACTATAAATTCAAAATTTTCAGATTTATATCTCCTCCAAATGCTCAAACCATATCTTGGAGCCTTCCTGGCTTCTTCTGGCTAACATTGTCTCCCTCTTCTCTGCTCCCACTGCACTATGTAGAGTTCTAAAACGAGAAGCACCCCATTCTGCGTGGAGCTGAAATACTGATGCAGAAGTCTAGTCCTCTGCAGGAGCCGGAGAACATCCTGAGGCCAGATGGGTCCTGTTCGTCTCCCCACACACTGTGGAGTGGTGCTCTACACCTGTTCACTGGATTCAGCGTGAATCCCCTGTGACTACCCACACCCTCCATGCTCCCGTTCTACTGCAATTATACAGTCAACCGTGCTCTTATGCCACTTTCCATCTCCTGTTCCTACCAGTTATGCTCTTCCCTGGTCCAAACACATGCTGGTTCATTGTCATTCCCGTGCCTTGGCTCCCAGTGGTGTCGCCCAGCTTTCTCCCTCACCAAATCCTATCCATCTTTTAAGGCTTCGGTGTGTAGTATCTCCTCCATAAACTCTTCCAGATGGCTCCAGCATTCACTAAATGGCCACAGTGCTTCCGTGCAGAGACTGGAGTTTTTGAATAGAGTCAAATCTGGGAGGACGGGAATCAAAGACGAAAAGGCCACAGATGCCATAGGAGTTCAGGAAACAGGGTGGCCATATTAATATGTCAACATGGCAAAGAGAAGGGAACTAACACCGTGGGCTCACTGTGTGCCAGGCACTATGCATTTTCCTCTCAAAAACCCTTGGAGGCAGGTATGGTCATTTTCATCTCCAATGAGGAAACTGCTGGTCAGAGAGGGGACGCATCCAAGGTCAGTGCTGGCAAGCAGCCAGGTAAGGAATAGCGCTGACTCCACGTGGCCACATTAATACATGACATACATGTATACACTGCACACAAGAGGCTGAACAGGAAGTGGGCATTGGACAGAGTTAACTTCTCCGAGCAAACAGCTTTTGGGAATCATGTATCAATTCATGCCTGTCTTCTCCACTTCACTTCTCCATGGCTTTGGATGCTTCTGAGACAATGGCACACCCACCAAGAGCCCGCTCCACTGAGATGGGGACCTTGCCAGGGTCCTCCACCTGCCTGTGTGTCCCTCTGACCTGTCTCCCCTGCGACTCCCCTCATTTAACCGCCTGCTCGTCCTTTCCTTCTTGAAACTCGCCTCGTCTTTGGGCTCTGTGACATCAACAGTCTCCTGGGTTTTCTGCTTCTTCTCTGCCCAGGCTTCTCAGTTCAAGGCTAAAGAATCTCAGGCCTTCCTGAGCCATCTCCTCATGCTGTGTCCTGACAGTTCTCATCGGCTCCAACGACGTCCAGTACCATGTCTGTGCTGCTAAGTCCACGTTCTGTACCTGCATTCCCAGAAGAGTCGTGCCCAGACCCCCACGTGCCGTTGCCGACGCCTGCACTTTTTCATCTCTGGGACTTGGCCTAACCAACCCTATGCAACCTTCGCGCAGGTCTTAGCTTAGCTGTTACTGTCCCTTCTCAGAGCATCTTACTCACTGCTCTGTAATCACCAGCTTCCAGACTGTCAGCTCTGGAAACAGAGGCTGCGTCTGTCGTGTTGACTGGTCTTCCCCAAGCGTAGCACAGAGCAGAGTCTAAATTAACATGTGCTGAATAAGGAACAGACGAGAATGCTCAGATTTGTACCTCGCAGATATCTGTCAGCTGTAGCCGCGTCTATCTGACTGCCTGTTGGTTATCCCCACGACGGGGATGTCTGTCCGACGGGCAGCTCAAACCCAGCATGTCCAAAAAGGAACATGGCATCCGACCTCACCCTGGCTTTCTCAGTTTATTTCTCTTCCTTTACCTCCACTAGACTGAAAAACATTGCCCTTCATTTCACTCCCTTGTCCAAGCAAGAAAGCGGAACGTTGTGCCAATATGAGATCACTGCTCTCCGTGGTCCACCTCACCTCAGCCCTGCTATTGCCACCTCCGCTCAGGCCTGGGGCACTTTCCACTGATGCTCCTAGGTGAGGTTCCCAATTGGGCTTCCTGCCTTTAGTCTGTTCTCCCGTCCCATCCCACCAAAAGGAAACTGGAACGTGCTTGTCATCTATGGCTTCCGAGAGCTCTGGGAAGGCATACGAAGTCCTCCTGGCGGCCTTTGCCCCCCTCTGAAGTTTTCTCCCTTCCGCTTCTGCTAGCCCGCCTCAGCACCCTGGAGTTTCTGGGTTCCTGAGCTGATTGGCCTGCTTATCTCTGTGTGTCGCACAATCACCTCCTTTGTTGGAATGCCCCTGGCCCTTCCATCCACTTGGCAACTCCCACTAGCGCTTCAGGACTTGGCCCTAACATCACCTTCTGAAGGAAAGCTCGGGCGCCTGCCCCCGCTTCAGTTCAGGTCCCTTCTGCACATTGACGGCACCCTGTGCTCGCCTCCAGCATAACAGGCTCACACTGAGGACACTGTCTATTCTCTCATAGGTAGGTCTGTAGCCCCCTCAAACTTATCACCTCCTTGTCTTATTCCCCGGCAGGCCTCCAGCCCCAGCACAGTGCAAAGGATCGCACGGACAGTCAGAGATGTGAACAAATAAGTGAGTTTTCAGATGTGATGGAGGACAGCTTCTGAATTTGGAATTCACAGAGGCGTGTGTGTCTTGTCAGGAGACTCTGAGGGGAAACAGGGAAAGCATCACACCAGCCCTGCCCTGTTTCAGCTGCTTTTGGACAGAGTCCATTACAAAGGAAGAAGAAATCCCCAGCCCCACTCACCTCTCACTGACAGCAAGGTTCTGTTGCTTTAAAAAACCCAGAAAAGTGTTGAGGACCCAACTAGTCACTTTTTTGGGCTCTGCCCTAGTTTCTTTTATCACATTTTGGAAGAACTCCAGTAGGCCAACTTCATTCTGTAAAGAAAGAAAAAAATTGTATAAAACCTCCAAAAAAATGAAAGATCAGCATTTTGAAGGCAAATCAAACTGCCACCCTCTGCCTCCTCTGAGATACTGTCTCGTTCTTTCCTGAACACAGAGATGTCACCAGCAAATCCTGATCACTTCTGGTAAATAGCGAATGTTCCTCTGCTACTGTCACCATGTATTTATGTAGCATTTTCTCAAAGGAAGGAACACATTTCAGAGCCCTGACTTCAGGGAGCAGAGGATGGAGAAATCTGCCATCCCCCAGACTCGCCCACCCTCCCTCAGTGTCACCCTTGCGTACCCTGCACCCTTTAACCTCAGGCCCACAATGTTCGTCCTCAGTTTACCATCCTGTCTCTTTCCAGCCTGTCCTCTGCTGGAAGTCCTAGTGATTGCTAGAATAAGAAGGTAAGAGAAGCAAATCTAGAGGGAACAAACACAATATTTCACCTCTGAAAAATCGAAAGTGGATTGGAACCATGTTCATCTTCACATCCTCCCAAAAGGAAGAACTTGGGTGCCTGTGACCCACGCAGACCCCGGAATCAGCAAAGGGTGCTTCCTGGCGTCTGAACCAACCTGGGCCCAGCTGACCCTGCCTCTCATCTTGCCTCGTGAAAACCATCAGCTGGGGTGGCTCACCAATGGGCCTTGTTTGAAGAAGACGCCACCATTTCTCCCCCTCTGGACCGTCAGCTCTGTGAGTTAGGGGCCACGCTGTCCTGTTCATGCTGTAATTAGAGCTAAATCAGTGCTAGACCATGGCAGCTGCTTGGTAAATATCAGTGGGGTGGAATCCACTCACCATGTGTATTTGTTTTAAATCACATGGGAACACTCTTTATCATACCATGTTCACCATTAAACTATTAAAATTGCCACAATTACGCATAAGAGAAAATCCAAGTCACTAACTGCCAGCTCAGATCGATTTGACAGAACCAAGACATGTGGTCTTTATAGCTCTATGACCAGGAAGAATCCTTTTCACCCCTTGTTTTTCGGTAAGAAAAATAAAGATATGTTCTACTCACACAGGGGAGGCTGAAGTTTCCAAATACAGAGGGGACACATTTACAGTAGGTAGATTTCCCCAACTGCTGAAATTCAAGTCAAACTACACTTTTCCTTGAGATATTCCTTGTTAGCTTTATACTGCAAGTAAGGCTCTCACCCTTGGCCCTTTCAGAGAACCTTCATTAAACAAAAGAACTTTCTGGAAAAATCAGATACTAGGAAGAAACAAGATATAGTAACAAAAAGTTCTCTGAAAATTTGGCTTTTGCAGACGCTATAACACACTTATAGGCACACAGTTGCTAAGGTAGAAATTCCTTAATAATAAAAAAAATCTACACGCCTCTTTCAACAGAGAAATGCTCTGGTGACAAGCCAACTGAATAATCCCATAATCATCGCTTGAATCTCTTTTCAAGCCAATGCTATTATTCTGCTCATGCTAAACCAGGGCAAAGGCCACCTCAGCAGCCAACGCTCGACTGCAGAAAAAGGCAAATGCAGGCAGTGTACAGAAGACGGTCTGCTTAACTCATGGAAACGTATTCCGACCCCCCAGTGCTGTGCAAACCACTGGGGAAGTAGAAAACCCGCTATCGGACCAAATCAGACGGGTAGAGCTCCCTTTGTCCTAACCCAGACAGGCTGGCCCACTGCTGAAAAGAGCTGTCAGGAGGAGAACTCTGCTTTGCCAAGAAAAGGTTTTCTAAGTCCACCTAGAAATACTGCACTTAAAACGCACAGGCTTGGCTGAGTTTCTGAGACGTGATGAATATCTATTCCTCTCCCCTTGGGTGGCTTTTTTATTGGATGGATAACATGGCAAGTCAGATTTCTGTTTGTCTTTTCATGTCAGTGCTGTGATGAAGCCTCTGCAAGCTGGAACTGTGCTCCACTGGGGGATCCATGATTTCAGTACACAGTCTGAGGCAGACGTGAAAATCAGTGATTCTGATGGGGTGAGCGACAGGTAGCGGAGCTGATGGAAGCTGAGCTGCTGCCACCCAGAGAACAAGAGATCAATAAAAAGTGACACATAGGTGCCCGCTCCGACTCTTTAGATCAGAAGCCCGCTTTTCAGGAAAAAAACACACAGCATTCTAGGTAAGGTCGTCTTAGTTTTTCTGTGAGATCGGCAAAGGCCAATTATGCTTGGCGCAGATCTCAGAAATCCCTGATGAACGGGGCAGTGTGGCCTTCTGGATTTCTAAGGGAAACAGTGGGCCAGTCATTCCCTTCCATAGAAACCGTATTAAGAGCGACGCAGAAAGGCCATGGCATTAGGGGACCCTTAACGCCCTTCTCAAAGGCAACGAGCGAGCACTGGACTCAGCACTAATCTACCCTCCATCAGACAGAGCTGAACGTCAGCCACACAGCGCGTCAAGTCTCCCGGCCAAGTGTAACTCTAATTGTTCCTTCAGAGATAGCTAAAGCAGCAGGGACAACTGGCCCTGTCTTCTGGATAATACCAGACAGTCTTTACGGCTCTAGGACCAGGAAGCATCCTGTTCACATTTTAATGAAATTTCCCAAAGCATTCAAGTACACCCAGAGCCAATGCCAGGCCAGCCTTGTAGACGCTGACGGGAACCCTCCCCTGCTAATGGATCTGTCAGCCAGCCAATGCTGCTGTGAGGCAAGGCAGGGGCCTTCACTGCCCGCTCAGGGGAAGGAACCCCGGTTTACCCTTTCACTGGGCCCTGGAAGCAATGTGCCCCAAAGCTGTCTTGCGCAGTCTGCCTTCAGACATGATAAAACGTCGGAAGACAATCCTGTTAGTAGAGAATGGAGGCTGATTTCTCAACTGCCATTCTTGTTCCGTCTAAGTCACACACCCACTGAATCTGATGGCAGGGCAGAAATTAGCTGGACTATATTTAGAAGTAGAATGAAACCTGAGAGAGACAGCTGCCGAGTGGCACATTCGGGGAAGAAAAAGCCCACGAAGTACGAGTTGAGAACAGCTGGTTATGTGGCAGGGAGTGAGCTGGCAGCACAGCGACCCTAGGTTAGCAATCTGGACTCGTCCAAAGGCTCTCAAGAATATTTCCAGAATATCTGCGAGACACAGAGATCCGCAGGCAGCCCTGTGGGGAGCGGCACAAGGCTCCTGCTGCTGCTGCTAATGACACGGATATTAATAATAACAGTACGTTTTAACAGCAATAATAGGTGTCGAGCACGGTTCTAAGGGCTTTGTCTACATTAACTCATTTAATTCCAGCACTGACCCTCTGAGGCAGGTACTGGAAGTCTCTTTTACAGACGAGGGCAGCGGGGTGCTAACTTGCGTGAGGGCACAGCAAGAAAGCAGGAGAGCTAGGATTTGAACCACTGCGGTCTACACTCTGAACCTCCGTGTTTTGCTGCCTCTGATGAAGGAAAGGTCATGTCCCTGCCTCCTTGGGAACCGAGACAGCACTTACTAGGGCCAGGCACGACGGGAAGCAACTTGTTCATCAAAAGAATGCCCTTTCCCACCGTGTCCATTATTTTATTTGAGACCTGCCAGCTGTTTAGAGGTGTGTAACATACTAAAAATGTTGCAAAGGCTCTCAGCAATTAGCTTAGAAATTAGGAGAAGATGGCAAGTTCACTTCCTGCCTTTGCCAGTGTATACTAGGCCACGTGGCACGCAATGCTGTGGCCTGGACACAACTGTTCCCAGGTCGGGGAGGAAGACAATGGCTCCCCTGCCTCCCACCTCTCTTCTGAATCCCCTCCATACTCTCTCCTCAGAGAAGTTGCATTGAGAACGCCCAAACCAACACACTGCCCAATTCTGAAATGCCTTCTGGCAATACAAAGTAAATCCCATTACAGCTCCTATAGTTTGGGCATTAAGCGTACTGTATTTCATTGTACTCTAACTCGTCTAATGTGGGTAACTCGTATGTGGGTTGATAGCTCATCGGGCAGGTCATGCCTGTGGTGGGAGCAGCTGATTGTACAGGGACCCTGCATCTGTGGGCTGAATGACAGTGGCTCAACTGGGCAAGGCTCTCACATGTCATGATGTGTCATTTTGTGGAGGTACAAACTGGAAATACACCCACCTGCAGTGGCAGGGATGTGGGGGTGAGAACCCACTGAGCATGTCTGGACACTCTGTAAGAAGGCCCAGCATGTGCCTATCAAGGGGGGCTCTGGTGGTCCCTCATTATTCCTGTGAATTTGGTCATTCCTACAAAGTGAGAAAAACAAAACACAGATCTACCGACTTTATGAAATATGGCCCCAGAAATAACACCAAATGCTAGTGTTGGGATGGAAATGGAAATCAGCTAAGGGGGCCCAAGAGAGTGGTGGGTCTAGGGCAGAAAGCAGAAGTTATGGCCAGATTAAGGAGTGGATGGTTCAGTGGGGCAGGGATTGAATCTGTGCTGTGAATGAGTCCTCCATCTGCTTTTCATGGAAACGAGAAGTGTCTGTGGAAATCTTTCAGTATGAGAAAAGAGAAAAAAAAAGTTAAATACAGATATATAAGTATATCTATAGTTATACACACACACACACACACACACACACACACACACACACACACACACACGACTATAGAGGGTGCCAAAAAATGCATACACATTTTAAGAAAGGAAAAAACTATGTTAAAATGGTACTACTCAATATATACTGATAATAAAACATGAATACAAGTCATGTTTGACTTTTGCAATTACAAGAGGTACTCAAAGTGGTTACCATCAGTGTAATTTTAATACAGTTTTTTCCTTCCTTAAAATGTGTATACATTTTTTTGGTGCTTTCTCTCTCTATATATCTATATCACCCATATCTATATTATATATACATATATACATATTATATATACGTATATTTATAATATAGATAGGATATATAGATACACACACACACACACACACACACACACACACACACATGACTCATCCAGAGGAGTCTTCAGTGGGGAAAAACAAAAGGTAATCAATTGGCGCTGCGAGGCCATCATAAGAGACACCACTCTCCATGTAAGTACTCGTGTATCATGAGGAAGCCAGAATCCTGCACCACCATTGTCACTTTCAAGAATACAGGGATCTGACCTGACATCAAATCATATTACAAGGCTACAGTAATCAAAACAGCATGGTACTGGCATAAAAACAGACACATAGATCAATGTAACAGAATCGAGAGCCCAGAAATAAATCCATACCTATATGGTTATTTAATCTACAACAATGGAAGCAAGAATACACACTGGGGTAAAGACAGTCTATTCAATAAATGGTGCTGGGAAACCTGGACAGACACATGCAAAAAAATGAAGCTGGACCACCTCCTTACGCCATATACAAGAATAAATTCAAAATGGATTAAAGACTTAAATGTAAGATTTGAAACCATAAAACTCCTAGAAGAAAATATAGGAAGTAAATTTGCAGACATTACCCTTAGTAATATTTTTACTGATATATCCCCTCGGGCAAGG
Organism: Rhinolophus hipposideros; assembly: GCF_964194185.1. NCBI lineage: Eukaryota > Metazoa > Chordata > Mammalia > Chiroptera > Rhinolophidae > Rhinolophus > Rhinolophus hipposideros. Next base: position 23,299,935 of record NC_138062.1, read on the forward strand.
GAAGTAAGAAAAAATAAACATGTAGCATTACGTCAAACTAAAAAGTTTTTTCACAGCAAAGGAAACTATCAATAAAACAAAAAGGCAACCCACTGAATGGGAGAAGATATTTGTCAATGATACATCTGATAAGGGGTTAATTTCCAAAATTTATAAAAAACTCACTCAACTCCAAAAAAACAAACAACCCAATTAAAAAATGAGCAGAGGACATGAAGAGACATTGTTCTAAAAAGGACATACAGATGGCAAACAGACATGAAGAAATGCTCAACCTCACTAACCATCAGAAAAATGCAAATAAAAACCACAATGAGATACCACCTCACCTCAGTCAAAATGGCTATCATCAATAAATCAACAAACAACAAGTGCTGGTGCGGATGTGGAGAAAAGGAAACCCTTGTGCACTGTTGGTGGGATTGCAAATTGGTGCAGCCTCTATGGAAAACAGTATCTCAGAAATCTGAAAATGGAACTACCTTATAACCCAGCAATTCCACTCTTATGTATCTATCCAGAGAAATCCATAACACTAATTTGAAAAAATATATGCACCCCTATGTTTATTGCAGTGCTATTCACAATAGCCAAGATGTGGAAACAACTGAAATGCCCATCAGTAGAAGACTGGATTAGGCTTTTACTACTTGAATAAATGTGGTACATTTATACAATGGAGTATTACTCAGCCATAAAAAAGACTGAAATCTTACGATTGCAACTATATGGATGGACCTAAAGAACATTATGCTAAGTGAAATAAGTCAGACGGAGAGAGACAAATACCATATGATCTCACTTATATGTGGAATCTAAAGAACTGAATAAATGAGCAAACTAAACAGAAATAGTCTCAGAAACATAGAGGGAAAACTGAGGGTTGGTAAATGGGAGGGGGTTGGGGAAAAGGGAGAAGGTGAGGGGATTAGAAAGCACAATCGGTAACCACAACATTGCCACAGGGATATGAAACACAGTTGGGGGAATATAATCAATAATGTTGTAAAGATTTTGTAGAGTGTCAGATGGGCATATGTCGTATTAGGGAGACCACCTCATGGTGGTAGATGCCTGACCACTGCAGTGCACACCTGAAGCTGAAGCTGAATAATACTTAATGTCAAATATAATTCGATATATATCTAGTCACAGGATGTGGAATACAGCATAGGGAATAGAGTCAGTGGAACTGTAACAGCTATATACGAGGTCAGAGGGGTGGTGGATTGGGGGAGGGGAGTTATCACTTTGTGAGGGGTATAAATGTCTAACTATTACATTGTTTTGTACACCTGAAACTAAAAGAAAAAAAAGATAAAAGAAAAATACAGGGATCTGTAGAATCTCTGAAATTGACCCAGAAAAACCAAGGACATACCCTTTAGTCTGTTTCGAGGAACATATAACTAGAGAGGTCTATAGTCCTATTTTGGTCTCCACAATTTGCATCCCTGGGACATGTTCCCATCAGAGCTTGGGAGTCCTTAAAATCTGAGCAACTCTGGTCCCAACAATTTCACTTGTGCTGTTTCCAGCAAAGCCTAATGTGAAAATGAGTGTACATTCTCTGAGCTGCATTAACTCTACGAGAGTTGTTGAGGAAAACCAATTTGAGAATAAGACTTGCCCTTGGATAATCCAAATCCAAATAACTCAGGTAATAAAAGTTGACAGCAGACAGGCATAATTAGATGACTCTATCGGCAAGAATGGGACACAAAAAGCATGCTGTCTAGAAACAATTCTGATTATAATCACATTTCAATCGATGTCCTTAAAAACACTGTTGTCCGATGGGTCCAACATGGAGGGAACCTGTGTCACTCAACACCAGCCTTCTGTTAACTGTCCTCAAAAGGAAATGGTTGTACAAACAGGAAATCAGGTTTCAGAATGGGTTAGGGGCAGAGCCCCTGAGAGTCCCCAAGGCTGGACACTCGGGACCTTTTAATCTTTCCTGCACTTTAACCCCAGTGGGCAGGTCCCTGAGGGGCTCTGGGCCCAGAGAGTCTTCATCTCCGAAGGGCCTTTTTCACTTACGTCTGAAATACATGAACTGTTGGTTTTACAGGAGTAGAGTTAGAAGATGCACTTTTTTAAATTCAATTTTACCAGAACAAAATATTGGTTATTTTTCCAGTGTACAGGCTAACATCCTTAAGCTGGCAAGCACGGGGTGATTATAAAACGAAGAATAAAATCTCTTTCGAAAGTGGCGTGGTGCTGAGCTATGGTGAGTGACGATGTTGACTAAGTAGATTTTCCTTCAGTAGCAGTTAGAGGGTGAGTACTTCGCTCCGCAGTCAGTCAGGGCGGTCTAAAACCAGTCAATATGGTTTCAGATGCTTTTCCAAACTATTAGCTTTAGAGCAGTGCTGCCAACGGGATATACAGATATTTATCAAGGGAAATTATTTTATAGGCAATTCATCCAGAAAGAAAACCAGGCCATTTCAAGCTTAATAAAGACCTAAAGCAAATCTCTTGGAAAAAAAAATCCATTTAACAACCATAGTCATGATATCTTTTCTGTTTCTTTTGTCCCTGGGAGACACCTTAACCTTTTCTATGATGTCAGAAACAAAGGATTATGACTTTAAATGGGGAATAACCAGCTGGGGGAAATGAAGTTGTTTAAAGACAACTATACATCTTGAAGTTGCAGACAAAGACAGACAGAAAAAATGGCAGCACAGGTCCCGGATCTGGATGGTGACCACCACGTCCTCCTAGAGCCTCACTGGGGCCATGCCGGACTTTTCTTAACATTCTGCCTTGCCTGGCTCTCAGTGTGTGAGCAGCATTTTCTTGGGGGGTCTACTTGGCTATATTTAGACATTTTTTGTTTAGACGCAGTGAAGATTCTGCTATCATCTCTGGGGTATGCAGCTCATCCCCTTCTTCTCTAAGCTGGGGAGAGCAACAACTCCAGCAGACTCTGCAAAGCCCTCTCAGCTCCTATGTGGCAGAGGCAAGATCTGGAATCAAGGGTATCTGTCTCTTAGTCAGTGTTTTAAGCCACTCCCCCGAGGTAGGGCTACCTCAGAGAGTGAAAAGCAACACAGAAAAGATCAAGTTCTTACATGGGACAGAGGACATCAGCACAGGGCACATGGCGAGTACAGCAGGCCCTCAAGAAATGCTTAGTGGGGGAAGCTATACCATTCCTCCACTGGAACCTCCTGTGACAGATGAGACTGAAATCTTCCGGCCTACTGACTTCACACGCGGCCAGTCCCCCTGTGACCTCATATCTGTTCCTTACCAGGTGCCTACCACGTGCCAAGTGGCACGACGTGAGGCACCAGGCGTAATCTTCCCACAAACCTCACACACTCTGCCCTATGTGGAGACCCGTCTCAGTAATTCAGTCTGAAGCAGCCAAGTACCCAAGGCATAAGCTTAAGAAACAAAATAAATAAAGGTGCAGAGAAGAGCTTACACTTCTTTTCTCGGACTTATATTTTCTACTTGGAAAATGGACATCATTTCTGTTTTTCTTTGGCATTGACTGATTTTCACTAAATTTAGTGGATAGCACTTTCCGTTTATTTATAAGGCAGTCTGGCATCTTAAAAACCAAGAAGCGTGGTCAGAAGTTTTAAATGAACTGATGTTCTGTGGCTCTGCTTCACAAAGCATTGGTGGGACTTGGAAAGCAGTAATTAATGTTAACAAAAGTAGAAACTGCACTTTCTCTATTAAGGAATCCAAGACAGCAAAGTAGTTTGGAAATGAAGAACCTGGCCCTGAAGTCAGCCTGGTCTGACCCTGGCTACCCCATAGGCTTCGGGAAGTTCCTTACTTAACGTCCTATACTCAACCGCAGAGGTTGTCTCCTCACTTGTAAAACGGGTAGAACAACACGCGCATGTGCCTCAGAGGGTGGTTGGAGGACAGATTAAACTGCAGAGCAGGCTGTGAGTGGGTGGCCTCTTTCTGTGCTGCTTAGGCAGCAAAGGACTACCATTTGTTTGCATTCACTGAGTCAGATGAGGCCAAGTTTAGAAAGCGATGCCCCAAAGACATCACTCTGGGATCGTTTGCTAAGAAAAATGCACATGCACATAATCTCGATCATTCTAATAATTACTCTTGGATACATCGACTCAGAGAAGGACTTGGAATGCCACTAGAATCTCTCATTTTCCTAATAGCTAGATCTCAGCTTCCACATTGCTATTCTTTAATCCTTACAAATGAGGTGCGACGTCAAGGCAATCTGACATAATAGAGAGAAGCAAGGTTGGCTAATTAGGTTGAAGTTTCAGGTGGGGCAAGACACTGTTTGAGGGGCCGGAGGAAGAAAAAAGTAATACAGGTTTCTGTTGGGAGGGGATTAGCAGGAGGGTTTAAGAGAGAAAATCAGAATGTAGATTGGATTGAATGAAACCAGTTTGGAAGATGAGTCAGAGAGACCACCTGACTGGCATCTGGTTGGGGTATGTGGCGTCGCTGAAGTGGCAATCCAGGTCTTTTCACCCAGAGTTCAGTGACACAGGCATCATTCCACTATTTGCTTGGTGTCAAAAGGGTGGTTTATGTGTGTGACCTTTGGAAACAGGGATGCTTTTATCAGGAACACTACTTCTCCCGGACTTTCCTGAGTACTGGTCATAGAAATGCCACGCACACGCTCATCCATCCTCTGGTCACTGAACAAATATTCACTGAGTGCCTACTATGTGCCAGACATCATGGTGAATGCTAAGATATAACACTAGCGCTCTCGGTGAATATCCAGCATATTAACAGTAAGTAATTCAGTGCTTACCACACAATAAAACAAGATAAACTAAAGACTCGAGTTAAATTCTGAAGTTACCACTTGTGGGGCAGGCATGTGCGTGGGGTGGGTATGTGCTGAATGCTTAATTTAATAAGCAATGAAAGGCACAGAGCATGGAGCTGACGCTCTGCAAAGCACACCTCCACCACTGCTATTTATTTAATGAATACTCCTGGGCACGCTTTAAATTGAAAGATGGTTCATTAAACTTGTGCATCTGCCCTTCTCAGCAATCTGTTGTGTTTCTGATGAAGGCAGGAAAAAATACGAACATATTTTCGGGTATGTTATGAGTAACTCAGCTTCCAATGATGACACAGTCATAAAGAGCTCAGGATGCCTAATTTCAGGAAAACAATTTGTCTGAATCATTCTCTTCCCATTCCTAGCGTGTTCTCTTATCACTCATCTTGGATATTTCAAGCACTAGCCCTCAAAAAAACAAAAACAAACCTAATCACCTAATTCATTATCTTCAGGCTACACAAATAGGCATATTTGTAAGGTATCAAAAAATGAGCCCCTTCAAAAATGGCTCAAAAATCACCTTCTTCTTGATGTTTCCCCCTTGTCCTAATCACGGCAATCACGACCTCCTCTGGGCCCCCCTCCTGCATTTTACATTCATCTACTGTAATCTGCCCCAGGGCTGGTCAGCTGTGGTGTCTGTTGTGTGTGTATATAAATTAGCTCTTTGAAAGCAAAGAAAACATCTCTTTTAAAAACAAAAAACAAAACAACCAAAACTTTGTCCCTGTCTCAGTACATGCTACATAGGAGATGCTAATAAAAGTATTGAACTGAATAGACCGAAGGCACGTCTCCTAAGGGGGGAAACATAAACTCACTCATTTGCCGCTCCTCAGCAAACGTTTATTCAGGGCCTCTCGGTTCTGGCACTGTCAGGACACATGAGTGGAGCCTGGGACACCAACACAAATGTGCCAATGTCCCTGCCCTCAGAGAACTTACGTGCAGCAGGTAAGAGAGGCAGATGCTCCCCCCACCACATGCTTGTCATCAGAGGCTGAGTGTGACAGTCCTACAGGGATGCTCTCTGACGGGAACATCTACTTTCAGACAGTGCCTCGAAGAGGAAAGGCCAGATTCTTGAGAGGAGATTCAGAAAATTCCTTTCATGTATCTTAAGAAAGATGATATACAAAAAGAACTTAACATTCTATTTGGTGCATGTATACTTCTCAGAAATCACAGTCTTGGGCAAAGAAATGGCCAAGAAACCCGGGTTCACTATCCACCACCTGCAACAGCGGCCTTTGTCCAGCTGGAAGAATGCCAAGTGGAGAGTGGAAGCTAATTCCTTTTGGCTGGGTGGCCTTGGTCCCTGTCCTCCGCTGCCCTGGAGAATCTGGCCGCTATGGCACAAAACGCAGGACTGGAATTTAGCACTTAGTATTTATTCTGGAGTTTATGTCAAGTGGGCTGGAAATTCAAGTGATCAAGATGGCGGGGAAGATGTGTAAGACCAAAACTTGGTTTTGTTACATCAACGTAGGAAAACCACCGGTTAAGAGGTATTCTGTGCGAGACGCTGACTGACTGACTCGTCCAGTCCCAGTTCTGGCTTTCGGCACTGCCGTTGTGCTCACTGTGCCGAGTAACGGGAAGAGGATGAACCGGTCCTTGCCTTCAAGGCGCTGAACAAGATACACTGATAAGTAATTAAAATACAGAGATGTAAGTGTCACAGAGGTAGGAATAAGCTATGCCGACAGCCCATAGGAGACAGTGATCAACTCTGCCTAAAGTATGAGGAAATAACTGATCATGCCTACTCATTCTTGGTAGGAAAAGGGGACTTTTCAGATGGAACTCTCTGGATCCTTCTCAAATTAGCTGATTTATAGACGATAAAGAGAAAAATCATTCATTCAACAAACATCTGATTGCCTACCTTGTACCAGAAAAGGCTGGGTTGCTGTCATTGAACTGTATAAATTTACATACAAACTTGTTGTACATCCTAACACCCTCATGTAGTCGTTGTTGGTCAATTAAAATGCAAAAATCCAGTTTCTATAGATTCTGCTGCTACAAAAAATCAGTGTGGCGATACCTAGTCCCTGAAGGATGGAGCAGCAAAACGTTCTACTTCCTCGCCAACAGACAAGGAGCAGACAACTGTGACAAAAAACGCTCCACTCACTGATGCCGGATTACTGTAATGTTACCATGACAAAGAAAGCTGCAAAGCCCCGAGCAGCTCTGAGAAAGATGGAACAATCCCTGTGCAGATCTCACTGGTGTCAGATTCTCTAATGCTCCCTTCAGATGCATTCTCAAGCCTAACAGGGCTGATACTTTGGGTCAGTGTTCAGTATTTTGTGTGGAATAAATATTTTCTTCCACAATTAGTAAAACAATTGGCTGGCTTTTGAGAACCTAACTTCCTGCCAGACCCCGTCATGGTTCAATACTGCTAGAAATCCTATACATGGATTTTCTTTTGTCCTGCAGACACATGGGAAAACACTCATCCATAACATTTAGACCATCTTCAAGAAGCCTCCACAAAGGCTGCGAGCAACCATTCATTTCTACACAGAAGAAATGAGATTCTGCTTCCGGTTTTATGAGGACCATTTACCAATAAGGGTAGTGAGCGAAGTTTATCACGCCTTGTTCTTTTCAAAAGCACCTATCGTACAACTGAGGCAATCTGCCTCCTCCACGCAGAGCCCACTGTACAGCGGTACCTCAGCTGCTGAGCTGGGTTTCCTGAGCCTCCAATTAATGCCTACCAGTAAGGTGAGGCTGTGTTCCGGCAGCATCCCATACTGCTGAATGAGCTTGTCCCGGGTCACGCTGGGGAGCTCAGGGAGCCGCTCCTGGATTTGGTCAATATTGATCACTTGCTGTGGGTCTGCACCGGCCGGCAGGGATGCTGAATCGTAGAGCAGCAGGGGAGGCAGGTTGGGTTCGGGAATAAACCTAGGCAGAAAGGAGACAGGGCCTGATTCTGAAGTATTTGGTTTACTAAGAAAGAAAGCTTATCATCGATAGAAAAGCTTCTGTGTTTAGAAGCCATGTTACTTGCAATCGTTTTCTAACATCTTACAATATCAACTCCCTCTGTTTCCTAGGAACTAGTCTTTGCTCAAGTGTAAACCACAGCTCTAAACACCAACCTGCTGCTCTCCAAGCTTACGAAGCAGCGACGAGTGAAAAAGGCACAACACAGGGCTCATGCCACACAGCGATGTATAATTGTGGATAAAGGTTTTATTCATAAAGATGCAGGCTGGAAAAAATAGGGCCAAACAAGAACCATTTACTTATTAGGGAGGAAGATGACTTCCCCCCATTTTTTTATTTCCACTATTTTTAGCAATATTTGTGTAATAAATGAAAAGTCAAAAAATAAGAAAAACATTCTTTCTTGAGAAGTAGAAGAAAGGAATGGATTTTGCCTAAATAAAATGTAGAAGCTAGTGGGGGAGGGAGGGATTGGGATGAATAGGTGGGGCACAGGGACATTCAGGGCAGGGAAACTATTCTATGACACTGTAATGGTGGATACATGTCCTTATATATTTGTCAAAGCCCGTAAAACGTACAACACAAACAGTGACCCCTAATGTAAACTCTGAACTTTAGTTAATAATACGGCATCAATTCCAGTTAATCAATTATAACAAACGTACCACACTATACACTAATGCAAGAGGTTATATAGGGAAACAAAAGGGGTACAGGGTATGTACCAAGGAATATACGGGAACTCTGTAATTCCCACTCGATTCAGCTGTAAACCTCAAGCTGCTCTAAAAAGTACAACTAATTTTCTTTTAATGTGGACGCTGTAGCACTGCATACAACCTTGTGAAACAAAGATGCCCTTTTTTCTGTTTTATTCTAGCATCTGTTGTTTTCTCTCTTTCTACTTGTCAAAGGGCTTATGTAGAAGCAGGATAATGCAGAACAAATGGTGGCACCAAGGTAATAGATTGGAAGTGTAAGCAACACGTCACCGTGACACCCAGTGTGTGCTATGAGTCAGTCTGACTTCTGAAGGTGAGCAGAACAAAAGGGAGACTTCCTGAATTCGTCTCCTACTCCAAGGGATTGAGCTGAAGCCACTTAGCGCGCTTGGTAAGAAAGCAGCAGCAGAAACAGAGTAGGGGGCAACCCTGGAGGACAAAGAAGTTCTTGGGAAGAACAGATTGGACCTAGAAGGTCAAAGTGATTAAAACAACCTCAACTTAGACACCATGAGAGGAGTCGCTGAGGTGGAGTTCATTCTAAGGGTTTATGCGCTGCTTCTTTCCCACCTGGCGATGCTATACTTACACTTTCCTGCACTGTGCAAAGGAAAGGTGGGCTAATCTCAACAACTTTGACGTGTACAACTTCCATCTCTGTGATCTGCTACACTCAATGGGGGAAAAAATGAAAGGCTCAATGTATCTTAAGCCTGTCCTTATTTGCTTTACTTCTGGATCTCGTATTAAATCCAACTTGTTTAACTTATCAATTACATAGCATCAGCTGAGGTTTGACGAGAAATGCCATAAATATATATATATATATATGTATATATATATATATGTACATATATATATATATATATATATATATATATTTTCATTTCTTCTCAAGGAACTTCACTGTGTTACCAAATATAAGAGTAAGCACATGCTGGGCCCACCCCCAAATGCCATCCTCTCGTTCAACTGTAACAACTCTCACACAGAGGTCAGTGAACAAGAGTCTTCCAACAGTTGAATCCATCCAAGAGGGCACCTCAAGGCTACCAAATCAGGAATATATTCTTTCTCTCAGTATACACTATAATAGGAAGCCTAGATTTTCCTCGTACATCAATAATAAGAAAAAGTGGTTCCTAAAAACTATCCAGGATCATTAGGTGTATCAGTAATTAGATTTGAAATATGCCCCTAACCCGAAATACATAATGTTATTTTGATAACAGAAGTAATCACCTGTAGTCTTGTTTTCCTTCTTTGTCTCTCATTGGCACAGTGCACCTATGACAGGTAAATGAAAAAACATTAAACATTGCATGCGACACTGGCTAGTACACATGCAGAGAGGGGATTCCCTACCAATAAGAGACATGGGCAAAGTCAAGCTTTCCATTCTGCCTTGGGAGACACTTTATGACTACATTAAAAAAAAACATTAAAAAAAGAGAAATGTTCAGAATGGTAATTTAAAAAAAAAAGAAATTGCTTTAATGTTTCCAGCTTTTAACCAGCTTTAACCCTAAGCTTTTGAGCTTTGCTCAATCTTCTGCTAAAAGTATAAAATCCTTAAAATTCTGAGTTAAGAAATTTGAATCAAAGGTATCTAAACAAAAAAAGGTAAGGTACCTCTACGACCAGCTGTAAACTTTCTCCTACCCCTAGCTTAAATTGGTAGAGCTTCAGTCTGATGGAATTTAATGAAGTAAAAATACTTGCCACAAAGCAGGTAACCTGGAAACGAGGAAAGGGCCAGGACCTAAAACTAAAGCACTATGTGTATATCTGGTTAAGTTGAAACCTATTACCAGCCCTACAGGGTGTATTATATCCTTGTAGGGTACAGTGTTTTCCTAGTTTTACTAATGAGAACACTGAAGTACAGAGAAGCTAAGTGCCTTCTTCGAGGTCACATGGCTGGTCTGTGGAGAGCCGAGACTGGAGCCCCACACAGCTGGACGCAAGACACTTGTCAATGCAAACTCACCCCAGCTTGTAATCGAACGTGCGAGTTTCATTCAGAATTTCACCTCCATTCTCAAGTTCATTGATTTGCCTCTGAATTTCATAGTCTAAGAAAAACAAAGTAATTTAGTATCATATGTTTAATTCCTTTCATCCAGTCAAGTAATAAATAGAAATCTTTTTCAATCTTTAAGTAAAAAAAAAAATCAAGAGGGTTATTTATAAGTCTTCCCTATTCAATGCTCCCAGCTTATCCACTTATTTCATGTTCTGTGGTTTCACTTATCTGCATTCAACCATGGTCTGAAAATATTCAATTTCCCCAACCGTAGACATTGACACTGTCTGCTCCTGACATTATCAAGGCTTGATGATCCAGGATCACCCGAGGCGGATGATCTCCCTTCTGACAGTATCGACAGAAGGTCATAGCAGCCGAATGCCACATCACAGTGCCTACTTCATTCACTCCACTTCATTTCAACACCTAGGCGTTTTATTATCTCACATCATCCCAAGAATAAGAAGGGGGAGTACAGTACAATAAGATTTCTGAGAGAGAGAGACACCACAACTGCATAACTTTTATTACAGTATATGGTTATAATTATTCTTTTTTATTATTAGTTATTGCTGTTAATCTCTTACTGGGCCTAATTTATAAATTAAACTTTATCGTAGGTATGCATATTTAGGAAAAAACAGTATTCATAGGGTTCGGTACTATCTGCAGTGTCAGACATCCATAGGAGGTCTTGGAACACATCCCCCCCGGATAAAGGGGGCTACTGTATACTGTATTTTCTTCTTGCTGCCATCATAGAATAATGGTGCTGGAAAGGGTCTGTTAGGAAGCTCCGTGCCCTCCCTTGTTGAGAGAACCTGGGTTCAGAGAGACTAAGTGACCCAGTACAGATTACACAGCTTGGCCGAAGGGCTGGGACCACTGCCCAGGCTGAGTGACACCAGATCTAGGACTGCTGCCTGCCAAGCGGTCTTATCCTGGGATCCACGGATGGGTTCCAAGGGGTATCATTTTGGTACCCCAAAAATGATATACAAAATGTGGGTGTGTATACATGTATATTTTTTGGAGAAAGGATTTTGATTTGCATTTTCAAAGAGATCTATGACCCCAAATGGTTAAGAACCACTGCTTCATGCAGTGCTCCCTCATCATCAAACAAGGCAGGCTGTGGTAATCAAAATGATTGCTAAGCTTCTTTATGGAAACAGCTTTGGCCTCCCTCTTAACTCCCCACCCTGCCATGAACCTCCTTCCCTTGCCCAAATCCCGACTCCTTTATCTCAGTTGTTAAGAAGCAGCAATACCAAACGTGTCAGTGCTTGCTTGTCATCTCTCCCACTCCCATGCACTCTGACTGACATGAGATGATGGCTAAAAGATCCAATGTAGGGAGCAAAATGGGGTGGAAACACTACGGGCTTGGACAAGAAAGCCGACAATAGTAAAGCTCTGGTCCGTCTAGTCTGAACACACCACAGGTAGAATTCTGTTTCAGACTGCTGCTCCAGAGGGTACTTCACAGGACATCAGGAGGTTAGGGACAGCCAAAAAACAGGCAGGGGTCTCCTTCATAACTCATATGGATTAGTCTACCTGAAATATGATTGCTTGTTTTTTGTTTTCTTTTGTTTTTGTAGGTTACCATCACCACCTCTTAGAATGAGTCCCAGGACAGTTACTACCTACAGAGTAAAGCAGAACTTTCTTCCATTGGTTCCAAGCTTCACAAAGTTGGGCTGTAAAGGGTATTCCCTGACCCAAACTTTCATGGCTTCAGAAACATGTATTGTGTCTCCTTTTAGAGATAGAAATATGTCTTCATATGGGAAGCCCACTCCTTCTTCTCCCTTAATGCGTCACTCCTGAAAATGTATGGACTCAGAGGGTCTTCACTGAGGCTGGTTGATCATTTCAGGTTTAGCATAATAGCAAGCTTTTAAACAAGACTAGAAAATCTTTTCTGAACTGTTTCTAGTACTTTTCCTGAGAAGACCTAAGACCCTACTGAACAGTTTGGCCACAGCAATGCAGTCAGCTATCGTGTTCTCTGTGCACTTTAAACTCCAGCCCCCTCTCTACCTTCTCTCTTCCTTGCAAGATACATATTTTTATTCTTCTGAAATGTCTTCCCCTCAAATTCTCAGTCATCACCCTTCTATGGGACCGCCCCAGACGTTTATCTTGCTCAACTGTTCTATTTTAATTATTACTATACATTTGTCAACACTGGAATACCCACAGCCTGTCTTGCAATAAGACCAACGTGATTACACAGGCACATGTAGTCTACTGGAAAAAATAGTAAAAAGCGGAAAAACACATTGATCATTTATGGCCAATCTAGAATGAACAAATACAGTTTTGTAAACTCAGGCTCAGACCCTGTTTCCGATGAGCTGCCAGCTTCCGCAGCCACGTGAATGAGCTGAGGCAGGACCAGCAGAAAACTACCTAATCCATACAGAACTGTGAAAACGGAAATGGTTACTACACAAGTCACTAAGATTTGGGGTGGCTTGTTACACAGCAGTAGATAACTTACACAAAGAGGAGCATTAGGAGTAAGAGCTGACATTTACCTATTGCTTTGGCCAAGAACCTGGCACTGTTGAGATTCTTCACTTCAGTTCGAACTCCCAAAGGCTCTCCAGGGTGATGCACAGATATATTGGCGTCCACTCTCAACTGACCCTCTGGAAGGAGAAAAAAGACAATTCTTTAGAAATTCTCTGAGTCAACATGGTGTTTTTAAGGAGAGAGTGTGTTCCGGCAAGCAATATCTAAGTGTACTTACTGTTTCGTTACAGCAACCTAACTTTACAAAAGGTACAGTTGGTCCTGAAATATACGGTTAGTACTTGTGTCCACTTAAGAGAATTCTAGTCCTGAGGCATCTGAGATAGAGGGAGGGTGGGGGTAGACTGGTGTGTGTGTGTGTGTGTGTGTGTGTGTGTGTGTGTGTGTTAGCGTGCACTTGTGCACACGCAGAAGAGAGGAGAAATTCTGGACATACCAGCTGGAGAAATCTCATTTCTTTTGTGTCAAATAAGAAAACAACACTGTTAAAATGGAGATGGACTCTGCAGTTTTATTCTTAAGTTTTTTCATAGTGTTGGAGCTAGGTTGGTAGGAAGGTCTCAGAAATGACTACCTGATTACCCTACACTGTTCTCCAACGGAATGTGGATTTCCAACAGTAATTCCAGAAGATTTATGAAAGAGCCCTTGAGATATTACAGCTCAAGGGCAAGAGCCAGAAACCTGGGCATTCCCCTTCTTCTGCAGGCACTGTAGTAATCTCTTCCTTCCACAGACATGACTCGGAATCCTTCCTGATGGCTGTAAGGATTTGCTGCAGCGGGCAGAGCTGTGATGAAGGGGAGAGTGTGGTGGGACTCAGGGAGCCGTCCCCATCCATGGAGGACCTCCTCTGACCCAGACGTCCCTTCAGATTAAAAGCAATAGCCCCTAAAGAGGCAGGTGGTTTGTGGACAAGACTAAGAGGCTCTTGAGGAGGAGAGGGAAGCAAAATCCCAAAGCAGATAGGGAGATAAAGATAAGAAATACTCACACTCTATACGCTACCAAGTAAAGCTCAAATTCTCTCTTCTCCAATTTCATTTATGATACTTAAAACAGGACAGAATGAGAAGACGAAATGCTGGATTTTATTTTCCTAGGCAGGTTTTTAAATAAAAAAAATAAAAAAAAATCCGTCAAACCTAATGTTCTGATAGGCTGAATAAAGAAATTCATTTTCCCAGATTCCATGGCAAAAGCATATTAAAATAATACAATGGTATAAATCCAATGCCAAGAAAGGAGTCCCCTGGAACTGGACTGTCGTCCCCCAGTGCTGAGCTGACAGGCTCCATCCCCAAGCTCAAGACCAATGGCCGGCCGCCGCTTGCCCTGCCCTCCACACATTCCCTCTGGAAAAGGGCAGCACTCACCCACTCAGCGGCAACTGCAGCTCCACCTATGCTGACAGGCAGAGAAAAGGTGCCTTTTAGCTCGGAAATTACTTTATGTCTCTAGCCCGGACATCTCAACACTTTTACAAAATCCCGTAGCCCCTTTGGGACAACTTGTGCTCACAGGAATCTCAAGGAGTCCCAACTATTCCCGACATCATCAGACTCTTGGTCCAGGAACCCTGACATCATCTTCCGCTTCTGTTTTCTTTGCCCTTTATCCAAACTAACAACTAGATCCTATCAGTTCTTCCCTCCAAATGTACCTCACATCTGTCACTTCCTCTCCATTGCTACTGCTGTCACCCTTGGCCGAGAACTTAGAACTTCGGGCTCGGGTTACAGAATCACACCATGACTTTTAGCCCAGCAACGCCTTCTTCTCCCCACACCCACGATGTGGCTCTGACTTACATCCTGCCCCGCATGTCACCACTACCATTGCTCACTCAAGTGGGTAGCCAGCTCCTACTGGCTCATCTCATCTCCTGTTTGATATCCAAGAGCCCTCTTCCGGTCTTGCTTGACAAGACGCGCATTTTTCCACGAAGCCTTTCATGAGGAGGCTCTCCTCCAATCAGGGAGCTTTCTCCACACAAGTCCCGGGCTACTCTGCTGGCTCCTGCACATTCTCTTTATCAGTGTCACTGTCCCTTGTTCAGCCTCTGCTCATCTATCAAGGTCCCACTTAAGTGTTACTACCTTCTCCTCCTAAAAACGCTCATCGATGAGCTACCTCCCTAGTGGCTCCTCTGAACTATGAGAATATACACAGTCAATACCACAGAATTTAGTACTTGTCTCTGGTTTACTCTGAATTAATCTGATTTTTAAACCCAGAATGGAAAGCCCTTGAGGACTGGACCCAGATCTTCACTCTTCTCAAGGACATCACTCTTTCGGTCATCTCCTCTCTCCCACGACAGTCATTAACCTCTCTTTTGCAGCATTACTTCTGATATGTATACATATGCAATAGTATTTCTCATTCAAAAAAACCATACCAAAAACCTACTACCCTAAACCCAATTCTCTCTCCATCAATCAGTCATGCAGCTATCATTTCTCTGCTTTCCGTTTCAGCAAATCCTCTCAAACAAGTTTTGTTTGTTGCATATAGTGTTTCTATGATCTCACCTCCCATTTACTCCCAAACCCACTTCTGCTTGGCATCTGTCCCCACCGCTCAGAAAATACCTTGACAAAGTCACCAACAACCGCCAACTGCCAACTCCAATGGACATAGGACACATTCTTTCTTCACCTGATGGGATTTCTCAGCAGCATGTGACACACCATGTGACATAACCTTCCTTCTTGAAATACCTTCCTCTCTCAGGTGCTGTAAACTTACACTCTCTTGGTTTCCCCGCGACCTCCCTGGACACTGCACTTCCGTTTCCTTTGCTGATACTTTCCTTCTCATCCAAACTCAGGACTGCCTTCCTTATTTATACTCTCTATAGGGTATGTATGTGGGTTAAATACCATCTATGTGCTGATAACTTCTAAATTTATCTCTTCAGCCCAGACCTGTACTCTGAGCTCCACAGTGACTTCTAATGTCAACATGACATCTCCACTTGGAGGACTCACAGGATTTCAATTTCTGAAAGTAAATCCTGACTTGACCCTCCACAAAGTCATTCTTCTCCTCCTCCTCCCAATGGCAGTAAATAGCAACCAACACCTAGCTCTGCAAGCTTCTTTGAAGTCACCCTTGCTGTCTTCCTGCTGCCAGCCTTCCACACCAGCCTGTTAACAAATCCTGGTATTTCTAAACACCATCCTGAATCCACCCGTCTTGATATCGCCACGTTCACTGACACCAGGCCTATCCACAACCATGTCATCTTCCATCTGAAGGATCGCAAAAGCTTCTTAACTAGTCTCCTTGCTTCATCTCTTACCCTTCTGAATCCACACTCCACGAAGCAGCCAGGGTGGTTTTCTAAAACATTACACAGACTACGTCATCCTCTTGCTTAAAAGCCCTCCGACAGTTTCCCACTGCCCTTGGAAGGAAACCCAAGCTGTTCACCACGATCGGTAAGCCACCCCTTGCCTACCTACTCGGTCTTACCCGACGCCACCTACCTCTGCCCCTGACGCTTTCCCCACAGGGGCCTTTGGTTACCTGTGTTAAACTCCAGGTATATCGTAAGCTTTCTCTCATCTCAGGGGCTTTGCCTTAGCTGGACTTTGCCAGAATGCTCGTCCCTTAGCTCTGTGCTGACTGGGCCTGGGTTATTCTTCAGGTCTCAAGTAAATAAATGCTGCCTCTTCTGAGAGGCCTGCACCTGCCGATGTTATTTTTATCATAGCACCCTATTTCCTTAATGCACTTATCGTTATAATTGTTTTATTTGTTAATGTATTTTCCTCTCTCATGAACATAAGCTCTAGGTAGTAGAAACAATGTGTTTTTGTTGTTGTTTTTTTGTTTTTCTGTTTTTTCACTGTTATATTCAGAACCGAGAGCTGGGTCTGGCACATGGCAATTGTTCAATAAGTTAACACCTTGTTGCGCCAGCCAAAACTCTGGTATTTTCCTGAGCAGTGAGTAAGCAGACTGGTTACTGCCTCATAGTATGTTCCTGATAAGACCTAAAGTTCTGTCTGAATAGGACTACCTACAGCTGGAATCATCTGAAAGGCCCATTCAGCTCAAAGGAAAACTTCCAAAGTATGCTAAGCGCTACTGGACCAAATCTCAATACTTGACAGACAACTTTGTTGGAACTCAGGGAACCCTAAATCGGATCTCACTTGCTTTTAAAAAGGAAACATCTTTCACAATTTAGAAGTCCAATTTGGAAAAGGAGTAAAAGCATGAATTTCAGTCTCTCCCAGAGAAAACCATACTACATAAATGCCTGAGAGGAATCATTTAGTATCCTGCAGTGTTAAAAGAGAGGTCCGTAGCCTGGATTGAAATACAGTATCAAACAGTAACAAAAGACATTCTATTCGGTGAAGACAAAATACCTTTTAAACAAATTAAGTTAAATTGCCTCAAATGCACAACAGCCTTACCAAGTCAGGTTGGCTTCACTGCATTCCGCAACACTGAGGGAAAGCCTTCATTCACACATCATGAGAATGTTATCAAGCTCAATTTCTACCCTCTAGAAGCAGAGATTTGTACCAGCAAAGCTAAGAAACTGTGCACAGTGATATGGTCTGGTAAGATATTTTTTTCTGAAACACATTCACACATCAGAAATATAACATCAGGACAGAAAACTGCTTCGGTAAACAGCAGGCGCCTGAGGATTTAGTGCGGGGGTCTGTTGAGCTATCTCATCCTGATCACTGCCTCCTCTCCAGAACCTAAATAACAAGGAGTGACAGAGAGAAAAAAAAAAGACCAAATTTTTTATCGAATGTATTTCACAAAGCATCTTCATCCAAAACAAGTGGTGATTCTGTAAAAGTACTACTACTTATTATTAAAAATACCTAACATTTACTGAGCAGGGGCTGTTTGTCAGGACCTGTGGTAAATTTTACATACATTATCACATTCGTTCCCTACAATACAGCTTTCATGACAAAGCCACTTCAGCATTCTTTAGGTATTTCAAACTTAACATATTGAAAATGGAATTTCAGATTTCCTCCCGCAAAGCCTTTCCTCTCTTCCCTGTCTTGGTAAACAGGGACGCCATCCAGCTGCCCCAACTCTATTTGAAGACTTGGATGACTGACTTCCTTTCCTCTTTGGTTTCTTCTTCTCTCTTTCCATACACAATTATTTGGAGACCGGTAAGTGTGGAAAGCGAGGCTCAGAGAAATCAAATACCCTGCCCAGGTTCCTATAGCTAGAAGTGGTGGGACAGGATTCCAACCCCCGAGTGGGACCACGGTCCCCTCCACACACACGCTCTGCTATACTGTCTCTCCAAGTTGTTTCTATGGCAGTTATGAAACTAACGTGGCTGTCACTAGGAAGCAATGTGACACAGTGCCTAAATAAAGGGCTCCTGGAGTCAGACACACCTGGGCTCAAATCCCAGCTTAGTCGCTTATGAGCTTTGGGCAAATAACCCAACTTCCCTATGTCTCAGTCTGCTCACCTGAACAACAGGCATAATGATATCTGTCGCTGAAATGTCTTAAAGTTTAAATGAGATGAAAAATTAATTTAAAAAAATGCTTTGTGAACTGATGACACATGCTCAATGCTCAAACTAGCAGATATTATTACCATAGCAATATTTAGTTTGTCTACATCAGTACACGTTCAAATCAACAGACTGCTTTGAGGATCTCAACAGTGGCAGAGATCCATCGAGAAGAAAAAGAATTTGGAACCCAGGCTGAGCTGGTCTATATGCTCATCAGCAAAACTATGAGGAACTCATTGAATGACAGCCCAGAGAAATTTAGGAGTCATGCAGGAAGCACTGGGGTTCCCCAGTCTTCCCTAGGGAGACCCTCAGTTCCCAGGTTGCAGTCTCCCGGGCCTACACAGTGATCCTATGACAATGGGACAGAAGCAGGAGCAAATGGGTCAGGGCTGATTAAATGCTAATGGCACAAAAAGCCGGACCCCTGCAGACTAGGCAGCAGACCCCCACCTCCGCCCCCACAGCCATTCTGCTGCTGTGCTAGGGGCCAAGCTGTTGAATTTGTATTTAAAAGCAACAAAAAGTGTCACAACAAGTGCAATTTAATGAATCCTCCCAGATGTCACTGAACTGATGAATCCTTGCTGTTATGGTTTATCTCTTGGCAAGGACCCAGATGGGGCTATTTCTCAGCTAACAGGTGGCCTGTTTATTATTCCATAGGTTTGGTAGAAATCACAGTTGATTTGAAGAAGAATGGAATAATAAAAACTTTTTTAAAGCAATAGAGAATCAACACTTCGTGCATAAATGGATAACCATCCAACCTGCCCATATTTATGTTCTGTGGGTAAAAAAAGCAGCATGAGCCATAAATCTAAAATGGAGAATTTCCTTACTCTGAAACAGCTTCATTTCTATAAAGCAAACTTGTAGGCAGCTACCCTTTACGCCACTCAAACTCATGCAGCTGTTTTTCCTGTCTTTAGCTTAAAGAAGATAGCAAATCGGCAAGTTCTGTTTTCATACTCAACTTGTACCTGGGCTCTGATGTAACAATTTGTTGCTTGTAAGATGTCCTAGGTGACAAACGTAGCATTACAAATTCAGATGTCCCTTTGTAGCATGCAAATGTATGATGCGACATAAAAAGGTTGGCAAACACTATTATAAACTGGCAGGAAGATGAATCATGATCATCAATGATACTTATTGGTACCCACTGTGACTACTAGTGATGGTTAATTTTATGTGCCAACATGACTGGGCCATGGGGTGCCCAGATATTTGGTTAAACATTATTCTGAGTCTGTCTGTGAGGGTGTTTCCGGGTGAGACGAACATTTGAATCCATAGACTTAGTAAAGCAAACTGCCTTTCCCACTGTGGATGGGCCTCATTCCATCCATGGAGGCCTCAAGAGAACAAAAGGCAGGGTAGAGGGGAATCTGCTCTCTCTGCCTGGCTGCCTCCGAGCTGGGGTATTTTCTTTTCCTGCCTTTGGGTTTGGGCTCAGACTGTAACTCATACCATGGGCTCCTTGTTTTCAAGCCTTCACATCCGAACTGGAACTCTCCTATCAGCTCACCTGCGACAGCAATCCTGCAGCTTCCCCACTGCAGACCTTGGAACTTCTCATCCCCCATAGTCAATGAGCTAGTTCTTTACAGTAAATCTCAATGTATGTCTATATACATACATGTCTCTCTCTCTCTCTCTCTCTCTCTCTCTCTCTCTCTCTCTCTCTCTCTCTCTCTCTCTCAGTTCTGTTTCTCTGGAGGACCCTGACTAATACACCACTGTACTGAGCTACGGATTGACAAATGTATTTGCAGAATCTGTATCCTTCCTCCACATTGGCAGAGAATGCTCTGCAGGTGGCAGAAGTTTTTTCGAAAAGCCCCTGAGAACAGAAAACAAGGGAAAACCATGGGAGAGACTAGATTTTGGGACTTCAGGGCCAGCAAAGCAGCATTAGGAGGGCGCCAAGGGAGAAAGCCAGGAAGAAACTGAGTTTGACCAACACTTGTCATCTTTACGTCCAATTTGCAAATATGCACTTAGAATGTATAGTTTGCTTGGTCCCAAGGGTACACGTGGTTTCTTTGTTTATTTTAATTTCCTACTATATTTCTACTGAAGATTTTACCTCAAAGTTAAAGCTTTGTGAAATCATAACCTCGGCTCATAGTTTATATAATTGGGCTTACGGTGTACATGGATGAAAATTCTACAAAGAAAAGGAAGAGAAGCAAAGGAAAAGGATCAGCCAGCAAAGTGCCACCCATGTAGCACTGACAAACTAAGAATTATTCTGATAAACACAGTGTCTTCTTGCTGAGAAAGATGAAACTGTTCAAACACACTACTTTACTAGTCCTCACAACACTGCTGCACGCAGCCAGGAGCGAGCCCCTAGTCCTGTGATTCCTAATCTCACATTGTTGGGCTCAGAGCTTCTGCACGGTTTTGTTAGTGTGTTTATTTTGGCTGGCGGCTCAGGAAAGAAACCAAGGAGGATTCTAAGAAAAAGTACAAAACAAAACAACCAGGAATGCAAGAAGCTGGAAAAGGGATGTAAACTATCTCCATGTAGCTGATGCAGAGAATAAACTTAAGTGCGATGAGATCTAGGAAGCAGAAAAGGAGAAGGTACAGGAAGGACACTGCTTGGGTGGCTTCTACCTGCCATGTTTGCCTGGCTGGTCCCCAGGGTTTGAAGTATCAGCTGCAGCTCCCTGACTGCTGTTGCCGCCTCTTCTCCACAGGACATGTCCGGCTCCAAGACCACTTCCAGAAGGCCAACTCCTGCCAAACAAGAGGCAGAGTCAGCCTGACTGAAGCTGTCCAATGTGATCGGCAGATAAGTCAGGCTGAAGTCCGAGGAAAGCCCTGCATTACTGAAGGATTCTCAAAGTGGGTCTCAGCCTCTGAATGGTTTCTCTCTTTCCCCTCACTATTTGATTTTCAACTCTGCTTAAGATATGACGCTACTGGGTCCGTGACTAGGTGTCTACGTTCGCCTCCTTTTAGGGGTGGGCTGTTAGCAAGCCCGACAGCCATCACAGTGTAAGCCATACTCTCTAATGAGCTACGCAGTACCAGTGCTGACATTTGGATCCCCATCTGTCAGGCTCTTGGGCCTGTATCCTCAGTCAGTTTGGGGAAACTCTGGAGGAGAAGAGAGGTGGGCTGAGAGGAAACGGAACGGGAAGTCTCCAAGCCTACCTGCTCTGTTCAAGTCAATGAGCGTCTGAGACCGTAGGTCATCGTGGAGGCTTTTGCCACTGTCTTGCTCCAGCTGGATCTGCTTGATCCTCACTGTCTTGTTGATCACCTGACTCCGCTTCTTCCCCACGTAGACGCTGTACGCCAAGCTCCCATTCACAGCGATCGGGAGCCTCTGCTGGGTGATTTGGTAGCCTGCCTGCACACAAACATGGCTTATCCCGTCACTAGTCCATAAACAAAAGCTGGGCCCAGTTTACTAATCCTTTTCACGTCACAAAACTATAGGTTTATGGAAAAACACAAAATGAAAGTTAAAATAGGGGAAAAAGGAGAATAAAAATTAGTTTATGCATTGCAGCCATAATTTCGCCTGGCTCTTCTGGTTTTTCCCATCCTCCCTTACTTTCCCTGGATGCCCCCCCATCCCCAATAATGATGCAATAAACAACACGAATCCCATCTTCCCTACTGAAGTACCATTTGGGGGATTAACAATAATCTCACTGTCAGAGGCTTCTAAGAAAAGAATATATTGTTTCCACTTAGCTCATTAGCCTAAACCCTGCATCTGATTACTGGGCTCCTGACAGACCGTCCTTACTCGGAAGTGCTGGCTAAGCATTTTGCTATCTGCTCTCCGCATGGCTGACAGCAGCTGCTAGAGTCTTTAAGCTTGCTTTGTTCCTGCCCTTTAAGCTAACCAATCATGCCAGCTGCCCTCCCTGACCCATCTTCCCTTGTTCCTCTACCAGAAAAGGATGGGACACTCACACTCAGCTAATGGAAAGCATGTAGTACTAAAATACTGACAGATATTGCAAGGACTCCCTCACCTCCTCCTAAGTGGAGAGGAAGAATTACTTTCAAATGTACGCACGCATCAACATACACTAAAGAGAGGGCAGGTCAATACGGGGAACTGGAGAAGCACAGAGAATAACAGCAGAGGCACCTGTAGTGCTTGGCAGGGTCCCAGACTCTGTGTTCTCAGTACTTTACACCTTTTAATTGAAGTTTATTGGGGTGACAATTGTTAGTAAAGTTACATATGTTTCAGGTGGACAATTCTGTAATACATCAACTATATATCACAATGTGTGTTCACCACCCAGAGTCATTTCTCTTTCCATCACCATATATTTGATCCCTTTTACCTTCATCTACCTCCCCTGTGTTCCCTTACCCTCTGGTAACCCTTATACACTGTGGGTGGGAATGCAGGCTGGTGCAGCCACTATGGAAGGCAGTGTGGAGGTTCCTCAAAAACTTAAGAGTAGAGTTTCCGTATGACCCAGCAATCCCTCTCCTGGGTATCTACCCAAAAAATCTGAAAACATTTATCTGTAAAGATATATGTGCTCCGATGTTCACTGCAGTTTATTTATGGTGGCCAAGACATGGAAACAACCAAAGTGTGCTTCGGTGGATGAATGGATAAAGAAGTTGTGGTATATATACACAATGGAGTACTATTCGGCCATAAGAAAAGATGAAATAGTACCATTTGCAACAACATGGATGGATCTTGACGTTATTACGCTAAGTGAAATAAGTCAGACAGAAAAAGTCGAGAACCATGAGTTCACTGATATGTGGTATATAAAACCGAAAACAACAGAAGAACAAGACAAATGAAGAAACAAAAACTCATAGACACAGACAATAGTACTTCACAACTTGTAATCCTCACAACAACCCTCGGAGGAAGGTACCAGGCACAGAAGGGGTTAAGGGCCTGCCCCAGAGCCACAGAGCTAGTAAGTATCGATGTTGGGATTTGAACTCAGATGGTCTGGTTCCAGAGTCTGTGCTCCGAGCCACCGGGCCAGCAGTTTTCAGACTTCAGCTGTATCAGAATTACGAGTCAGGCTGGTCAAAACACAGATGGGCTCCACCTAAAGAGTTTCTGATCCTGCTGGCCTGGGTGGCACCTGAGAGATGTGATGCTGGAGCCCCGGGGGCCATACTTTGAGAACCACCACATCAGGCCAACTCGTTCTCCGCGCTGAAACAGGAAGTCTCAATCTGTAAACACTAAACTGAGTAGGGCTGCCAAAGGAAATACAAGATGCTCAGTTAAATTAGAAAGTGACAAATTTGAATAAATGGCTTAACAACGAATACTTTTTTAGTATAAGTATATCCCATGTGATATCTAATAACACTGAGCTACCTGGGCCAGACAGAACAGAAAGCCACAGAATATGAAAACACCTCATTTTAGTCACTTATTGCTAAGTCTGCCACCTTCACAAAACTGGTTATCACTCTAAAAAGATGAAAAAAGTGCAGGTTCGTTCTCACCACCCTACCAAGCAGTAGAACTTACTAAAAGGCTGGCAGCTAGAGAGGAAAAACAGCAACTAAAGAATTCGGGTTTAGTATTTTTCACTTAATTCCCCTCCTGCTCTCACCTACCAAAAAACCGCTCACCCCAATCTCCAGGTCAAGGAGAAGAGTGTGAAGCAATAGCATCGCTACCGTTTTCCTAAATCTTAAGAAGAGCCACACTTACTATCAGAGGCTCCAATCAAATGAAACATTATTTTGGGAAACGCATTCAATGTTACAATTTTGGTTCAGTGCAATAATATGAAAATTGGCTCTAGTGCACACTGGCTTCTCTTAAAGAAAAAAAAAAAACGGTCTAATTTTAAGGAAAAAGCAGGTTAATATTGGGTTTACCGCTCAACCGATGACTGTGGTTAGTCCGGACTTCTGGGTCATGTTTCTGCTTACTATCATCCACTTACTTGCTCCTTGTGAGACCACAGAAATATCTCCAAAGGTGACAGTCCTATTATTGGCAACTTTAGCTTAAGAGGGGGAAGCTATCACTCTTGTCTACAGAGCTAAGGCACGCATTAACTGTTGCATCGGCCAGAGTGAGCTTCTGTCCTAACAGGCAATTAGTGCCAAACACCACGGCGGGGCTGAGACTGGGAACACAGGCTTCTTCTCGTCCCTGTTTAATTACGTGGGAGCCACCAGAAGCATGAGGCTAAGCAAGGAGTCAGCAATCAGGACAATTGCATCCAATCTGGTAAACATCGGGGGTGGGGGGGGCACCTGCCTTCATCACGGCTGGGCAGAACTTCCCACTGAGATGGACCACGTTCTGAGGGGAACGCCAGGCACAGCCCTCCTCCCTGCCTCCAGCCCCCCAACTCTGAGGACATACAGAGGGCGGACCGCAAAGCATACTTACAGGGAGGTCGGCATAGAAGTAGTGCTTCCTGTCGAACAAGGACTTCTTGTTTATGTGGCAGTTCAGGGCCAGGCCTGTCATCACTGCCGCCTCCACGCACCTCCTGTTGAGAACCTGTGGAAACACAACACACGGCTCCTCTTAGATCCGCAGGCTGAATGAAGGCTTCTCCCACACACTGACAACCTCTCTGAATATTCAATTTGGCCCTTCAAAGGGCATTATCAACAGGTTCTGTGTGTGGGCAGCTCCAGTTCAGAAGCCGACTCTGTCCGGGTTCTAACCCAGAAAACTTGACATGAAAAAGAAAATGCATGTGGCAGCGGGTCCCACTGGGCAGTTAATGAACTGCCTCAGGCATCCTTTCCCCCAATACCTGGCATTAAAGTTAACAGGGAGGGTTCCCAGAAAAGCTCAACAGAGTGGTTACTACATGGAATAAATTTAATCTCACTCCCTTTGCAAGCAGAACAAGGAGCCAGTTAGAATACATGAGAGGCATTGATTCCTGACAGGAGGATCCAAGAAGCAGCTCTGCAAACAACCTCAGGGAGGTTGGAAAATATTTTGACAGAGAAAGAATGGACTTCTGGAAACTACAGGGCCATAGCCGTTCCCTCAAGGGCTGGGAAATGTGGCACACCTGCCTCCTTGCATGCCCAAGGAGTCAGAGCGCACCCTATATCGAACTCTCCTTGAGCTACTGGCCCCTCCAGGGGCGCTGGGAGTTCAGGAGTTCCTTCTGGACCCCACCTTGCCCCACCTTCAGGAGCCGATGGATGGCCAAGAAATGGCTAGCAACTTCCCAGCCCAAAAAGGACGTGAAAAGCTTTGAAGAAATTTTTTTGGGGGGATGGGGTGGGGAGTGGAATAAGATTAAAAAAAAAACTAGAGATAGGAGAAAGAGCAGTACGTTCTGGAGACAGGTCCAAATCTCACTTCTTCTACGTATGTATACAAGTATACATAGCTGCATGACTAGAAGCCCAGTTTCCTCATCTCTGAAATAGGGATTTCATCTCTACCTTGTGGAGTGGACAAAGTATCAGCTAGAAAAGCTACTCTCTAGTTCATTTCCCCCACTGGGAAATTGTTGAGGACATTGTGCTTACTGATGAAACATATTTCTGTTTTTTTATTATAATATTTATAACGTTCTTTAGCATGTTTAGTATACTATTATTCATATAGGGCTTTCCAGCTAAGCATTTTCACATCCACCATTTTATTTCAGCCTCACAGCAACCCTATAAAGACAGAATTTATATTATTTCAATTTTTCAGAAAAAGATGAATTAAGACCCAGAGATACTGAGAGGCTCGCCCAAATCAGAGTTGGCACATGGTACAGCTAGCTCTAATGTCCACCCATGCCCTTGCCTAGAGGGTGACAGAATCCCTGTGGTTTAGGGACTGCTTCTCCGGGCTGGGGGAATGAGTGCGGCACCCCAACACAGGCATAACTTATTGACCAAACACAGATTTCAAAAACAAATCTGCACAACAAAATGTGAGAGGTAGCTCTACTTATGGCAATACACAGCCCACAAACGATAACCCAAACAGCCAAACGCCCTCCTGGAAGCAGCATACATGTCTTTTTTTTTTTTTTTCCCCCAGAAGCCAGGTTACAAAACGGAGCCACCTCACAGCTTCTACTCGGAGTTCTTCATTCTGGGCCAAATTATATTGTCAGCTCTGCAGTAATAATGGTTTTCATGAAAAGATGTGTGTGGTGGGAGAACAAGATGCTCTAATTATTGATGTTTTCACTTGCTAATGTTTGGCATTTTACTGAACAGTTGTTACTGCAATACAAATATAGCTGGTGGAGACTGCTGCCAAGTTCAGGCCTGACGATTCGGGTCAAGGCACAGCGACCGTGAGGCTGGTGTCCCGGCCTAGGCCCTTCTCTTCCTGGGCCACAGAGTGGGCTCACTTGTAAACTGCCTGACTCGCTGGTCTGGACCAGTTCTTGCTTTACTACTCCCACTATTTTTCTAACCACTGCTTTCTCTCTCATCTCTGGCCAATCAACCTGCTTCCTCCTAGGAATGAAGAGAACTGAGGTTTATTTTGCTAGCTTATTTCTAAGCATGCATTGCTAATAAACTCACTGTGCCTGGCAGGCACTAGGAGAGCGCGGAATTGGGGGTGATCACAGACTCTCACTGTGCCTGTGTGCAAACAAGTACACAGGCACTTGGTAAACCATCCATTTCCAAAGAATAAGAATGCAGCAAAACACACAAACATTGCAGTGATATTGAATCTACTTTAATCTTCTTTAGACAACTGAGAAGGCTTGAGGTACTTCAGGGTCAGAATTATAAGCATCAATCATCACCACACCACTGCTGCAGAGAGGGGCTAGTAAATAGAGAGTGCCAGTTAAAAGAATGCCAAGGAAAAAAGAATTTATTATGATCTTAGTCAAGCTGCTTATGACAGGTGGAGGTCTAGGTCAGCATGTTCTGAGGATAAGATGCAGGACTGGGAAACTCAACTTGAGCTGTCTTTATTCCCAAACATTTCTTAAGTGTCTATAAAGTACTAGGCTTTAAGGATCCAGAGGTAAACAGGACCCTTGTCACTGGCCTTAATGAATCTGCAATGGGACACGAACCTGCCAGTACCTCCAACATCCTTGTCCAATTCATCTTCCATATTAGGGTGATCCTGCTCAAAATGCACATCGTACAGTGTTCTCTTGCCTAAAATCACTCAATAGCCCCCAATGTCCACATGATAAAGGCCAAGCTCTTACATGATCCAGCTCCTGTCTGCCGTGTTTCCCCGAAAATAAGACCTAACCGGAAAACAAGTCCTACCATGGTATTTCAGGATGACATCCCCTGAACATAAGCCCTAATGCGTCTTTTGGAGCAAAAATTAGTATAAGACCCAGTCTTATTTTCGGGGAAACACGGCACATCTTCAGTTTTATCTCCTATCACATTCCCCCGCTACCTACACTCCCCACACACACACGGTCCAGTTCTCTGGTGTAAACCATGCTGATAGCTGACTCTCCCTATTCTTTCCCATTCAAAATCTACGGAGATGTCACCAAATCTGTGCAACTTTCCTTACTATTCTTCCTAGGTACCTCCCTGACCTTCTGCACATTTCCATTGGTGTTTATATCACAGTGCATTAAGCTTGTTTCCATATATTTCCGTTACACTGAGCTTCATGAGGATGGGAACTGGCTGTTCATCCTGTACTCTGGGGCTTCATATAGAACTAAAAACTAGTGGTGCTCAATCCCTGTGTGAACTGAAATGAGGAGGGAGGTGATGGATCTGAAGGGAAGGTTTCAGAGACGCAGTAATGCCTGCATCCCCTCTAAGGTGTTACCTGCCACTTGCTAGCTTTCAAACTTGTTTCTGCAAGTTGCCCTGAAGCAACAACCAATCATGTATGATATGATCAAAAAGGCACCTCAAAAACTCAAAAGCCTAACTTGTCCTTAAAGCATACTCCAGAATTTCCTTTGTAATGAACATACCGTGACTACAAGGCATCTCAGGGTGAGCCGCAGCGACCATGTGGAAGGAAAGCAACGGTCTTGGGAACCCACACAGCACCCCCCTCTCAGTGGAGCCTTAGGAGACGTCACTCCGGCTTCAGGGACAAGGAGGTATCGTGCACTGCATCGTGCCCGGAGGTGTGCCATGCACATCACACACATTTGCCGTTTCATCCTCTCATCCGTCCTATGAGCCGACTCTGTTTGATCCTCATCTTACAGCGAATGAAGGGGATCATGAAGATTAAGTGACTGGACCAAGGTGACATGGACAGTAAGAGGCAGAACCAGGAAGTCAGACTCCCCAGAAGCCAGGCTCTCAACTACCACACTCTGTCTTACACCTCCAAAGACTAAAAAGTGCAAGTGTTAGCAAGACTGCTACTAACATCTGGCCGTAACTCCAGAGCAGCAACTCAAACGAAATCCTGCTGTAGAAAAGCGAAGGCAGATTTTGTTCCTAACAGTTTCTTCACGCCACTTTCTATCTCTATAGGTTTGTTTTCAGATGTTGAGCTCCTTGAGGTCAAGCACTGTATTCTTTTAACTTTGTGAAGCATTCAATACCACCACCTTTGGCATGTGGGGGTTTGATAATGAGTGGATCGACACAGGCTTCTCCATTAGCAGGGCGCGTGTGATGGCTAGACTTCAGATAGCGCCAGACACAGCACCCATAAAAAGACTTACTGAATAAGTAAAGAGGCTCATTCTTGTATTTAATCAGAAGACAAGGAAAGTATGACAGCTAGAGGCAGGAGACAGTCAACAAACTTCATGACTGGCAGTGAGAGCGAGTGGGCAGATCATGACCAGAACAGGATATGGGGGTGAGGAATGGTGCGTGTTTTTCAAAAAGAATCACTTGTTTGGCTTGTTTGTAAAACATGAGTAGTGCTGCAACCATAACCTGTTTAGAAACTAAAGTACATCCAGAGGATAAGGCAGCATAAACAGCCCAGAAACGTGTATGAGTTCTCCAAGGACACACTGTGACCCCAATTTGAGAAACAGTTTTCTAGATTTAAGACTTATTTAGCCTAACCAAACATTTCCTGACCTCTGAGTATCATGAACCACATATTAGGACAACTCCCCAAACATCTTTAATGAAAAAGAAAAATCACCGAGTTGTACACATTCTATTTTCTTAGCATATCTTGATTTTTCCTCTCCTCCCAAATCCTCTGGTTTACTTCAAGCTCCCATTCAAACATCACCCCCTCCAACCAAGACTTCTGTACTAAACACCTGGCTCGGGTTCTCTGCCTCCACTCTTACCCTCTGATCTCTCCTCCATACCCACCTAGGAGTGACCTATGTAAAGGATGTGTTCAGATAATTCCCCTACTTAGAATCCTTCCTCACTGCTCCTCATCACTAAAAGGATACAGGGCAAGTGCGTGGTGGAGTTTCCACTGCCTTTGGTGACTTAGCCCCCGACTACCTTCCAGCTCCCTCTTCCTCCATGGCCCCAAACCCAAAGACCCCGATGCAACATGTATATGACATACTTTTGTACAAACTGCTGCGTCTCCTGGTAACGCCCTTCTTCTTCATCCACTTGAGCAAGATCTTAATACCTGCAAGACTCTTGGATGTCCTGCCACTACCCTAGTCTGTTGGTCCTTCTTCTCAGCTCCCATACACTCTGGTAAAGCTCTGTCTCCCACCTAGACAGAGCTCCCTGAGGGCAGTCAAGCCATTTTATCTTTTGCTTCTTTGCCCCATTATCTATTTGCAATAAGAAGCTGAGTAAACATTAACTGAGGTAATTAATAATTTAACATTCCCTTTATCAACAACATCCATAAGTTTCATTATGAAATAAAAGCAAAATGATTCTATAAAATTTATGTGTCAGGAAAAACAAAACCACCCTCACTGTATAAAATAGAACCCATTTAATGCAGAGACTTTACTTCACAGGTGATGGCAGAGCTGAGATGCCAGAGGGTACAGTGAGGCAACTTAGGAGATTCTCAGCAGCAAGAAGCCATGCCACCTCAGTGTAGAGGGAGTGGGGCCGAGAGAAGTAGCGTCACTAGAGCCTGGGAATGGGGCACCCAGAGAATGCTGAAAACATGGTGGCTCTGTCTCCCCGGATAGGACCCATCTACTACCAGGGATGTTGCTGGAAGAAGAGAGGAATGGAGAAATACCCTGTAACTTCTTTCCTCCCACTTCGAGTATTTCATCAGAGCCTGCCATTGGCCTAACCTGTCAGAAGCCAGCTGACCGAGGCACTAGGAACTGCAGCCTGTGGGGAGCAGCCCTCCTCCCGCAACCCCAATACCTGGAAGAGCAGGGGAATCGGGAGGCGTGGATGTGAGGACATTTAGGCCATGACCGCACAGCAAACACGTACATTGTTATACTCACTTCTAGGACGTTTTCTGTTGATAAATAGCTAAACGATAAAACGATGCCACTCTCAAGTCTGTGCAACATATAACTGAACATTCTGTGGACTCCTTTTTCACATACTGGGAGCCAAGAATTATGAAATGCTACTAATTTATAAGGAGCACTTGTGATAACTCTACTTGGGTTGAACTGAACTCTAAGTCTACGTTAACTATTAGGAAAGGATTTGCTAAGCAAATTATAGAATAAAAAAGATTGCATAACCTACTTAAGTCAATAAAATATTCCCTAACATGTTAGTATATTATGTGAAATTCTGTTAATTACAAATAAATCTATTCACTAAAGTCAGCCATTGGGACCTACCCCAGGAAATACCTTGTGATGTACTTCAAAGAAATAAAACTGCATGTCTCTCAAAATAGTCTGTAATTCACACCATTTTCCTCCCCTTCCTACTTTACCCTCAACTGGTGAGCCCACGGTACTGTGATACCCAAAGTTACCCCAATGGGGATCAGCAGCTCCTTAGGAAACTGAGGTAACAGGACAAGACTAGCGTGCTCTCTGAAAATCCAGTTAGCAATTCCTCTGGAGCATTAAAACAAAGACTACAAGGTGATGTTTTACAGAAAGTCCAAATGGCAATTATCCTGTGAAACGAATGCTATATTTGACAAATCTGACGATTAGGATATAGCACGGTGGCTAGATCAAAATGGCGGCGTGAGGTGAGCCTCTGTAAAGCTCCCCTGGAATTTACAACTAATCGAACAACAATAACTCCACACAAGATACAGCACGGTGAATGCTTTAATGTATGAAGAGAAAGCAATTAAGATTTATTAAGTAAAAATAAGGCAGTAAAACAGCCTAACTACTAACCATAAATTTATCTCAAAGCATAAACTCCCTCTGATTCGTATTCAAAGCAAAAGTTACCACATAGATAAATTTCCATTATGGTAGAGAAAATTGCTCCCCCACAGCCCTTCTCACCATTGAGCTCTTTTATCATCACCCAAAACTAATACGCACACTCTTGAGCTATGATAATTAAGCTTGCTAACACTGGTCTGTTAAGATCATTTTTAAGTGGAATTTTACCATAAAAAGTTACCAGTTTAAGCAGATATTAAATATTTATATAGATATACCCATATAAATATGTATGTTCTTTGTGTCTAAACATGGGTATTATGTAGGGAAAAGGAGAAATGCTACATTTTCTCTTTTGTTTAAATCTCTTTCACAATGGAGGGGGAAAAAAATCAAATATCCATTTCACAGGAAACAATTCTTGTTCAAAAGAAGAAGAGGACAGTTTGGCAGTTTCAGCCCTTCTTTAGCTCTACTGCTTCTCTCGGTTCCCAGACCTCTCGCACCAATTCTACTACCCAGGACTGGTCAGAATGAAGGACAGGATATTTCCTTGGTCCAAAGTGTCAGAAGGTCCAATTTTCTCATCTGGGATTCCGTTCTCCTCCTGCCTCTGCCTACCTGGCAAGGTCAGGTGGGCTGGGGCTATGCCCACGGCCACCACCAGGGAGGGCTGGGAAGGGCAGCTTTTCGGGCCTTTGGCACCAGCACAATCTCTCTTGCTTTTCCATGGACCACTGGAATACTAAATCGGACATTCATCTCTGGGCTTGTAGGGAAAAGAAGGAAAAGCCCTTTGCCTTGGCAGCTCTGGCCCTGCCTCTATCCCAGTAAAAAGAGTTCTCACAGGCATAGCCTGGTTTTCCGGGACTTCACTTTGGGGTTGGAAGCCAATGGCCCAAAGACTATAGAGTTCATTTGTGGAGACTCACACTGGGCCAGTTACCAAGTTAGGGAGGAAGGTTTGAGAGTGGCTGGCAGCCAGTAGCAAAGCTTGGGTGTACAGGTTAACCTGTCTCTATTCCTCTTCCCACACCATTCCTAACAGTTACTAATTTGGCAATACTCATTGGCAATTCACCTGCTCTCCAAGAAGACTTTCACTCACTGACAAACTAGGGCAAAACTAAGTCAGAAACACCGGAGTCTCAATCTCAATCTCATCTCTCTTATTATCGACCTTGCACAAATTTCCTAACTGCTCTCGGCGTCGGTTTCCTTATCTGCTAAGGAAAAACCAGTTATTTTACAGGACTTTTTTGTGAGTTAAATAAAATTATTCAAGGCATGGTAGACATTTAGTAAATACTAGTTTTAGAACGGAAGTATTATTAAATGCAAAATGTCCATCTCAATTGAATCTTTCATAAGCAAGCTTTTCTAGGAAGCAATGGAATCTAACGAGAAAGGGCTAAACAGCTCCACAGATCCATTAGTCTGGATTTACAATCCAAAGTAAGGCACAACAGATGCTAAAACTATGTGTTATATCAACATAATATTTCCCCCTTAAATGATAAACAACACCTTTTGTGATAATTAGTGTTATCTCTAGTGGAACAGAGATCATATTTCTTAATGTCTCACGAAGCTTATATTACTTCATTTTCTCTGTTTTATAGTGAAGCAAAATTTTCCTGGATAACGCTGTATGCTTGCTAGAAAAAGCTCTCATTCTGAAGTGAAAAACACTATGTTTTAACAAGTTGATCAGTTATAAACTAGTTAATTGAGCCAATTTTTACTCCCATCTCATTGTTGCCTACCACACTTCTAGGACTCCCTGTCTTCTGAGATAGGAGATACTTCTGAAATTCAAAGTGAGTCTGTGGAGAAGAGATGTATGAAGGCATGAAGTAGACATGGGAATCGAGTTTTAAAAACAATCATTGTTCTTTTGAATACTTTTTGAATGAAACTTTGGGATGGGGTCAGGATCTTGAACAGAGAAAAATTTTCCCCTCCTTTATCTCTGAATATTTGTCTTCCTCTTGTTCATAGCTTTTAGAAAGGCATGTTAGTATTGAAAAAGCTAAAGCATACAAACCCATTCACTTTAGGTTGCCCCCACACCAAAACTACCAAGTCTCTTCTAACCGATCCTAAAACGCACAAAACTACACCTGGAGATGCAATGGA
This sequence comes from Rhinolophus hipposideros, assembly GCF_964194185.1. Taxonomy (NCBI): domain Eukaryota; kingdom Metazoa; phylum Chordata; class Mammalia; order Chiroptera; family Rhinolophidae; genus Rhinolophus; species Rhinolophus hipposideros. Next base: position 23,333,848 of record NC_138062.1, read on the forward strand.
ATGACAAACCACTTCATATTACTGAAACTTCAAGAGTAATCAGTGATAATGATAAGAAACATCAATTTCATGAATGAAAAGCTCTAATGATTCCAAATGAGATCTACTTTCATCTTTATATAAAAGATGAGTATTAAGTTGAAAGATTTGATTATTGCCAAGAAATGAAGCAACTGGTCTGAACCAACGGAACTCTAAGAAAGCCTCGCTAGGCAGTCACTGTTGGTATGGAGAGAGAATTTGGTGGGCCGAGGCCTGTGAATGTCAAAAGTAAATTCCTAGAGACGCATGCCACTCTGTCAGAGGTGCCCCTTCTATGTCGTCAGTCCCAGGAATGTCCTGAGGCGACAACCTTTAGAAGACTCTATCAGGACCTAGGTTTTTGGGAAGAAAAATGATCTTAACTTTATGCAACAAGAATAGGGCATCTTGTTAGAGGCTTCATGGCAAGCCATGGAATCATGGAGGTTAAAGGGAAAAAGAAAAAAGCCAAACTTTCATAGAGCAAAACCCCCATTTCCTTAATTATGTTCTTCAAGAGTAGCTAAAACAACTGGCCTAAGCTTTTAAAAAATGTCAGTGTCAGGGGAGGGAAGGGAAGGAGGGAGGGAGACAGGGAAAGAGAGAGGGGGGTTAGAAAAAAAAAGAAAGAAAAGGAAGAAAGGAAAGAAAAAATGAGACTGAAGAGTCATGACAACTAAATGTAATGTGTGTTCTTAGATTGGATCCTGATTGGGGAGAAGAAAATAAAGGACAATACTGAGACAAATGTGGAAACTTGAGTATGAACTGTGTCTTAGATAACAGTGTTGTATCAATGTTAGCTTTCTTGAGAGTGGTAATTATACAGTGATCGTATAAGAGAAAGTTTTTGTCCCTAGGAGAGAGATGCTGAAATATTCAGGGATGAAGTGCCATGATGTCTGCAACTTACTCTCAAATAGGTCACCCAAAAGGAAAAACAACCTAAACGGGGCACGGATGTTCATTGTACTATTCTGTCAACTTTCTGTAAGTTTGAATGTTTTCAGCATAAAAAGTGGGGGGGGGGGAGAAAGGAGTAGATAATTCTTATACCTGAGAGGATGGTGAGATGTTATAAGAGAGAAGGGGGAGAGAGAGACCACAGGAGGCTGGAGCTATTTAAACTGATGCTAACTCGTAAAACCATTCGTATGGATCCTAAGTTTCCATTCACAGTTGCTGAAAATCTGTTGTGGAAAAAGGAAATATTCTATCTACTATATCTATCTAAAACTTTCTTATGCCATTATTAAGTGATGAGACATATTAAGTCCCTTTGTGTAGAAGTATGCTGCAACTCTCTTAGTAACAGGTGAAAAAAACCTGTTAACAGGGAGCTCTGTAATATATATATATATATGTGTGTGTGTGTGTATCTCCAGCATACAGCTATCTGCCCACACGTGCACACACACACATACACACACACGTCTATATCTATCTATATCTATATAATCAAGAATATGAAAGGACGATTTGTTCTTTTACCTGGTAAAAATTAATTTTCCCCAATTATATCTATTTTAGTTGAAAATACTTTTATCTTCCCTCAAAGTTGTCTATGTATCTTGTTTTCTGTTAATGCTTCCATTCTGTTGCCTCACTATGTAAACATACATTTAATTTCTCAATTTGTGCTTCTCTGAAAGACATCTATGACTGAGAACTTTGTGTTAACGTTCCTCATGCTGTGCTATGTGCCATTTTAAGTCATTTCAGGTGAGTGTTAGTTACACAAGTAACACTCCCTGCCCAACTATGAAATGGAAGAATCTGTAATTATATTTTACTGACGCAAAGTGAAGAATACGACTATCATACTAATATCAAATGACGTTCACATGCCACTTGCGAGTTTATAAAGTGATTTTGTATACATTTAACTTCTCTGCATAGACTTAAACATGGAAGAGAACGAGCAGTAAGATAAATAAGATAGCTAGCTGGCGGTGATAAGTAAACAAAGGTTATAAGTGACTGCAGGCATCTTAAATGTTTACAACCTGCTCAAAAGGAAAAACTCCATGTGTTCTGTCAGAAATGAACAATTAGCACCCACAGCAGAGGGGAGCGCAGTCTGGTGCTCCATGCCAAGAATCTCGGAACCAGGCAATTCTCACTTCTTGTTTTAACTGGGTCCTGACCTCCCTGTGTCCTTGGGCAAGTCAGTTAGGCTCTCGGTTTCTTCTCCTATCAATTGGGGTGGGAGCCCCTGACCTTGCTCACTGGGGTGGCCTATGAGTTGGCAAATATCGCCGAAAATTAAAGGCACTTGACAATCGCGTATGACTGCCCATCTGCATCTCCTACGAAAGCTGCAGAGCATGACAGAGACCCCTGATTGATTAGCTTCCTGCTTTTATACTTGTGAAGAGAGAGTCATGCACCAAAATTTGGATCAGACTTTCAAACCTCCTGGGAATACTACTGTTTTTTGATTCCCACTTACGCTCCCTGCCCCAGACTCAGGCCTTATAATCAGGACGCGATCAGTGGTGGGAGGCTGGGAACATGGAGGCTCACTAGCAAGAACCGTGTGCCACGAATAACAGAATGTGCCTCACAGGAGCCCTGCCTGACTACACTAACTGTGCCAGCATCACCAAGCCTACGCACGTCATCTATGGGGTGCCAATGGCAAAGCGACTTTCTCACCCTGCCAAGATTTTAAAAAGAGCTAAAGAAAAAAATTCCCCAGGATGCTGTAGTGAAGAGAATAGCCAACTCCTGCTCCCCGCTCTTCCCCCACTCCCCACCCTGCCGCCATGATACTAAACATGAAGCTGACAATACATAAGAAAATGACTGTGGGGACAGAGCCAGGAGTACAGTTTCCAGGCTTGGCCTCACGTGGAAAGGTGCTGGCTCGGGTAGTAAATGGCCATCAACTGTGATTCGATGGCCATCAGCTGTGGTTAGTTGGCCGTCAGCTGTAACCAGTGAGCCGTTGGCCACTGATATAACTGCTGTGGCTACGCTAGCAGCAAAAATGGGGGCTAGCAAGAAGATGGTAGCTGAGCTAGCAAGCGCGGATTGCAGTTAGCACGGTGGATTGCAGCTAGCGAGGAGAGTCGGTCGGTTGGCAGCAAAGCGGAAAGCAGGTCGCACGTCATGTAAACCCAGCCTCCAGTGAGACCATAGTGGTATGACTTCCCTACCTATGGCTCCATGCATATTCCTTTTTGGCCTCACCATATCCTGTTCTTATGTGGGGAGCGGGACCAGAGACCCCGCAGGCAATGACTAAGTAAGAAAGGCCCATCCCAGTGGCCTCAGATGACCAGTATATACTTGTGGTGTGGACAAAGAATTCCACAGAACCCACCCAAAAAGAGTACCTCACATCTACCCCTGGGCACGCAGTGGAACTGGTTCATGCTTTCGAGAGCAGCACTGGGCATGCTCCACTTTCCTACCCCCATGTTTCCATGTGACTGGATTTTGCTCTTGACTCCAAATTCTTTTGTCCCCCAAAGAGGAGTGAATTTTCTGACTAGTAACTTTGGGAAAAGGAACGAGCACACAGGTGTCGGCCCCTTGGCCGTGCATTTTTACCACAGGCCTCTAGTATAAATAATCCGAACCCAGCCTACGAGAGGGCTTTTTGATCAGCACGCTCACAGAGCTGGTATATTCTGTTCTACAATGGCCCCATGCCAAGCGTTCTCTAAGTGGAACGCCTACAGTTTTGGGGAGCTGAGTTCAACTCAGGCAGAAAGTACTAGAAGCCATTTGCTATGTATCAAGTTACATTTTTCAATCAAGCTATTACTGGTAATAAAGCGGGTATGTTCATCTCCATCTGTCTGACTTCTCTGCTGATTTCTCAATTGGGTCTGGCTCAAGAGGGGAAGGGAGTATTGTTTTTATTGACTCCCTAAAACCGCACAACATCTTCCTGGAAACTCTTTTCTAGTCCTCATAAAACCAATCTAGAAATCCCCAGAGCCTCACCAATGACTCTGCAAAGCAGAAGAAACCCAAGAGGGCCCGCTGCCATGGCCAGGCATATACTTCCTGTGAGGGAAGAGCTTTTCCAGGTCCTCTGTAGCTTTTTAAATTCTGAAACTGTCCATGAAAGAAAAATGAATGGTACCCAGCTGCATGATTTCAGGCTGCATTTTTATTATAGGCTTCTAGTATAAATCACCCCAACAAAGCCTGTATGAACTGCCTGAATGTCAGAGACAAACACAGTGTCACAGAACACCGTTAGGTAATTTTTTTAACTACTACATATTTATATCAACACAAGACCCCTAAGCTTCCATCCTCCTGGCGTCTTTGGTAATATGTTTGTATTTTATTTTCTATGCAGTCCCACCTCGAATTCTAGTTTTACAGAATTCTGGGTGTGTCAAATTCATGTAAAGAGTCAAGAGTTCTAAGTATAGCACTCTCTCCTCAAACATGGCCCATTGTTATTGTGCTCAGTCTCCCGAACAAGCACGTATTTTAAGGCGAACACAAGCCTGCATGAGGGGATGCGGAAATGTGAGAAAAACCCTTTCCAAATACGTACTGAAGGTTTCTTCCTCAGGAAGGATTCTCTAGGGAGATGAGCATGCTGCCTAGAAACGTTCTCTCACCAGGAAGGAAGCACAGGGCCAGGTCAGAGAGGTACTCTGCAGGCCCAGGGGAGTCACTGGGAAAGGCAGCCAGACCAGGTCCCTAAGGCTCGCCATGGGCTCCTCCCCCAACAGCCAGCTGCTCTTCTTCATTCCATCCTATTGCTTTTTAGAGTTCCCTGACAGTAACGAGATGGTATCTTCACTTCCACACAGAGTGAGGGGAATGATTCATTAAGGATAACATTTTTTTGTGTGTGTGTGGAAATGATAGCTTTTAAAGGCAATAGGTGAGAGTGTGCAAAACTCTGCAAAACTCGGGGGGAATTTGGAAAGAGCTCAATCACTTGATCTGTGTCTGTGACAAGAGGACAGATCAAATGAGCTGGGATGTGTACAGCTCTCAGCCTCAGCTGGTATGCAGAACTGCAACATACACAACAGAGAACTGCAATTAGAAGGGAGGGATACCATGGCGACAGAGCAAAGGAAGCCAGAGAGGTGTAAAGATGCCTTTGCTAGCCCATTCTGAGTCTCTGAGTCATCCACATTTACAGCCTGGGCCGTAGCCCCAGCTACATGGCCACATTCTGCAAGGTTTCAATCTTAGTAAAGTCTCAGCCCAGACTTTAGGTTAAAACAAAACAAAAAAGTCTTTTCTAAGAACTAATTTTCTTAAGTCTGCTCTCAGGAAGGCTTGGGGTTCAAGTTTCCTAAGTCTGTGGTTCAGGAACCCCCAAGCTAAGTGAAAAAATAAACTTGGAAAATGGCCCTGGCTTTGACCTGGGGCATCTGGCAAAAGCCAATATAAAATCTTTTGGAGAGACACACTCTCAATCGAGCCACAAGATTCCCACTAATAAAGCCCTGTCAAACATGACTTCATAATCCAAAATTACAATACATAAGAAGATCATGTGCCATTAGCCAGAATCAGCAGGCAGAACACAAGAAGCAGAACAGCATAGCCCAAGAACTTCAGGCAATATAATTACTGAGCACCGAATGTAAAATAAATAGATTTAAAATTACTAAAGAAATAAAGAACTGAGTACATGAAAAAGGAACAAGATATTTCCAAAAACACAGGAGAGATTTAAAACAGAAAAACAGACTTTCTATAAATGAGAGATATTCTCAGTGAAATAAAAAATTCAATGGATACTGTGTTTCCCCGAAAATAAGACCTAGCCGGACAATCAGCTCTAATGCGTCTTTTGGAGCAAAAATTAATATAAGGCCCAGTCATATGTTACTATAATATAAGACCGGGTCTTATATAATACCAGATCTTATGTTAATTTTTGCTCCAAAAGACACATTAGAGCCGACTGTCTGGTTATGCTTTATTTTCGGGGAAACAGTCTGTTAAAGAGCAGAGTAGAGCTAACAAAGAGAGAATTAGCGAACAAGAAGAAAGTGTAGAGAAAATTTCCCAGAATGAAGCACAGAGAAAAGATCCTAAAAGAATTTTCCATTATGATCACTATTTGCATTGTCATATGTAGAGCTGAAAGCTGCTCAGTCAGGGCTGCTCTCTGAATGGTGGGTCTGGGGAAACACAATGCCCGCGGCACTGGATTGGTGGCTAACTAAGTTGGATCTTCTTTTGCCCGTTTCTTTTTCCGAATTAGCACTCTTTTCCTCTTTTCTCTCTCTCCACATTTAGATCTCTCACCCAGTGGTTACTGTAATAAACAATGCAAACGTACAATCAGTGTCAATGCCTGTATGTGTACAAGCTTGTGGATGGACATCTATAAACATATTACATATACATTTAATAGTATTAATGTTTTGAGAGATAGACACACACACACATATCCATACTTGCAAAACAATAGCACCCACATATATCAGACTTCCAGCAACTCCAGCTATGGTGGAGCACAGACTGGAAGCTGAGCATTAAACTGGGAGGAAGAAACACAAACGTTCTAGCCTGGGACATGAAGTACTCGCATGACTATGGGAAGTCACACAGTAGTTCTCGCATCTGTAAAGTAAAAGGACTAAACGGAAATGACGTCCAGGACTTCTTCCTACTCTCTTCTCACATGGTTTCTGACTTCGAGAAGTTAAGTAGCTTTCCTACCATCCGTGTACTTCACTTTGTAGCACAGGTCTCTACTCAGAGCCGTGTTATTTACATTAACAAATATGATAATCTGGCTTTCTGGGCTAGAGCAGATAAGAAATAATCACTCAGAAGTGAAAAATGAGCAAGAGGTTCCTAGAATCAAATATACTGACAGTAGCTTAAAAAAGGTGAAGGGCAGATGGCTATAGTAACAAGGACAAAGACGGGAACATGAAAACAGAAAAGAGTGGCTGCCATTAACCATTTACTCTCGGGTCAGATAGCTTTCCACACCTCAATTACCCTCGAAGGCTCCACTGCATTACAACACTGAGCAATGAATGATGGTGCAGATAATCTTGAGTAATCGAGAAAAGGTTACCCTATTTAAAGGCAGAAAAGTAGAAAGTGCATTTTAGAAAGATTCCTGTAAAGAGGTTAAAAAATATCAAAAGGGCTTTAGACGCCTAGAAAATTCTTTCATATGGACTCCCCATGCACGTGCATGTAAGTGTGTGCAATTACATAGAAAACTCTTTCTTAAAGGAGTTACATGTAAATTCTACCGTCAAGTGGCCCAAGAAAAGATCCAGGAGCTGCTTTTTAGAACCTTATAATCAAATCCCTATAAACAACACACATCCAAGGATGGTCCCTCAACTGTGTGAAACAAATATGTACTGATACAAAGTAGAAGCATTATAATTAATAGTTAGATCTCACATGGGGAATAGTGAGTGTAAGACAGGCAGAGAGGTGGGGAAAGTGAAGATGTTTGCGAAGAGGGAGGCTTTCCAGGATCCACTAAAAGCTGGAATAGTCAGTGGCAGGCAAGGAGGCGAAGGCTTCCCACACGAGCAGAAGTGAGGTCACGCTGCCTACTGATTGTGAAAATCCATCATCGTCATGAGTCACCTGAGTTCATGGGAAATACCCAGTTACTGACATCATAAGGCAAGTAAGGACCATCAGAAGAGTTTAAGAGCTGACAGGGAACCATCCCACATTTGTGGGTATGAGCTCACAGACACACCTCTTTTAAAGTGGCAAGGGTCACGGGGCAAAAGCCCTTACCACTGAACAACCCACCCTACAAAGGAATGAAAGAAAACTACATAAAAGTGTCTCTGCGAGTGACTACAAGGCTCAGAACACAATGCAATTATAAGTTCTACAGATTACATTAAAGCAAATCATTGAAACGGAAAAAATTTTTAATAGAAAACGGTCACATTTTGTCTTCTTAGTCAAATAACGAAACATCACCTAAGTGTGAATAGACAGACTGGTAAATATAGATCTGATTATAAATGCAGGCATTTAAACACTTTTCCTCATTGCTGTTTTCTTGAATTTCTATTTCACGTAGAAGTTTTGAGTTAAAAACAACTTTTATAATAATGCTGAGAATTAAGGGTCAGGAAAGCATTTCAGCATGATGTTCTTTACAACCATCCAAGTATTTCTAAATCTATTAGGTCCTTGGAAATAAAAGTTATTGTCAGTATCTGCTGCGTTCAGAGAGCCAGAATATTGTACCTAGCTTTAAATAAATCTGTCATAAGAAATTTAAAAAACAAATTAATCTAAGTACTTCCCCAAAGCATTCACATTGTCATTTAAGGGGTAGGAAATGGTGCAATCTGAAGAAGTGCTCAAGAAGGCATCTTCAGCATAAAGCACAGTATCTGCATTGTTTGTTAGTTCCCAGAGGGCAGGCATCACATCAGATTTATTCACATCATATTTTTCTCCCTTCTTTATTCCCCTTCTCCTTGCTAACAGTGGTATATACTCTTGTGAATTAAAAAAAAAAAAAAGTTTTCTAAAATGAGGGAAACATTTGTTTTCATTCCATAGCTTGCCAGGGCCAATTCCAAACATCTTTGATAGGGAAAGCCCAGAATGCTTTTTAAGACAGGCCGATCCTGAGAAAAGAGGAGACTATTCTGGCATATGTGTGTGGCAAACAGCTTTTAGAGCCCTTTCTCCAGTTCTGGAAATAAGCAGCATTCATGGTTAGGAGGGGATTCCGTGTTACGCGCAGGCAAGAGCTTTCAGACAAGCAAAACAAGGGCAGAGTCACTAGTTTCTAATTAATGTAATTGTGGAACGGCCTGAAATTATAAGAAGTTGTCTACTGGTCACAGCTGAGCAAACTACCAGCCTGAGGGGCATCAGCAACAATGTTCTCCTTGCTTTCTCCTGCATAGGGATTAGTACCCAGAGGGGTGAGCCTTTCAAGTAAGGAGAGGGAGATAAGGGGAAATGGAGGGAAATGGGGGGCAGAGGGGGGAGAAGGGGAAAAGGGGAGAGAGGGGGAGAGAGGGGGAAGTGGAGGGGGAGGAGAGAGGGAGTAGGGGTGGGGGGAGAGAAACACAGAGAAGGTTTGCACTGGCATAAATTTCAAACAAACTGGATCTTGCTGAAATCTCACCATTACTGGAAACACTGACAAATTATGAAACAGACTTGTAAATCCTATGACATTTGATCAAAAAAATATATTTTCTTTCCTATTTTTCTTCCTATTTCACATCCGTATACAAAGTATTGAAAGAAAAGAAACCAGAATGACATGAATAAAAATTAACCAACTCTAAGCAAATAGCCTAGGATCCTATCTATAGTTTTGCATGCAAATAATTATTTAATAAATTAAAGATTCTGTGCCAGAGCAAGAAGTTTTTTGTGGGTTTTTTTAGGTCTAAATAACGAGTAAGGCTGAATCCCTGCTACAAAAACCAAGAAAGCTGTCCTTAGTTTAGCTGTAATCCAGCTTCTAAGCAGGAAAATGTGCTGAATGACCTTTTCAGTCTGAAGATTTATGATGGGATTCCACACAATTCTAAAACTAAAGGTAAAACAAGAAGATAAAATGCCTGTGGTCCTAGGAAACATTCAGAAAAAGGGTCACAAATCAGAATGGCAGCGGGGTAGAGATAGGAGATGAAAATGAGTATTATATCTAAAAACCCAGATATGTGTACATGCATACAAATTTACAAATACACACACAGCCAAGCTCAAAAGCAAACCTGGGGATCACGGAAGTCTCCTGGGGCTCACAGGAGTAGTGGGGTTTCAAGTCGTCTATCACCCAGGGGAACTGCAGGAGGAAGGACCAGCAAAGGGGTTAAGAGCATGAACTTATAGGCCAGGCCGCAGGCATATCTCGGAGACACTGCAGGTTCCCTTCTGGATCATGGCAATGAAGCAAGCAGTGCTGGGGGAGGGTCTTGCCTTCAATTTGTAAAAAAAACGCCGCCTCTGTGATGTGCACTAAAGCGAAGCATGATAAAATGAGGTATGCCTGTACCGGATTTGAATTCGGCTTCTCCAATGTCTAATTGGGATAATGATAGGAATCACCTCACAGAGCTGTTACGAGGTTAAAATAAGTTAACACATAAAGAAAGCACCTGAACAGCACCTGGCACATAGCAAGCACTCGGTAAATGTCAGTTGATTTTACTGCTGCCATTATTGTTAACAAGTTGAAGAGACACCAGATGTTGGAGATTTAAAGCACCTCAGGAGCGGAAATCGAGGTTGTGAGCCCACAGGGGTGGGCACCTGGGGAGCCACAAACTCCTAGGTGCAGTCAGAAAACCTTCTGCCACCAAGCGAGGGAGCTGATATAAAGGAGGCCACCCACCTCAGGCTACGGGTGAAAAAAACCGCTTGAGAAATCAAAGCCCCTGGCCTTGTGCCTGGCTTGGGTGTGGGGGCTTGAATGTAGCCCCCATCTAACCTGTGTGACAGTTGGGGGCTGAGAAATGAACACAGAAACTGTTCAATAAAGCTCAGTGGGCCTTGGCAGAGATGAATTCATCTCACAGAGACACCTCCACAGTCCAATCTAGAGTCTTCAGGTGGAAAAAGCACATTGAGTACTGGGTGGGACAAAGAAAAACAGGTCCACAGCTGGACATGCCCTGCGTAAAGCTATCAGAGAGAACAAAACATTACCTACAAAGGATGCAGACTTCTCATCAGCAGTAATAGATGCCTGCAGACAATGGAATCATGTCTTCAAGCGCTGAGGGGAAATAACTGTCAACTTAGAATTCTATACTATCCTTCAAGAGCGAGGGAGACACAGAAATGATTGGAGGCACAGGAAAACGAAGAAAGGACACCACTCACAGACGCAGAATGCAAGCGATGCTAACAGAGGCGGGAAAGAGCGCCAGAAAGGAGAGTGAGTTGAAAGAAACACTATTTGCTAAAAAATGAAGAAATCAGATGGGAGCTTCCGCAATCTTCTACAAGCCCACCTAAAAAGTTGTTCTACCCGTGAGCAGAGGGGCTCATCTTCCCTGAGGCTGCAGTGGGAGAGCTGTCTCCCTGCAGGACTACTGCTTTTTCAGGAACCTGATTCTATTAATATTTTCCTTTCCCCTGTATGCTATTCGGTTAAACCTACATTTAACTGTTGAACAAAATATTACAGTTACGTATCTTGAAATGATTGATAGTGAAAAGCAGACGTTCTTACCACCCGCCCTGGCCAGTCCTGTTCCTTGGCAGCAAGCGCCTTGAGGTCTTTGAGCTGTCTTATCTAGTATTTACCTTCCTACTTTAAATCATATGCTGTGCCAGGGAACCTTTGGAAAATCCATCACTTGCTGGCCAATGGTTGTGGCCACTTGCATTGTGACAGTCCTTCCTTAATCTGGGAAAAAGATAGCCTTGATACACTGTTCCAATGACACAGTGCTCTTGTTTGGTGCACACGGAGCCACTACACGTGGACCACTGCCTTCCCAGAGATGATTTATGCAAGCTACAAGGTGGGCTATTTTGCAATACTTCTGAGTCTTACTCTGTCTCATAAGGACTTATTCGTGCTTACTACTTTATTATATGAGTATTTCTATTCAAGAACAAAATATGTCATCTCCTAACTGCAGCTCCATGAATGAGTCCAAAAGGTGAGGTTGGTAGGTCACTTTACTTCCAGGTGGAGCAGGAACTCCCACCACCTGTATGAGCTTGAGTGTGAATGATCCAGAATGTGGATGAGCCTATTCCCAGTAAGGGCAGGCTAAGGGTGGGGGTTACAGGTGTGTGTGTGTTGGGGGGGGAGGAGGGGAATGAGTCTGTCACTGTTTGGACTCTGGAAACAAAAAAGAAATTTCACAAGCAGAAAGCTGAGGCACTACCAGAGGTAATATTTGATTATTACTTAAAATTAAAAAAAACTTTGTTGAAAACCCTTTGACTAATAATCTGTCATTTGAGTTCTAAATCTTTCATTCGTTACTTTATTTTAAAAATAAAAAACAAAAAGAAATAAAGGCCAAGAAACAAAATTAATCAACCAATTTAGGGCCTGAAAGGAGAAAGAGGCTCCCCTAATCTGTGGCCAAAAATGTTCCTAAAGCATGTTCTTATATTACTTTTTGCTTGCTTTATCAATTTAGAACACGACTTCTAATTATGGTAGGGTAAGAATTTAATTTTTTGTTTCCCCATATCCCAGTTACATCAGTTTTTGTTAAATCAGTAGTTGGTGCTTCTTTTATTATTATTACATAAACATGTATCTGTGCTGAGCTGTTAAGTATATACTATGATTGTATTTCCTTTCTTGAACGTTCAGTTTTTCCTGGAGTTAACAGGTCTTTCATTTTATCATTTGTTTCACTTACTACCTATTGCTTACTATTCTCAAAGACTCCAGTTTATATGTAAAATCTCTTTTCTACGTAAACATTAGATATCTGCTGTGCCCACCCCACCTCCCTTTTTTTCTTGAAACCTTTCTGTTCTAGAGCCATGCTTGCTCCTCTCCCATCCGGCCCTCTGGGCCTGCTGCAGAACTGGCAAGCTGGAACCTCTACATTACACCTGTAGGTTCCCATAATGGAAGGACCATTTTTTCAGAACCTGTCTCTCTGAAAATGTCATTATTTTACTGTCACATTTGATTTATAGTGCCAGGTACAGAATTCTAGGTTAGAATGACTTTTTTCCTAAGGTTTTTTAAGACACTGTTCCATTCTCTTCTAGCTTTAAGTGCCGCTTTTAAGAAGTCTGATGCCTTTCTGACTCCCTGTCCTTTGCACGTGACCTTTCCTTTCTTCTTTTTAAGTTCTAGTATCTTATCTTTAACCCAGGCGTTCCTACACTTCACAATGACGTGCCTGCCTGCCTGGGAGACTATTTTTACTCATGGCACTGGCAGGCCCTTTCTGTCTGAGGATGTGTGTCCTTCGGTTCTGGGAAAGTAATGTGTTATTTGAGATAGTTTCCTTTTTTCTATTTTCTCTCTTCTGGAATTCCTATTAATTAGATGTTGGACATCCTAGATTGATCCTCTCATTTTCTTCCCCCCCCCCCTATTGTGCAATTCTTTGCATGTGTATTATACTTTCTAGAAGACTTTCTTGACTTCGTCTTCTAACTCTTTGGATTTGGGGGCCATCATAATTTTAATTTCTAAGAGCTCATTTTAATTCTGATTGTTCATTTTTTTTGGCTCCATTGCTATTTTCTGATTTGTTGCTAAGCTATCATGTCTTTCTCCAAATAATGGCATGTTATTTTTTTAAAAAATTTTATTGGGGAACAGTGTGCTTCTCCAGGGCCCATCAGCTCCAAGCCGTTGTCCTTCAGTCTAATTGTGAAGGGCATAGCTCAGCTCCAAGTCCAGTCGACGTTTTCTTTCTTAGTTGCAGGGGGCGCAGCCCACCACCCCATGCGGGAATTGAACCAGTAACCTTGTTGTTGAGAGCTCGTGCTCTAACCAACTGAGCCATCTGGCCTCCCTGATTGTTCATTTTTATAAAGTGGCATCATGCTCTTTTTTCAATGTTCTTATTTCTTACCGCTCAGAGGATACTTATAAAATCTTTTACTTTTTAAAAGTACTCTTTTACCATGTGCATTATCTGTTGCCTCTTATAGTTTTCTTTTTATTTTTGTCCATTTTGTTGGAGAATTTTCTCAAATGCCTGGTGATTTTTGGCTGTCAATTTATAATTTAAAGTAAGGTAATAAAATGTTGATTAAAAGTTCTGTATCAATATATAGGGCTTGCTGACTGGTGACCTTCACTCTAGGACAGTCAGGTGACCAGGAAGCTTTTTTACTGAGAAACAACCGCCCCTTCCTCCAAATTCTTCCTTCTAGGGACTTGTAATCTCTGAACAAGTTCCTACAGATTCCAGCTTGGGGGAGGAGGGGAAGAGGAGAGCTGATTGTATCAGGTCACTTGAGCTTCTCAAACAGGGCAGGGAAAAGGACTGGGCAGGCGCTGGAGTTCAGAAACTGTCTGACACCAGTGCCTTTTGCTCTGCCTGGGGTATCCAGGGAGAGTATGTCACCAGCTGAATTTCTCCCAAACCTATAGATTTCTACAGAAGTGAAGCAGCCGTTGAGGGTCAGGGAGAGGACTGTAGGTCTAACTGCTCTGTATTGGGCACACCATCTATCTCATTTCTCTCTAGTGTCTCTTTCTGCAGGCTTTCTGTCCCTTTTTAGGTAATAGTGAACCCTGCTCTGCTAACTCAGGCCCTCCTCCATCTACCATCTCTCAAGCATTCTGGTCTCCTCACCTATTCTCTTAGAGGTTTATGACTTTTAAATTCTTTTGCCATTATTTTAGCAGGGTTTCTTTGGGTGGGAGAAGATACTGATTAAATGCATATGTTCAATTGGCCATATTAATCAAATGCCTTTTTAACTGCTGTTTCTCCACTGGTTCCTTCTCATCAGCATTAAAAGGTTGTTTTTTTTAAAATGTTATTGCGGTAGGAACACTTCACATAAGATTGTACATTTTAAAGTGTACAATACATTACCGTTGACTATAACTCATCAGCATTTAAACAAGTCTTCAAGTCTCTTCAGTATTAGGGAAAGTGGGACGAATAAAAATTTTCCCCTCGATTCTATGTCTTCTTTCACCTACTAGTATCTTCCTTCATAGCCAAACTTCTTGAAGCACTTGTCCACATTCTCACCTCTTCCTCAGCACTCTCAAATTTCTCAATCTACTGTCACTTACCTCTATGCCCAACACTCCACTGAAATGGTTCTTGCAAAGGGTACCCATTGATAAATCCAATGGACGCTTCCTAGACCTCAAATGTATTTGACTTCTCAGTAACATGACACTGTTGTATTCCCTCCTTCTCAAAACACTCCCTTCCTTGGAGTTTCTGACCCTGCATTCTCCTTGCAAATGGGATCCACACTCCTTAGCATGGCTTATGCGTGTATGGTACAAACTATGCTTCCCACATCAGCCTCACCTCTTGCCATGACCATATTCAAGTTCTATGCTAAAATGCATGGGACTTCAGTTCCTAGAGCAGGCCCTGTCCTGTTTTTCTTCTGATCTTTGTACATCCTATTCACTTTTTATTTGGCCACTTTTGTAAATTCCTTCTATCTGTGTTGAATGCCCCTCCTATGCGCTCTAGAGCGCCTATATTTCCACTGCTAACATGTTTATTAAAAGGTACTGCAATTGCCAGCTTATTGTCCATGTTCCATGAGGGCAAGATCCATGTCTGTCTTCTACCTTGTTTAAAGCTGTGTCACTGGAGCCAGTATGATGGCTGGCTCATGGTTGGCATCCAATATATGTCAGTTGAGTGACTGAAGACACAGAGAGAGGGAGAATCAAATGCGTAAAAAAAGATACACACATGATCATATTTTCTCTTTAATGGGCCAGCAGGGCAAATGAAATTACATATAGACCAAATGTGGTCTACAGAAAGACTTTACACTGTAACATAAATTCTTTGGGCTGCCTTTTTCTGTCTTCTTACCAGTGTATCTGATAACTGGTCACCATTTTATGTACAAAATAAACCAAATGAAGAGTCAGAATATCAGAATATCAATCACCATCTCCACAGGGCTTAGAGAAGGACAACTGTTTAAATGTGTCAATATATCTTAAATCTCTATATAGGTAAATTATAGAGTTTTAAAATGGTATGGGAGTGACAATGTTGTATTCTGGTAGTTTTGGTATAATTTTGCTCCCATACTAAAATAGGTCTTTTAAAGACAGAAACACTTCTGAAAAGAGGCAGATTAGCTCTGTCGAGAGAATAACCCTTTAGGCTACTCGAATCATGAGTGCTCTAGGCTCTGAAGAGGAAAAACAAATCCCAGCTTAAGCAAAATTGGAATTCTAGCCTTTGAGTGTCACTTAATGTACGCCAAGCTCTCAATGCTCCAATATCCCAAACACCTTCACTGCTTTATTAACGTGGATTGATATGGGTATCACTGGCAAGTACCTTCTTTGGTGCATAGCCAGAATTCTTTCAAAGCATGTCGACATTTCAGTTATTTTGAATTGTCTATAATATTTGACCACATTTAGCCACAACTGAAGACCTCATCTATAGAGAACATGCCTATCTGAAAACAGATCTGTTTCTAAATGTGAACTATAATAAGTACCTTGTTAGATACTACATTCCCAGCTGGAAAAACCTACAAAGAACTTAGAAGTTATATCTAGTCTCTTGATAATGAACTATCATGTGAAAACTAATGTTTTGCACTCAGAAGGAAAAAGGAATGGTGTTGTGATGAACTGCTTTCCATTTCATTTTTCTGAATAGATATTACTTTATTTCTATGAAAGCTGAGTGTCTGCCCAAAAATGAAC
Organism: Rhinolophus hipposideros; assembly: GCF_964194185.1. Taxonomy (NCBI): domain Eukaryota; kingdom Metazoa; phylum Chordata; class Mammalia; order Chiroptera; family Rhinolophidae; genus Rhinolophus; species Rhinolophus hipposideros. The sequence continues at coordinate 23,350,166 of NC_138062.1, forward strand.
TCATACATTTATAAGTGAAAAAGTGTCTCTTCAAACAAAAACAATCTCTCCATATAAAGATGCTGTAAGCAGGAGGGATGGAAGGACAGATACCCTTACACTTGTCTTCCCCCAGTCACCCAATAGCAAATAAAGGTGACCTTAGATATTGTTTGCACTGATGGGGGTCCTCCATGATAAAAAGCACAAGGAAAAAATTATGAGCTAGAGACACTGCCCCAATACAATTCAAGCCCCGGGTACAGCAGGCACATTGGAAGCACTGCCCATAACCTTCCACACTGGGCAGTGACTCTGAGAAAAGTAAACCTCTGTCCCTGCAAGCCTGCCAGTGCTCAATTCAACCAGCTTCCAGTTGTATTTTTTTTTTAATTTTTTTTAAATAATTGTTTTATTTTTTAATTACAGTTGATATACAATAGGATATTAGTTCAGGTGTGTAATAGTGATTAGACATTTGTATAACTTACAAAGTGATCACCCCAATAAATCTAGTACCCATCTGATACCATATATAGTTATTACAATATTAGTGACTATATTCCTTATGCTATACCCTTCATCCCCATGACTATTTTGTAACTACCAATTTGCACTTCTTAATCCCTTCACCTTTTTCACCCTGCCCCTAGCCCCTCTCCCATCTTTTACCCCAACAAATCTAGTATCCCTGACACCATACATATTTATTACAGTATTATTGATTATATTCTTTACGCTATACCCAACATCCCCATAACTACTTTTATATATATATATATATAATATATATATAATTATATAATATATATAATTATAGTTGGAAACCCCGTGGCCATCTTGTGGTTACCGACTGTTTTTAATCCCCTCACTATCCCCCTTATCCCCACCCCCCAGCTTCCAGTTGTATTTCAATGTTAGAGAGTCTGGAATTCACCTATGACAATCCTCCCACTCCCTCATCACAGCCATATATACACCTTCCTCCAAGGACGGCAGGAAACACCACATCCAATTGATACTCTATGTCCTGGACAGACTATGAGCCACTTATTAGCACAAATAGTCACACTGTTCCTTCCATTCCTTTCTTCAAAATTCCACCAACTAAAGGAAAATATATATATAGTAAAACATCTTGCTGATGAGTACGCTGGACACAGTCAGTCCTTGAGTTTAACTGAAAATGAGTAGATAAACGACTAGTTAATGCATATTGTGATTGACTTACTTCTCCATTTGGACTTTTTAATTGTCAATAACCATGATAATTATCGACCGTACACTGTTATGTGGGATATCTGCTGCTTCCTTTGACTAGACTCTTCCTCCTCCTTCATTTACCTGCCTAACTTCCACCTGGCTTCTCAGACAGCTCAGACCCCACCTCTTCCAACACCCCTCCCTTAACCAACCACACCCCTACCCCAATTTCTCACAACTATCCTTCTCTTACTTAATTAGTTGTCCCTCTTCTTGGTTCCAAAGCCATGCTCTCTGCATGTTACCTTCACAGAAGTAATGACACAGCACTCTGTTTATAAGACACATCTCCCCCACTAGTCTGTGAACCCACAGGCAAGGATCAGCACTCATCTTTATTTTCCAGTTTATATCACAGTGTCTGATATTTAGTAGACATTCTATAATGTGTGTGAAATGAGTGAATAAATGTATGACCAACATCAGATGATGTTTAGGCTTAGAAACAATTATAGAGATGGGTCTTTAGAAAACATTTAGTCCACCCATTTCATCCAAAATTCCCTTAACAAGTATTTCTTAAGAGCTGTGCCAAGATAATAAAATAAGGAAATCATTATCTATGTTCAATAAAACAAATATTTTCTAATGAAAATAGGATGAAATAAAAACCTTACCGGCAAAGTTCCAGGCAGAGATGCATCAAAAAAAGATACCAAAGAATTTGGAGGTGCTGCAAAGTGGACTTGAGATCCAGAGAAAAGTTTAGAGTTGGAGGAAATCTGGGCATGAATTTCCAAACCTACCACAGCTGCCCATTCGTGTTCACTAAAGAGAAAGATATAAGAAGTAGTTAGCATACATAAATTTCACCATACATAAATTTCTATCTATGAACCTAAACCACAAATGTTAATTTCCTATTCGTGTTTTCAACTTATTAAAATTTTACACCCTTCCATTAAAAAAATGTGTCATATTGTATTGGCGACTAAATAAAAAACAATTCAGAATGAACACCTACAAGACTGGTAAAATAAAATTCATGTACAACATGGCATAAGGCGAGTTCACTGTACAAACAGGAAGGTGATAGAGAAAGGAAGAATTTGGCATCTAAAACAATTTAGAAATGGGTATCAGGTAGCAACTGCTGGCTGACCAGTGAAAAGCAGACTTTTCTAAATAAACTGTCCTTTATCAATTAATCACTCAGCAAATGAAGAAAGCTGATCTTGCGAAAATTTTTAGAATTATTATAACATCAGGATTCTACTACTAGAAACAATGATAGTTGCACAAATAATGATAAATATTTGAAAAGGAAGGACAATTCTGTCATATTTTGAATTCATTTTATAACAGTGGGTAAAATGACCAGAGTGACACAGATATAATTGATCACTACTAAATGATATTCTTCTGGAAACTGTGCAAAGGAAAACATTAAACCATCAGATGTGGCATTTTTTTGGTACCCCAAATCAATTTCAATTCCCAAGATCTAGTTTCAGATTCCTTTGCTTGTTTAGCCTTGATTGCTATTAAATCTAAGAAGCTATTAAACACTATAATAATCCCTTTTCTGTGGCCACTTCTATTCTATTGGGTCTCTATGAACATTCCATACACAGGTCTCTCCAGGTTCTTACAAGTGTCCCTCTGAAACCCACGTATCCCAGACAATTTGTAGACGGCCTGTTTATACATACTGTCTTCACATTTTGTCTGTTTCTATCTTGCTGTTCTACCAAGCAATTTTTTATATTACCATGTTTCCCCGAAAATAAGACCAGGTCTTAAATTAATTTTTGCTCCATTAGGGCTTATTTTCAGGAGATGTCTTATTTTTTTCATGTACAATCCACATTTATTCGATTACAGTCATGTCATCTTCTTCTAGAATATCGTCGTAACGTACTAAATGTGTCCATCTTGCTGAGATCTTAACTGGGGCTTATTTTCGGGGTAGGTCTTATTTTCAGGGAAACATGGTACCTAGATTTTTATTTACATGTATTGGATTTTCGTTCAATCCTTTCAACACATGAAGTTCTATATTTATAGTATTGTGAGATTAATTCCTTTTTAAAGTTTGGAAGCACAGCTTGTAATTTAGAGGAATTAAATGATGAGTTTATTTGAAATTTGGCATTCACTAAAAATATTATCCAAAGTATTTTTGCAATTGCACTACATGGGAGAAAAAAATACTTTCAATTCAGTGAGATGATCTAATTTATGCAAAGCATAGAAACTGAATGCTTCTGGACATTTTCCCTCTGTCCCTCCAACTGAAAAGCAAAAGTAACGCCAATCTAACTATGTCAAAGGAAAAACACAATATTGGACAAGTGTATTTAAAAAAGAAAACTACGCTTTATATAATGAAGTATAAACAGCTGGTCTGAAGATATCCAGCAAAATAAGCAAAACTCTCTCTACACAACCAGAGGGACGCTTTCTTGTATTGGCTGCATCCTCTTAGGTCTAGATACAAATGTTCAACATGAAATGCCTCCACAAACAGGTGGTATTTTCTGACTAAGGACATTGAGCCACCACCATTCATTCAGCTTGTAGGTCAAGGCTCCCCTTCTACCTCTAGAACACTGCTGGCCCATTGTAGCGCTAAATAAATAAATGTCAGCTAAGTAAGATCCGGCTTCTAGTTTCACCGACCCCACTGCTGGTGCTATTTAGTAGCTGACTGAATCCACTCTCGTCTGTGTGGCTTTCGATTCAAGAAAACACGTGCGATCTTATACTTGCATATTTCCCAACACATCTCCCTCCCTGAGCAGAGTGGTTTCGGGGGGAGGGCGGGGCTGACCGGGGGCCAGTTGTGTGCTTCAAGGGCTGCAAGTTACAGCCCAACAACCTCCCCCTCTTCAACACACACAAACTGAAGGTTGGGGTGTAGTGGCCTGAATCATCGACGCCTATCTCCCCAGTCCCGCGGTTCTCCCATCTCACACTTAAGTGGGGAGTAATGGTACGAAATAGTATACCCTTTCCTCGGCTTCTCGGCCGTGATGAGGGGCTGCTGAACCACTGAGCTCTGTCCCCTTTTCCCGCTGGACCTGGACCCAGTCGGAGTCCCTGCTCCGTGGCGAGACCCGCGGTTAAGGCAGGTTAAAGCCCAACGCCTTCCAGAACATAAACGGCACAGCACGGGCGCCGCCATGGTCCCTGCAAGTCCTGGTCAGGTGACACAGCCACCCTCTGGCGCGAGGCTCTCTGGGAAGTGTAGTTCTGGAAATGGATAAAGCGCTATGAGCTCCCACCGGAAGACTACCACTCCCGGGGAGCACTGAGAATCGCAGGCCGCCGGAACCCTGGCGGGGAGGGGGACGGAGGGATAGAGGAGAGCGTAGGAGGGTTTCCGGGTCGGACGGTGTGACTCCTCCTAGCGGGGAGCTGCAGAGGTTTGTGGCTGTGAGCTTGTGGATGAGTTTGCGGAAGAGCAGGTGGTGTGGGCGGTGCTAAGCTGAGGAACCTGGCCGGGAGTTTATACTCCAGTTAACCTTTTGAGCTCCCCTGATTTTCTCCGTCTACTCTCCCATTCCACACACCAATTTGTGTATCGATGCAACAAGTGCTTATTTGCATGCCTCCTATATGCCAGGCACAGTTCTTAGGCACTGGGGAGGCAGCAGTGACCAAGACAGTTTATAGCCCCTATGCTCACGGAGCTTCAATTCTTGGGAGAGGAGACATACAGAAATGTTAATAAAAGTGGGGTACTTTCATGCAGGTATTACGTACTACACTTAAGCAGAAGTGCTTAGAGACAGACCTAGGTTGAGCCTTCAGGTGCATTTTAACTTACAGGCAGAATTCGTTTGATTGCACTTTGCTTTATTGCACTTCACAGGTGTGGCGTTTTTTGTTTTTTTTTTTTTCATAAACTGAAGGCAAGACCCTTCACGGCAAAAAGAAGACGCTCGCTGCGACACTCTCCTTTATTATAGTGGTCTGGAACACAAACCCACAGAATCTCTGAGGCATGCCTGTACTTGCTTTACTATTCTGGGCTGGAACTGCACCTTCAATATCTTTGAGGTATGCCTGTATTCTCCTTTTTGTTCTTGGCTAGTATTTGAAACAGTCTTCTTACATGCGAGGCAGCCTTGATAGCAGATACCATCATCCCGGCTGACTCACGCCCCTTGTTGAAACTCCCACTGATTTCTTGAACTTGCATGCAAAATTCAGAGGAACCATCCAGCCGTTCTCTGTTATACCAACCTATTTTAATTCTCCACATCGTGCTTATGACCATCTGATGTTTATGGGGAATTTGTCTTATTCAGCAGTATTACCAGAGTACAGTGTAGGCCCCTCAGAAATATTTGTTGAATGAATTAGTGCAGTGTGGAGAATGCATTTGACAAAGGATGGAGTGGATGTCCTTTGGAGTAGTTGCTGTTCAGGAGGGAGATAATGAAAGAGAATTGACTTATGTGAGATAGATTTTAGGAGGTAAGACTGAAGGACTTGGTGATGGATTGGGTATGATGATTGAAGACTAGTTTGAGTCAAGTAACTCCTAGATTTCTGGCTTGTACAACTGGATGAGTGATGATGTTATTCCCTGAGATAACAAAACTAGAAGAGAATTGGGTTTGCAGGAAAATAAGAGTTTGGTTACAAGAGCAATTAAGTAGGCATCACTGATGCCTGGCTCTCTATGGAGCAGGGGGAAAAGCTGCAAACTCTGTATACTTCACACTGATAGATTTTTCAATTATTGATCAATAACTATTAATTAGGCAGCTGTAACCTACAATCTATTCCCATTAATACTCCTGTACAGTTATGATATTATGCAATTTAATTCCCCCACGGAGGCAATTTTAGTTACTCTCCTTAAAATTGTCATGATGACTTTTTATATCATTTTTATTTTTTTTACCCATTATCATTGATCCCAATTGCTACACCAGAACTATTTTCCCATGACCAAAAATGAAAATGAGAGAAAGGACAGAGACTACAAAGTAGAGGTGAAGATTTGGTCTAAAATTTCTCTCTCGTTATTGACCTTCCTATCAGGTTCAGATCACTCTTTAATAGTTTCTCTCCTCTAAGTTTCCATATTTCCCACTTTTACTCTAGGTAAGCTTGCTTTCTCTTTCTCATTTAGCTCCTCAGGTTTTTCTGGCCCAGACTGGGGGTCAGAAGTGTTGTCTCTGATCACAGCATGGTTCCACCTTTCATCAGACTACAGAGGAGGGGGGAACCTGCGTATCTCGCAAGTGAGCATGGGTATCCTTTAGCCAAAAGGAGAGGGAGCTCCTTGCTACTTTACCACTGGTAATCAGCATACTTAGGAGGCAATTCGCTCCCTAACATGAAGAATTAGGGGTGTTTTTGACACCCTTCCCCGTAAGAGACAGCAACACACCTAATGAAAATCCTAATTTTATGTGCAAAATACACTATAATGGAAGTTCATCTTTGTTTACAAAGAAGTATTGTGCAGCAATAATGTATCTCTTCAAAGGCTCCCACCCCACCACTAGAGGGAGAGAAAATCCCATGGGTGTAAATGTAATGGGTTCCTTTCACAAATAGACATCTTCCATGGCGCAGCATATTGTGTGCACAGCCCTTTCAAAGTCCTACAAGAGCTAATGGTTCCTTCACCCCCGAGGTTATCTGTCATTTCCAGAAACGCCCATTGGTTTTCTCATGTTGGACCTAGAGTCTAGGAATGCACTGTTTTTCCAAGCACCCCTCCTGCCTTTCTCCTTAGCTAATCAGCTGCTCCCACAGACTCGCCCACCATGGGACCATTTCTTGCCATGCTCCTGCATGACAAATCTGATACCTGTCAGAACTCTCACTGACAGACAGCTTTCTAGCTGAGAGAGCTATTTTGGTTCCACTGAAAAGGTGGCTGTCATTGGGAAGACACAGAGGTTTTCATTTTCACAAAGCTCAGAAGGTAGCAGGACAGGGTTTCTAGCAAAAACATTTTCTTAGGGCGAGTTTCTCAGCTCTTGTTTTCCTCATATAATTGACACGGTACAAATAAATTTAGAACAATTTCTTAAAAAAGAGATGTAAACCAAGAGCAGAATTTCAAGTTGTTATTTATAAGCAACAGTAGTTAGGAAGTATGTCTAAAATGCCATGCTTGGTTTTGTTCAGTGTTCTTCAGAGAGTTGGAACTTTCTGGCTTGACTCAGTGTTTCACTCAAAATCCCCAGGTATCTATCTAAGCACATTGATTTCTGAGCGCAAATCATTTTCTCTCAAAACTAAGTTGTATTTAATTGTAATTACTCCATTTTTCATTCTTTTACTGGTTTGGGAATGGGGTATGATGTGAAAACATAGTATTCTAGGATTTATAGCATCTTCAGTAACATGGGTACACTATGAGGGAATGAGACAAGTAGTTGTAAGTTTCCATTTTTTAAAACGAAGTAAACAATTTTAATGGGAACATTAAAATTTCAAGTAAAATTGAAAGGAGATAATTTCTATTGTTTATTTTAATAACATATCATGGCAGTGTATCTAAAAATCTATTTGTGTACAATTTTGAACCATAAAATTGTGTTAACTAATCTATTCTTTGATAAACTATTTTTGTCCTGTGGAAAGAAAGGCAGTGCTTTAAAGGTGTTTAGCAAAGTAATAAACAGAATGCCCCTTGCAGTCTAACCGAGCTGCATGTAGATGGTTGTCTTAGTATTTCTTAACACAGGAAGGAGTTCGGTCCCTCTGTGGGACCGTTAGTTTCTATCTGCCTAAGGCTATAGCACCCAGCCTGCTGTCTTCACATTTTATGCCATGTGGTGAGGAAGGGAAAATAGCCAGGTCAGTATAAATTCTTTTTATAACGAGAAAAAAACAAAACAGCACTTAAGGTGAAGTACATACGAGCAAAATTGGCAACATTATTGTCGTGGCACTAGAGGAAGCCCTGTTTTTGAAAAAGCATTCTAAAAACATAAAGTTCGTTCTTAGAAAAACCACATTTTAAGACCCAGTTAAGTGTCATTATGGGAAGAAGAAAGCCTGGGAATATGTGCATGCTGGGCAATCGGGAGAACAGGATTCATTTCCTTTTATTTTACCATTAAGTCTTGATTCTGATAAAATACTGATATGGAGGGAACAATTGCTTTCTCTAGAAGATTGCTTTGAGGCAAAGAAACCTATACCATTTTCTTCTTTTCCACGGCAGGGAATAGGACACCCTGTCCACTGTCTTTTAGAGAGGAAGTGCTGTCTGGGGAAGATGAGGCCAGTGCGTTGCTGCTGTCAGGTTTGCCTGGCCCTCTTCTGTCTGGTCTCAAGAGATGGTTTGCTGTTTTCCCAGGCCTTTTATCTTCTAGAAATCTGACTAATCCTGGAAGCAAGCGGGAATTATGTATAAGAAAGAAGTTCCACTTCTTGAAATCAGCCGCTCCTCAGTAGAAAGTAATACCCGTAGGACATATTAGGCGCTGTGTCCCTGTAAGCTAAGTTTAGCATGTCGTCAGATCCCCCATATGCACTAGGAAGCTCTCTCTTTCATGTTTTGGAAGTGGCCTTCAAAATAACAGGCTTGCACACACACACACACACACACACACACACACACACCCATGTAAGCAGTATCTTATTTCAAGATCATGCACACATAATGATCAAGAGCTTTTGAGTTTTAAAAACAGATGAATGTTTTTGTATTTTGAATGGTTCTCTTGATTTTAAGTCTAAATATTTTGAGGATCAAAAAACTGATGTTAAAGAACTACGCCACCAAGACATATGAGCCACCAAGACATACGCCACCAAGACATATTGATGACATCTTTCCCTCAGTGAATGAACTCCTTGCTAATTGAAAGGAAGATGTAGGGTGGAACAGAAGAGAACAGAAAGCCTTATCTTACTCATCCTGCCCTGGAATCAGTGTCGTTACCTCTGAGTATCTGAACTGGGATCTCAGGATCTTGGCTGCCGCTGAACCAAGAATGGATGGGCTGCACAAAGCAATAAAGGCTGAAATCTCATTGGTGGCAGAGCCTTCAGGGCTCACTACAGTTTAACGTATGGCTGCTGAGAGGAAATTCAGTGTTCCATGAAGAGATGCCAGATTGAATTAAAATCAAGCAGCTCAGTTTAAACACATTAGCAATCGGATGATACAACGACTGAGATAAATGCAAAGAGAGAGACAGAAAAAAATTCCCAGTGATTCATGAATACTAATTAGGGAGGGAAAGACCAGCACAGACATTATTCATGTCTCCTTGGAGTCTGACTCTAGATTCTAATTCACCAATAAGATTTGATAAACTTGACCCAACATTGATTTCAAGTTGATGTTGATTCCACATTTAGACCAGCTTTGCTACTCAAAGGCATTTTCACTTCTCTCACAGGTAGTAAAAATGAAAAGAAAGGATATGAAGAATGGGAGTGGATATCCTGTTTTTCAAAAGGCGAAAGAAAGATTACATAGAATGCCACTCTAGCAAATAAGGGCCCATCTAGCCTAACATTCTATCTGTGTTCCCCCTCTAAAGCTGTTATCTTTATTTTGGTTGCCATAGTACATTGGTACAGTATCTCTGGGGAACATTTTGCAGTGATTCAGAGGCCATGATTTTCAAAATTATATATAGATTTATTAAATAAATGCAATACCTTTTACTTGCTACACCAAAACACACATAATCTCTTGCAATGTTCTCACAATTTATGAGAGTCTGTTTGACATTTCACAGTCTCTCAGAGTTTAGTGTCCTTAGCAGATGTCAAAATGAAGAATCTTGAGTTTAGGAAAGAAACTATTTGTCTTGCGTAGTTCTCTGGACCAGCAGGCATTTCAGATTGCCTGGGGCCTTTCTCTTGAGATCTATGACTAGAGGACATTAGCTGCTATGTAACAACTTCCCTTATAGAAATTCTGCTGAGTAGAATAGTAGCTTACTTCCTCAAGGAAGACCAAGAATATTTTTCTGTTGGCTTACCTTGTTTGCTATCTCTTTCTAGAAATGTCAACTAGACTTATCCATATGCCTTTCTGGTCTCTTTGCCCAACAGAGATCTAAGGTGTTACTCATTTCAAAGTGATAACACCCCGTTGCGTTGGTTCTGCTATGCAGTGGAGCACATGAACTGTGCTTCTCCCTGTAAGTAACTGTCGTCCATGGAGTTGAAAACATAACCGAGTATGTGTGTTTTGTTGGCTTCTATGGTATCATTGAACCAAATGTTGTGTATACGCTTTCTTCTTTCAAAAAAATGCTGTTGTTTATTTTTAGTCATCAAGAAGTAGCAAGCTTGGAAGTGATCATTTTCACTCTGTCTGAAATATAATGTGGCAAGACAGGCCAAATTACAGAAAACCAATTAGTTTCTGTTACAAGAGTCATATGTCCGAGGTCCTGTCCTGTCTCTGGTTACTATAGCTAATGCCTGTTCCTCTCCACAAGAATTCTTAGGAGAAAACCACCCAATGGTTATTTTTCTAGAGCAAAAACCAGATAAGACATCGGCAGTTAATCTTTGTTAATTAGGATAGAGGCATAAATAATCACTTCTCTTCCTATATTTTTAAACCACGTACCCTTGAAAGAGCAGTTAACATTTACTTTCTGAGGCCTAAAATTGCCAAATACTACAACTCTTACATCATGCTATTTTGATATACCATGTTTCCCCGAAAATAAGACCAGTCTTATGTTAATTTTTGCTCCAAAAGACTCATTAGGGCTTATATTCAGGGAACGTCATCCTGAAAAATCTGCTAGGGCTTGTTTTCTGGTTAGGTCTTATTTTCGGGGAAACACGGTAAGATAAAGACTATAATGTTTCCCAGGCATGTGGTTTCACCTAAGTCTCATCTACGTCAAGAACTCTTCTCTGTTATCCTGATATAAAATCAACTAACAAGTTCAATTGGACAAATATACGTAGGCCTACAGTTTTCATTATTTTATAATGTTATCTTTTCATTGGCTTACGGTTGAACATGTCTTTCTGCCAAGATAAACATTGCCCCAAATTTTCCTTGCTTTTCAGTTTTATATGTGTTTAGGTGGAGGGCTTTTGTTTCAAAGATTCATTTTGCTCTCAGATAACTTCTTATGTTACACCTAGGGAAACCACAAAGATCTAAAAACCAAGTGTATATTTTTAAAGGTAAACAACATTTATTCCTGACTTCGGAATATTAGTGATTCTGTTTTCCCCGTTATAGAACAGGGCAGCCACAATCAGCTAAATCTTCAGTTAACATTGACTTGCACTTAAAATAAAGCACAGATGTAGAAGAACTGTTTTAAAGAGTCATTGAGCAACATAAAACTTGTAGTAAGCCAAGTTATAACTCCTGTGTTCTCTAGGGCTCATAATTAATTTTTAAAAAATCAAAACACTTTTAAAAATAGCCTTCTGTATTGAATTCCAGCATGTTGCTCCTTTTTGTAAGGCCATTTCTGTAAAATGCAAGTTTATTTATAGATTGCAAGTGACTCAAAGATATTACAATATAAAAGGAAATGACACACTACAGCCTTTGTTCAGGGCTGTTTGGGGTTCTCTGAGAATGCTCATTCACTCAGAGGATTGCTTGTAATCTTTTGAAACAAAAGGAATTTCATAAATTAAATTCCCTGATTAATTTTTTTAGTGATTGGTGTTAAACATAATAATAAAATGAAGAATTCTGAGAGTAAAACCAATTAACATTTCATAAACTTTATTGCTCTAGATATGGCTTACCCTTTACTTTTATGGTTTCCTTCTACCGTCTTCCTGGAGAACCTGACTACCTTGAAAAAATGAGCATGGCTAACTTTCCCCCATCCTTCCCGTCTGTTTCTTCCTTTTTTTCCCCTTCACTCAACTTCCTTCTGCTATTTATTCTCCATCTATTCACTAGCCCCGACTAGGTTACAGACACCATTCCAGGGCTTACTTTGTCCTATTCTTTATGGATTTGGTAGAAAGAATATTTTTAACAGTCTATAGTAGTTAAGTCACGGCTGCTAGAGTGGTGTCACTCTTCTATAGGAGACTCTTAATTCCATCTGTAATCATAGACTAGCTTACCGTTTTATAAAAACTCGTGTTTGTGAGGTTGAACCAAAGATGAACATTCTCCCTATATTTTCTTTTAAGAAAATTCTTCAGCTTGACTGAGATATAATTAACAAATAAAATTATAAGATATTTGAAGTATACAACATGATGTTTGGATGTATGTATACATTGTGAAAGGATTCCACCATTGAGTTAATGAACACACCCCTGACATCACATATTTGCCTCCTTTGGGGAGGGAGAACATTTAAGTTCTATTCTTCCAGCGAATTTCAATTATACAGTACAATATTATCCCCATGTTCTACATGAGATGCTCAGACCTTATTCATCTTATATCTGCAAGTTTGTACCCTTTTACCAACCTTTCCCTATTTCCCCCATGCCCTAGCCACTGGCAATCACTTTTCTACTTTCTGTTTTTATGAGTTTGACTCTTTATTTTTTTTGGTTCCACATGTAAGTGATGTCATGCGATATTTGTCTTTCTTTGCAGTAGCTTATTTCACTTAGCATAATGCCCTCAAATTTCATCTGTTGCAAATGACATGATGTTCTTCTCAAGGCTGAATAATATTCCATTTTACGTATGTACCACATTTTCTTTATGCATTCATTTGTCAATGAACATTTAAGTTTCCATACCTTAGCTATTGTGAATAACGCTGCAATGAACATGGGAGTACAGATATTTTTCAAGATAATGATTTCATTTCCTTTGTCGGGTATATATTCAGATGTGGGATTGCTGGATTATATGGAAGTTCTGTTTTTAATTTCTTGAGGAACTTCCACTTTCCAACAGTAGTTGAATATTCCCATTCACTACACACACATACATACATACATACATATACATACATATACATACGTATATATGTATGTATATATATATATATATTTATATATATATTCATTTGGATATATGGGTATTGTAGAGACAAATTTTGCAAAAGAGATTCTGTTCTACTAGACTGAGATTTTTGAGGACAAGAACCATATCTTGATCATGATTCATATCTTTTCCATTTTCGGAACTATGCTAGCTGTACTGGCCACCCTATACCCGCTGCTCCTGGGAATTATTTCCTCTTTCCCACCCACCCCACCCACATGACTATGTTAGGGATTGCCAAGCTGAACTAGGACTCCATACCAGGGCTGGCTACAGAATTTATGGGATCAAGGACATTACAATGCAGAATTCCTTGTTCTAAAATTTTTTAACAGTTTCTAGATGGTAGCAGCAGAGCATTAAGCCACGCATGGGATCCTTTGAAGCATAGGGCCTTGTGCGACTGCACACGTGGCATGTCCGTGAAGCTGGGTCTGCTCTGTGTGTGCGCGCGAGCGTGCACACGCTCACACACACACACACACACACACACACAGCCATGTTTATTGGGTCCTGGGGTAAGGGAATATTTGACCCACGTAAGACCGATCAGAACCCTTTCCTGGTTTATTTGTCTGTACCAGAACTAAGAAAAGAAGCTTGTTCAACTGGGTAAAACTAGGACCTGTCAGCAGTTTTGTTTCTAGCCATGGGAAGAAAACCATCCATGTGCCCAACAATCCCTCCGCTATATCTCAAACATGTGCAGGGGAATTTTGTACATGTCCCTCATGTCACCTAAGGTCCTGATAGCCTGCCAGTGTTCCTGCACATCTGCAGGTTATTATCCACGAGCCTTGAGGCTGAGGAGGCTGGATCACATGACATCTTGAACATTTTCAAGGTCTGTAATTCTCGGAGTCTGTACTCATGGTCTGTAAGACTGACATCATCTGTAACCATAATGTGTAGGAATACAGAAGAGTGTGTAACTCCTCACTTCTCTCAGCCAAGGTTCACAGAACAGTCTTTTGCTTATACCTCGATGGTATAGTGACCACCGAGATGAAAACAAAACAAAACATGTCCCTTTAAGGCTGGCCATCAGCCAAGGCAGTTTTTTAGCAAGGTGATTCTGAGAGCTTCCTTAGGGGAAAATTACTTAGGTCTAAGCAAAGAAGACCCTCATACCCCAGGGAACCTCTGTCTCCACAGTTTCAGTCTCTTTATCCTTTTCCCAATAGTACAATTCCAAAGAATTTTCTCAAAGAGGATTCACAAAACACTCATAAGTGAATAAAGATTGGCTCCTGTCAGACCTCTTAACTGGCATTCTTCTGGGAGCGAGCTTTAAACGGCATCTTTCAGGGCAAGGCACAGTCCCTTTCCATGGACTGGGGTCTGGGCTTTGGCAGTTTCTCAATTTTCTTTAATCACCATTTTATATTCTTCAAGGAAAGAAGCAAGGATAAGGATTAGATGAAGGCCATAAATGAAGTTTAAATTGAACAAGTAGTTATTTCCCAAACACACACAGAAACTTCGGGGAAACTTAGCTGGATTTATTGTGCTATCTCAACTGTTTTTAAATAAAAATGTATGTAGATTGAAATCTGTTCCCATAAGAAATAAGTAATTCCTCAAATATACCTGAAATGTAGGATCCTACATACAGAACAGCTTGTTACAGAATAGTATTTATGCAAGTTAACCATTCCTAGGAAGACTTTTTGCTTTTGTCACCTTTTTGTAAATGTATAGATGATGCTATATCCCAGCATGGTGAAAACGTATGTTTGCACAGTGTGTACCAAGATACCCTCGGACCTCTTTTTTCCTAATCCTGGCTGGGCTAATATCCAGAGCTCTGCTCTGTGCACTGCCTCAGAGTTGAGAAATTGATATGTGTCATCATGATGACTCGCTCTTACATTAATATTTTTGGTTCTTCCAATTGAATACAATTTAACTTTTTATCTCCTATGTAAAAACAGAATAAAATGAAGGTGAGATCCGTAAGACTGGAAGTCTTGCAAAGCAAGCTTACAAAGACAGTCCCTAAGAGAAGGGTCTTCTACAAATGTCCCAAAGATTAGTCCATATGTCTTTCTGGAACTTTTGCCAAGATAGTCACAGGATCAGAATTACTTCATGGCCATTATGCAGTGTCACATCTTACAGAGCCAAAGGAATAAATTCCAGACATGCAGAACACACATCTCTTCAGCCTCTCTCAGGCAGCCTGTCAGCTCCACAACATTCATGCACAAATCAGAAAGGGCAGCCAGAGCCTTAAGACTTTTTCTGCCAACCTCTTCCTTACTGTCTGCCTTCCTAATGCAGTGGAGTGAAAAACCTACAGCCAGGCCCCCACCCCTCACTGCTTTCCACCAGGTACTCCAAACTAGAAAAAAAAATAGGGTAAGAGAGAGCAGGAAAGAGAGGGAAGAGATTTTGTCAGGCAGAGAAGGAAAAACGAGTCATATATCCAAGAACTCTCTAGCAAAGGACTCATCACGTAAATTTTGACTTGTGCTGCCCGTCCTTTAATTGGCCAGAAAGCACACTCCAAATGCCACTCCTTCTCCTCAGTGTTCTTCTCTTTCTCTTCCTCTCTGTGGTCTGTCCTCCACAGCTGAATGCTTCTGAGTGTTTTCACTCTTAGAAACAGTATGATTCCTGTCAAACCACAGCTTAAACTTTTCAAAAAAGCTCTTGAGCTTTCATTTCTCTAACCAAGATCAGCAGTCTGTCATGTATAGTGTCATTTCCAACTGACTGCTGGAAATCTCCACCTGGATGCCTGCCAGCACCTTGAAATCAACATGTCCACAATCTCAGCATCTTCCTACCTGAATGTAATGTTGCTTTCCGGGATGTTTTTCTGTTAGTAATAAACCACTCTCTCAGTCATTTCGGCTATAAACATTGAATTTATATGGGAATCTTGCCTCTCCTGTGCTGTCACATGTGTTTGGTTTCTGGCATTGGTGACTAAGCAGAGCTCATGCCTCCAAAGGTTAAAAAAGCAGATGTTTGGGAGAGGATATTAAGTACAGTTTTGGACACACTGAGTACGAGATGTCAGTGAGACATCTAAGTGAATGTATTGTAGGGCTAGTGGAAAAAACCAGTCTGAAAACCAAAAAGTCTAGACTGGGAATATAAATTTGGGAGTCCTAACAAAATAAGTGGTAGTTAAGACCATGAGAGTGATGGAGTTACCTGAGATGAGATACACAGATATAGATATACTCATATTCCTGAGAGCAAGCATGAGAGCATAAGGTTTGTGGATCAGAAGCACAGTGATAACTGCACGGATTGCTCACATCCCGCCTTCCTCTTTCAGAGCAGTGTGATGAAAGCCATGGTCACCTGTGTGTGCAAAAGGATTTTTACATTATAGAAGAGGAACTCCAAAATTGTGAATCTGAAACCAGCCACAGAGATTTTTCTCCTATGTTTTCCTCTAGACATTTTATAGCTTTAGGTTTTACATTTAGGTTTACGATGCCTTCTGAGTTGATTTTTGTATATGGTACAAGGTATGGATCAAAGTTCTTTTGTGAAAGTAGGTATTCAGTTGTTCTAGCACCATTTATGGAATAGGCTATTGCTTCTCCACAGCCTTGCCTTTGCGCCATTGTAAAAAAAACCAGTTGTTCATGGATATGTGGGTCTATCTCTGGACTCTCCATTTTGTTCTGTTGATTTCTATGCCTTTCTTTACTCCGGTACAGCACTGGACTGATTATTATAGCTTTATAGTAAACCCTGAAGTTGGTTGGTGTTAGTTCCCTAACTTTGTTTTTCTTTTTCACAGTTGTTTGTCTATTCTAGGTCCTTTTCAATGCCATATAAATTTTAGAATCGGTTTCTCAGTGTCTGCGAAACACATTGGCCAGGATTTTCATTGAAATTGCATTGAATCTGTAGATCAATTTGGGGAAAGCTAATCTCTTAACAGTATTGAGTCTTGTTTAATTTGTTTATTTCTTTAATTTCTCTCAGCAATGTTTTCTAGTTTTCAATGTGCATGTCTGGCACAATGTTGTCAGATTTATCCCTAAGTATGTTACATTTTCCTGCTATTGTAAATAGTATTACTTTAAAATTTTAATTTCTGATTGTCAACAGTATATAAAAAATACAACTGATTTTTTTGCATATTATGCATTCTACAATCTTACTAAAAATCATTTATCAGCTATTTGGCTTTTTGTAGATTGCATCAGATTTTCTACATAGACAATCATATCATATGCAAATAAAGTTTTGCATTTTCCTTTTAAAGTTTTGCTTTTTCCTTTTAAATACAGATGCATTTTTTATTCTTGCATGATTGACCAACTGGAATCTCTAGGACAAGTTTGAGTAGAAGTCATGAGAGTGTACATTCTTGCTTTGTTCTTAATCTTAAAGGGAAAGTATGTTTTAATAAATTTATCCATTTAGTTACCAATTCCAGTGCTCCTTGTTCCTTTAACATTTCTCATTGTCCAGGTCTGTCTCTGATGAATTATTGCAGCATTTATATGTAAATAAAAAATTTTTATTTTGGGTTTATTATTACTTTTTTTTAAATGTGTGGAAGGAATTCTAGGGTAACAGTTGGATTTCTTCCCTTTAAGATGCTGTTCCATTGTCTTTTACTTCCATTGTTGCTGATAAGAAATCTGCTGTATTGATTATATACGGCTTATTCCTTCATAGTAAAAGCTGTTTAGTGCTACCTAGTCCAGCCCTTGTTTGGCAGTTTTTGAAGTTATCAGAAACATAGGCTTCTTTTAGCTTGCTACGTCTCAGTCCTTAGTTACAATAAGCTTCAGATCTTCACATTTGCATCCCAAGCACCAGAAAGAAAAATAAAAAAGGATAAGGACAAAAGGCATGTCATACCCAACAACTTCTACTTACATCCCATTGTCCAGAATGAAGTCATATTGCTACATATTGCTAGCTGCAAGAGTGACTGAGAAGCATGGAATACTGCTCGGGCATACTGCTCTCCTGAATAAAATTGGGATAGCATTACCAAGAAAAAAGGGTAGAATGGTAGGTAATACCATGTCTGTCATAGTTTCTAAGAAGAACTGTATTCTCTGAGCCGTCTTCCTCCTCACCCTGATTCCCACTCCCTGGAGGCAACTATCTTCCACTCTTTTATCTGTTTTCCCTCGCATTTACCTTCATATTCAGATAAAACCAACATTGTACAGCTAACTATTTTCTTGTTTTAAATGTTGTCTGTTTATTTCACTATAAAAAGTGAGAAGTTGACCTCTCTTATCTGTACCCTTACACCTATACCACTCCCACTTCCCTTCACCCATTCTTCTAATGTAATTACATCATAAACATTTTATTCATGCAGTACTCAATGTTTATATTGTTATCACTGTTAATATTATTCAAAGCTGCATCATGTAGTGTATTATAGTTGCGTAGCATTGAAACATTTCTTAAATTGTTACTGAATTATTTTTTCCTTTGCTTAGTTTTGTATGTCCCTAATTTATTCCTAAACTTTTAATTTAAGTGTAAATTACATCTCAGCACAGTCAAACAGATATTTGTCATTTTTATCTTTGTTTTAGAGACATGCTTCTGGAACCCTCTGTTTCCTGTTGCTCCAATCTGGGCTGTTTGCTCCTTGGTCCCGATACACAACTGTCTTCCTGAGCAATTCTATCATCATCCTGGGGATTCCCTTCACTTTGTGTTAGGGCTCCTATGTCCTTGGTCCCATCCTTTGTCTTCTTTCTTGGTTCATTCCCTTGTTTTGGTAAGGCACATTCTCTAGTAACTTTTAGAGAAATGGCACATTGGCAGTAAATATTTTTGAAATGCCTATCTGACAGCACCTTTCTAACCTCATGTTTGATTGGTAATTTGGATGGAAAAAATTTCTCCCAGATTTTTTCTTTCCTGTAGACTTGAAAGACATTGTTCCATTCTAGTTTTTAATGTTACTATTGAGAATTGTTATGCCATTCTGATTCTCACTCTTTTTATGTCATCTGTTTTTTTCTCTTTGGATACTTTTTGGATCTTTTATTTATTCCTAGTGTTCTGAAATTTCATAACAATGATTCTTTATTTGGGTCTTTTTTCATCTGTTTGAGCTGACTATCTCAATCTGAAATTTTTCTCAAAATTTTTTTTAATCTTTCAGTTCTGGGTAAAAATTTTGACAAAAATTTTAATTATTTTTCTGTCTTTTCTCTCTTCCTAGGGATCCTACTATTCAGATGTTGGGCCTCTAGATTGAGCTTCTCTTTTAATATCTTTGTTACTGTGGGTTTATGCATTTTCTGTCATTTTTATATACTTTCAAGAAAAAGTAATGGTAAATACATGTATCTAGTCCTCTGTATTTAACTGGAATCCTCTGATCTCTTCAGATATTTTTATTGTAAGTAGATAAGCTACTGCAGAAATCTGTAGTCTCTCTGAGATGAAAGCCAGATTTCATTTTGTTGGTCTGATTCTCCCGACTCTCAGACTTTGCTTCAGGCTGTTTACACAAAGTGGAAACAAAGGCAAGTCAATGAACTAGAGCAGGACCAGGTGCAAGCCCCTTGGGCATGTTACTTTCTCTTTTGTAAGGTTTATTCATTTCAGAATTGAGGGACCATAACACCACTTTTCACTGCTCCTGGTTGTTGAGATGATCAAATGAGAGTACGTGGAAAGACATATAGTGGTATATGAATGAGAAAGACTGTGACTCTCAGAAAGGAACACGGAATCGCCTAACGAATATTCAACTAAAACTTGACGTTTTTGACCAGGGAAAAACTAAATAAAACAGGAACAAAAAAAGCAAGGATGAGGTAAGATACTACTCAAGTTCAGTGGAAAGGAAGGTCACAGAGACAGTGCTGGGCAGTGGATCGAGCAGAGGCCTTTGAGACAGACAGACAAATAGGGTTTCCTCCCTGATTTCAGAACTTACTGGGTCATCCATAAGTGTCTGTCTCAAAATGAGGAAAATAATGCCTGCCTTGCAGTGTTGCTGTGAAGAAACAGACTTACAGAGATACAGAATATAGCTAGCATTCAATAAATGATAGCAATTTTCAGTGGTTAGGGGTTTGCTGGCTCTAGAACCAGACTATCTGGGTTTGTCTCATCCTGCGGTTTCTGAATTGTGTGACTTGGGGCAAATTACTCAACCTCTCTGGGTCTGTTTCCTCATCTGTAAGATGGGCTAGTAACAGCAGCCACCATATAGGGTGGTTATAAATAATGAATAGGTTAGTCAATGGAAAATGTCTACAATGAAGGCATGGCACACAATCACTGATCAATAAATATTAGCTATTATTATTAGTTATTAAACAGCAAAGCAACTGTTTCCACCATGAATTGAGTCATCATTCAGAGTGCAAATAAAGCCACAGATGTAATTTAATTTCTGTGCTAAAATAAATTTGCACATAATAAACAGAGATGACTTGTCCTGGCACCAGGTGGCTCATTATCTAAAGTGTCCCTAGTCCTATATCCCTGGTCCCATATGTCCTTAAGCCAGGGATGGCTGCAGTGAGAACATTTGAAGACATTCTGATGTCAGGGCTCTGGCCAAATTCTGATTCTGTCCTGAAAAGTAGAAGCCCTAAATTGGGAAGCAACAAGGGGCAGAGGGATGAATTATCTCCTAATCAGCCTTCCTGACTTGATGGGCATCCCTGAATAGACTCAGACATCATGGCTTTTCAGACATCATAGTCTCAGACATCATGGCTTTTCCGTTTAATGCAAAAACTGAGAACTTCCTGAACTTTGCCCTCCTGACTGCAAATATTCCAGCACTAGTTCCCTTCCCCAACCAATGACTAGGTTGACTGTGGCGACCTCCTAAGCCACACTCACTAGCCCTGACTTTACCTGGCTGGCCTTTGACTCTAAGCTGCCTCTGCCCTGCAACTGCCAGCTTCCTGCTCTGCCGTGGTTCCAGATATAAGGATGGCGGCGTTGCCCAGTGCTCAACGAATAGTTGTTAAATGAATAGGTAATCAGCGGAGGGAGGGATATAGTAAATATGTCTGCTTCCCTATCATAGAAAAATATGATACATGAAGGTAATATGTAGCTAATATTTTTAATGATAATATCTAGTTTTTGCTGCCCTCCTCTCGGCTCATGTACTTGCCTTGTAGTGGTTTGTGTTTGTGTCTCCTCTAAAAGACTGTGAACCTCGTAAAGGCAGGGCACTTACTTTTCTCATCTGTAATATTTGAGGAATGGATTAATGAATGAATCTCTCCATTCAACAAATATTTGTTGAACTCTGAGCAATGATCTGGAGATACAGCAGTGCTCAAGACGCAGGAGACCTGTGATCTCACAGAGCTTACATTTCAGAGGAGGAGACAACCCATACCTTAGTAAATGAACAAAGTAATTTCAGAGAGCGAATGCAGTAAACCCTCATACATTCCATCAATGCAATTTTTTTTTTGGCATTTTCTTATAAGGAGAATATAGTGTGTAATTTGGCCCCGAGTGTCTTCTCCGTGCAGCCGATCTCTAAAGAGGGAAGAAGTATAGACGACAAGGATTTATCTAAATTACTAAACTGCAATGATCTAGTCTTCCAAAATGAGACAAGCAGCAGCATCGCTAAGTGTTTTAGCTTGGCCTGCAATTTGCTAATCAGAGGCTGGAAGTGACATGCCATAGACCTACCCAGGCTTTTAACTGATAGGCTTACAGAAGGTTCAGCAACAAATCTGTGCTCTGTAATTGCAAGTGTAAAGGCACACATCTCAGGTCATTTAAATGAAAAGCTCAATATTCCTTCTGCCTTCTCCCACTTGTAGAAATCAAACAAAAACATCTGCGTCAGAAATAAGCCGGTAGTGGTCTGTAACTTCCAAGTAAAGAAAAAACTGATAGCGATTGACAACTGGGTCCTTACCCATAGCACTCTTATAAGTCCATGGAAGAAAAATTCTTTCTTAAAAGCACAATAAACATATTTTGGAGATACTACTCTACATGTCTAAATAATAAAAGGAAAACAAACTTAATTAGCCCAGATAAAATTTCACCCTTTGATACATGCAGGATCTCAGGATAATGGGTGTTTTGCCCAGGGCAGAAGTTACTCCTCAGCACGTGTCCATGCATTCTGTATCCATATGTAGTGTTTGTATGTATGTCTAGAGTTCCAGTGTCTCTATTCACTACGGTACCTATGAAAACAAAGATACTGAGAACTGAATGAGTAGGTAGAAATTAGGTCCAAGAAGACAAGTACATACTCACCTTCCTTCTTGTTAAATGATCTCTGTTGTGGCTTTGAGAAAAGCTTATGTTTTAGGGGTGTGTGTGTGTGTGTGTGTTTACATGGAGATCCACTTCTAGTCCTCTGTGATTAGTCCCGAAGTGGCCAAGAAATGGGTCAAATGGGGCCATGAAACAGAAGCGCCACCAACCAGGTAGAGTCCACCAGTGCTGCCCGCCACCAGCTTTGCTTGGTTTCCTTTCTGATCCCTGTTCCACAGACGGCTGAGCCAGGGAGCAGGCAGAAGGAAAATTAGGTGTACTGCTTTTCTTCCACAGCCTTATTCTTCGTGTTCAAAATTAAGCTTCGGCATCTTGGAATTAAAAGCATTGACATTTGTGGGGAGAGGAGTATCTTTAAGTTTGTATTAAGTCAAATTATACACTATGATAAAAATAAATTACATATTTTATTCCAGACATCCATGCAAATAGTGAGAATAAATTATTCCAAAGAGATTACTCCTTAGGAAAGGGCTATTATACAATTTCTACTCTTGCCTTTAATGTTTCAGTTAGATTTATATTCAGAATGTTATCTGGAGACATGAATCCAAGCAAGATACTGCCCAAGAATTTTTATTATTGTTTACTCTCCTTAGATACTTACTTACACTTGCATTTACGAAGCTGAAGGAAGCACATGCAGAGAGAGAGACACACGAACACGTGACGCTCCATCTCCTACAGTGCAGTCATTGATGACAGGCTAATTTATAGTAGGTGCCCAGTCATTTGTTTCCACAGCTTAACTTATTCATCGTCAGACAGGGTGTCTGTGTTTCCCCCGTGCACTTCCAGTTGGCAGAATAGTGCCAGACTGGCATCTTGTCTTGTGACGTGCTAACAGAGTCCACTAATAAATGGCGCGTCCAGTGGTACCAACACGCCGTCCCTCTCAGCGGGGGGTGCACCTGGCAATTGGTGTCAGCCTGAAGAACTGCAAAGGTTGGTGTGCCCACGTGCCAGGTCATGTATAAAAAGGCGACAGTGAATTCACACCCTCTCTATGCACAAGGAATTGTAAAAGGGGAGCTTTGAAAAGTTGAGGAGTTGGGGGGCCAGGGGTAAAGACGGTCCTGATAGCTGCCATCCTCACTTTTGTGAAATCTGGGGTGAAACAAATCACCATTGTTTCACTGGGTTGGGTCCATGCCTGGCTCGGTGCTCCACACATTACTAGTTCTCAGTGGTTATCATTATCATCATTAATGGTGGTAATAATTGACAACATGGTAAATAACTTGAAAAGAGCTGGTTTCCTGAAGGGAAAAAAAAATCACTGTAATAATGGCTCTTTTACACAGTAATAAATAGCACATTTGTGTCTTGGTATTTTAAATTATGTCTTTGTTTGCCGAGGCTGGAGGGCATAGGGTGCAATTTTGAAATCCAATAAACGAACAAATGAATTAGCATTAGGGAAAGAGTACATGTTAATCAAAACAGCCATTTGGACTTTGGGTCCTTAATTGCACGTAAAATGTCTGTTTTGCTTCTTTCTTTTTCACGTTACTTATTCTGGGATTTGCAGTGCCGGCCTTACCCATAAGAGGAGGAGAAGGTGCTTACTGGGTGCTGAGCTGTTATGCTATGCCACATAAAATAGCTCTTTCTGAAACAAGTACCCTTTAATAGAGGTAAAGCTTAAAATGCAAATATAACAGAAACCTGTACTGAAAAGGAACTGGGACACTCGTGACTCACCCAGCTTCTCTCCTAACTTTGACCAGTCAATAGTAGGAGAAAGAAGACAGACCTGGATAAGCAGTCTCGAACAATAGAACGTTAATATATTTTTTCTGCAGGGCTTGCCAAAGATCCTGCTCAATAGTCTGATTGAGAAAAATACATGTGTTGCCTCCTGCTGATATCTTAAAATATTTTCCTGTATTTACCTACAAGGTAAACATGTTTACCTTGGTAAATAATTTCAATTAAACCAGAATTAGAAAAATTATAACATTTCCTGCAACGCGAAACAAAAGCTCAAGCTTTTCTACCTCTACTCTTTCTGTGATTTAGAATAACATCTAATATTGGAATAAAAACTCAAATATGATTTATGGAGCTTAAAGTGCATTTCTTTTAGAAATGGTTTGGCATCAATGTTTTTGTGCAACTGAACTAATTTGTTTCAAAAGATGGCAGAGTAGATTTTACCTAGGAAACCCCTTGGAATTCCAAATGCACATTCTCTGGGTGTCCATTTATTTTAGGAATCTGGTAGAAGATAGGAATCTATTTCAACTAAGAAAGCCTTTCTTGAACTATCAGCTTGGTAGATAAAGTGTCAACTTGGTAGAAGCAATGATAATAAAGATGATAATATCTCATTGAGAAGCAGATTGAGCAACATTTCATCCCCTTGTTTTCCACAAAGCATCAGTGGCTTGCAGTACTGCATCTACAGATAACGAATTTTCATTGTTCCCTGATGACTCATTTCCTAGGGATCTTTTACAAAAGCAACTCAGACATACTCGGAGAATCACTGTCCTAGCTTGTTTCAAGCTTTGTCATGGATTCTTCATTTCTTTTATCTATACAATTGGGAAGCTTCTTGTCATACACTTTAAGATTGAGTTCCATCTTGGTCCACCCTAGGCTTGGTTTCCTCTTGGAGCCACTAAACAGTTTCTGAGTGTGGAGAAGTGAATTCTAGTTGATTCATGTGAGCGAGCCACTTCCACGCAGCCGCTGCCTCTGACCACTTCTGCACCATTGGGACAGACCAAGCATCCTGTTTTTTGTGTGAGGGTCTCCGCTCCTTCCACCGTGCTTCCCAGCACTGTGCCAATGCCCTATTGAAGCGTTCCTCACATGCTACTTATGCCAGTTTCCTAGGGCTGCTGTAAAAACTCACTACAAACATGGCAGTTTAACAACAGGAATGTATTCTCATACGGTTCTGGAGACTAGAAGTCCCAAATCAAGGTGTTAGCAGGATTGAGTCCCACTGGATGTTGCGAGAGAATCAGTTCCATGTCTGTCTCCTAGGTTCTGGTGGTTGCTGGCTATCCTTGGTCTTCCTTGGCTTGTGGCAGCATAACTGCAATCTCTATCTTTCTTCACATGGGGTCCTCCCCTGGTGTGTCTGTTTCTTCTCCTCTTATAAGGACACCAGTCAAATTGGATGAGGGCCTATCCAGTACGACCTCATCTAACTTGTGTAGGTGAGGAAAAATAATTTTTCCTCTACTCTTCTGAGTTCCCAGCTGAGACCCTGGTAACAAAAGACAGATTAACAAGAGAAAAGCAGAAGTTTGTTAACATGTATACCTCATGTATACCTGAGAGACATTCAGGGGAAAATGAATAACTCTCCGAGGTGGCATAGAATTTAGGATCAAATATCATCTTAACAGGGAAAGGGGAAGGGCAAATGTCAGCCGCTTCGGGGAGAGTAAATGATCTTTAGGAAAGATTAATTTACCCTTAGAATCGATGGGAGGTATGATAGTGTGTGGCCAAATTTGCCTGAGTGTGGTATCCACTTCTAGACTTCTCTCCTATGCTGAGAGTCGATCTTCCCAGGTGGATGAAACCCCTGGAAGGGGATGTACAACTGAGTTCCTTTTGGAGAATCTGTCTTTAGGTGTATGAGGGAAATTCGGAGACGTCCATCCCTGCATTTGCAGTTTTTCAAGTGCCTTTAACTCATAATAATATACCAAAGTAGCATATTTTGATGTGACATGTCCTGAAGTCCTACAGTCATATTTTGGGACGGCATATTCTGCTACCCTTCACTTGATTACATTTGCAAAGGCCTTATTTCCAAATGAAGTCATATTTTGAGGTACTGGTGGTTAGGACTTCAGCAATATCTTTCTGAGACCCAATTCAGCTCATCACAGTGTTGTAATTTTTGTTGTCATTTTTCCTATTGCATTGTGAGCTCCCTGAGGACAGTTCTGTCCCACACACCTGGTACCTCACAGTGCTCCATCAATAATGATTGATTAAGGGATAGCAAACTGATGTGTATTCATAATGAGTGGGTTGGGAATTGGAGAAATGTTGGTACTTGATAGAAAAGGACCCCCCGACTCCTGCTTGGGTGTCTAGAATTCATTAGCCTGCAGAGTATTGACTGAAGTGGGTACAAACACTGCAGCTTTACTTTGTAAAACCAGTTTCAATATTTCAATAAACCCGACAGAAATGGCACGTATATCCATAGAAAGGCTGCACAGGTTAACGAAAATGTCATGTTTCTTTGCTCTTAACTCAGAATTTTATTAAATCGGAACTGAGTGGCTCAGAAATATTAACGCTCTAAGCCCAGTGACATGTCAGGGTCATTTTCAGTTGGGTGGTCTCTTCCAGAGCCTCAAACAGTAGGTGGGAGCATGAGTCCACATTTACCCATGATGTGAGCTTACTATCTTCATTTATCTATAGCAACTACCCTTCCCTGGTTCAAAGCTGGTCTACCAACTCTCTCCTGTCTTCTTTCCCTTCACTTCCCAGTCTTCCCCAGGCTTTTGTTTTTGTTCTTTAACTTTTACTGCCTTACATTCCCCTCCCACTGAGCAACATGCCTCACCAGCTTTTCTGTCTTAGGGAGAAAGGGACAGCTTCTCAGCATGGCAGAAGAGCTCCACTACTGGCCCTTCATAAAGTGGGAATAGAGGACTCTGGAAAATCCTCTCATTCAGCAGCAAAAATGGGGGCTAGCAAGAAGATGGTGGCTGAGCTAGCAAGCGACGGAGTGTGGATTGCAGATTGCAGAGAAGTGGACAGCAAGTAGCAGATCCTGCGGCTCCTGCTTCCTGTGTCTCCAACCCAGCCACCAGCGAGACTATAGTGGTATGACTCCCCTACCTATGGCTCCATTGGGTGTTCCTTTTTGGCCTCACCATATCCTGCGTTTTTATGTGGGGAGTGGGACCAGAGACCCTGCAGCTCGCCTCGCACGACAGCATGTCAGAAGTGAATACCACCTTCATCCTTTTCCTTTGTTGCTTTTGCAACAAATTCTCATCTCCCCCATGGCTGATGGTCACGTTGGGCCTGCTGGTACAAAAGCAAACAGGAAAAGCTAATAAAATCATTTTCAAAAATATTACTTCTAATATACCAAGTAATTACAAGTTACTCAGTGACAAGTACCAAAGAAGAAATCAGCTGGGTGATGAGACAGAGAAACTTAGTGGGGAGTTCACAGAGGGCTTTCCAGCTCATCAAACAGCCTTGAAGGGGTGTGAGAGTTCAGAGCATGCCAACCCCAAATAGCCACTCTGATCTATTTTGAGCCGAGGGCAATGAAAAAAACCTGAGATAAGAAAAACTCTGCCCTTCCCCTTCCTACCAGGAAGGACAAAATGACTGGTAATCATTGGAGACAACTCTAGACTCTTATCAACCCAGATAGCTAGCAGGCCCCAGAGGAATCTACATTCCACACCTGCCACTAGTATCCCCCATATGTTTACTTTCTCACTGTTTGCCACCCATAAAATCCTAAAGCCCTTTGTCTTGCCACTTTTCTGTAAGATTTGTTGTTCTTTTGTTGAAATGCTATATAAGCCCAAGTTCTAACCACCCCCTTTGTGTTACTTATTGTTGAGTACAGGCCATGTGTATATGCACTGTACCTGTTATTAGACTTCTGTTTGGTTTTCTCTTGTTAATCTGTTTTTTGTCAGTCTCATTTGCAGGGCTCAATCAAGGAACCTAAGATGGGTAAAGGAAAAAGTTGTTTCCTTCCTACAGAGGAAAAAAAACTTTTAAGGGAAGGGCCCCAAAGAGATCCTATTGTTCTCTTCATTAAGGCGTGGACCACATTTCTCCACTGCCTTGACCAGTCAACCACTAAATTTTACTCAGTAATTTCCCCCATTTATTTCAGATTAACAAACATATTCCTAAGCATTTAGTCTTTGGCAAGTCTTGTGACACTCAGATACCCTTATTGAGTGACTTTTTTATGTTTTAAGAACCTGTCATTTTCATGATGGATGCTGGAGTCTGAAGGAGGAAGAACTGAAGCGTTTGTGATGTTACGGCTTGGCTGCTCATTAGAATCACCTGGGGACCTTTAAATGTGTGTGTGTGTGTGTGTGTGTGTGTGTGTGTGTGTGTGTGTATTAGTATGTAAGAGTTTATTATTATTACTTAAGCCCTGGCTCCAGGGACAGCATTGATCAGGCCGTGAATTCTGGAAGAATACCTTTGGGATTTCTGTAGTTAAGTTGGATCCATGCTACTTCTTTTCCAGGTGTTGGTATTGGCCTGTGTTTGAGTGACATTCTTCAGCCTGTGATACTTCCCATCCTCTCTTAGCCTTCGCACCACATGTTTGACGTTAGCATGAGCCTGTGCTGTACCATTACACAGCTGGAGACCTGCAATGTCATCCCACGCAGGGTCACAGGTGCCGGAGTGAGCACTTGATGCCATGATCACATCTTGCATGGTGCATATCTTATTACAGCAGAAAGATGTGGGGCTGAGTATGAGGGCTGCAGTTACGGGCCCTTGTGTTTGTGAGCAACTAGAACTATGTAATGAAGATACCTGTCGTCTCTGTGATCCTCGACAGTATAACGCTTGTATGTCCATTTTGCCCTTGAGTGATAGAATTAAGAATGAGATGATTAATCTTATTTCTTGGTATTCTACAGCCTGTGTTTATTCAGATTCCTCAAAATTAATGGACCAGATTCACTTGGTTTCACTTGGTGGGTGGTGGGCCGTGAGACTTTGAAGTTATGGCAACCGGGATTTAAGGTACCTTATTAATGGAGAGGTAAGAAGGAGCCTGTGCCAGCCCAGGACAAGAAAATACCTAGCAGAAGGCCGTAGTGCTACAGGATGTGTGGATTTGCAGCGTTGCCTTGATCATTCCTTATTTTCCTCTTTTATTTACGGCACACCATTGAGTAGGCCAGGCTCTGTGGGTGCCTGGCTCATGGTACGTGCACCTTGAATGTTTGTGGAATAAATACGATAATGATTTGTAGAAGGACGTCCTTCTCCATGGCCCTGGGCTGCTCGTGCGCGGTGGACTTCCTGACTTGTCACTTCTGTAATGAATGTGGGTCGAATGTTCCTGCTTACTGATTTCTCTAGCTGTGTTTTCTTCTTGGCTATTGATAGGAATGGACATCATTTCTGTCTCACTCCTAGATCTTCTCCACATAAGTCTTGGATTTGTCAATTGTGACATTCACGTTTATAAGTCTATTCTTATAACTTTTCATCTACTAGGAGAAATTAGGCTTCAGTATTGTTCACAAATGAATTATACTTTGCGTTTCTATGTGTGTCTTAGTTTTCTATATACTTTCTTTTGTTTTTGGCCTAGTTTCTGTCATTTCTCCATTTTCCCCCAGTTGCTATTTTCTTGTTCATACACAGATCAGGATTAAGAGTGAGAACCAGTGGAAAAACTGTTTTAGAGGAGGATTGTGATAAGGATGCCCATATTTACTAAGGGTGTTTCTTTTTTTATTATGATTAATTCTAATTTATGCTATTCATTTTGTTGAGGGGATGAAAGGAAACAACTGAAACCAACTGTGTTGTTGTTAGGGTTCTACTCGGCCCCTTGGCCCTCGTCTCTTTCTCCCAGATGTCCTGTCGAGGGCCTGGCACACAGGAGGCCCTAAATAAATGTTTATTTAATGCCTACACCGGAAACAAAGAGGCTTTTAAAACCTCAAATTAGTTCAATAAAAAGATTGAAATGGAAATGGGGGAAAAGATTGAAATGGAAATGAGATTTCGGAGTTCTCTGTGGATCTTGTTTCTCATTCTTGCTTTTTCACTATTAGCACTGAAAATTGAAAATTGACTGCATTTAATTTCAAATTTATTAATCGATATGCAGTTTATTTTTCCTGAAAAATCACTGTTGTTTGAGTACTAGTCAGATTGATTTCTTCAATTAATTTTCAAACTTTTGACTCACTTTGAGCTTAAAAGCTTGTTCCATGTTTCCAAATAGTTCAAAGAAATTACCCCACTAAAACTATGGGAGAGTTAGTTGTAAAGCTTAAGTAACAAAAATCTCTATTTATGGAACCCAATTTTCTGAGGATGTAGGCTTTATGAAATGAAAATGACTGTTGCAATGAATAGTGTAAAATCAACCTTCCATTCAAGGGGATGGCAGTGGCATCGCATTAGTGTCTCAGGCAACTCCCTTCAGTGAATTGTCCCTTAAACACTCTCAATTGCATGCATGGCTTGGGATTTCTGTCTCTGGAACTTATCCCTATTGTAGTTTCCTTTTCTCCTTGGCTTCTTTTCCCCTCACACCATCAGATGGGTGTGCTCAACCTGAAATTTCCTTCTGCACTCAAGTTTCCCAGTCCCTCCCCCTTCCTCAGTTTCCAAGAACTGTTCAGGTTTCTCTCTGAAAATTAGTCTCTTCTAGAGTTCCCTTTTCTCCTTTTCTGCATCAGGCATTTGTTGATGTATTTCCTTGGTGGTTAGCATTTGTTACCCAGTGAAAATATCAACACCTGTAAGTTGCTTCCTAGCTCTCACATTTTCCTAAGAACAACGAGCTGATTTCCATGTTTACAGAATATTATTTTTAATGGAAGTGCCCTTTACCCTGACTTGTTCTGTAAAAATGAAATTTTGTCTTATTTTCTCTCATTTTTGTGCTAGGTCTTGAACCCAATATTTTTATAGTTGAAAGCTGTGTTTTTTAGCTTTCTTTTCTCTGACTCACACTGACAGTTTTAAATTTGATTTTCAGTTAATTTTAGTTATGAAAACTAGCCTAACAAAGTATAACCAATTAGCTAAGCGATTGCCACTAGGGCCTGTGGATTTTTAACTATACAATCAATGAGTTCACTTCAGGTTGTGTGTCTTAATGTAAAAGAAGAACTCGTATTGCTTAGAAGCCTAGAATTTGTCTAATGGATGGCAGTAGTTACTTATAAATAACCTAATGATGAAAGAAAAAGGGGGAAACCATCACGGATAGAAGAAGAAAAGCCAATGCAGGCTCACGATTGCCCTGAAATAGTCTCATAGACTTAAATACATATGCAGTTTCTTCTAGCCGCAATCATTGAGCTACATCTTAGCCAGGTTTTTTGTAAAGGTCCCAGTGAAGTTTGACTGTCCCTTCCTTTTCCTTACGTTTCACAACCCAGGAAAGGGGACTTTTCTAAGAATTGAACGGATTTTCTTTAGCTCCTGCAGATAAGGATGAGATTTCAGATCTGATTCACAGTACACTGATTTCTAGCTCTCAAGAAACAGTGATTGTGTCTTCATTTCCTTTGCTTCCACCTCCCAAAAGGTTACAAGAAAATGTGTATACAGTTGAGAATGGACACATTTTCTACACTGACTATAGAAAAGAGAAAACGAGCAAGCAACACTCTACATAGTAAAGTTCCAATGCGAACACGAGTCTCAGGCATCTGCAGCTGACCTGGTGGCCCTGGCTAGTTCTAATCACTCTGCTTCCCAGATGGAAATCTTGGCAAAACTCCGGTTGGCCTGAATTGATGTGAGGTCAGCTCAGAGGACAAAAGACAAGTGGGTGCACCCTTTTCTGTTCCAAAAGTGAAATTTCTTTCAAGGAGGTCACACTCCTCCTCCTCAAACCATTTCAGTTTTCCCTGATGGTTGCTTCATGGGAGTGTGCCATCATCACAAGACAATGTCACAAACCAACCAACAAATGCCAAATTATTGGGGCTGACCAAATAGCTGTCACCCAACTCTAGATCCCAGTGAATGGCTTTATGGTGTTCCTTTTCTCTGATTTAATCTGTGCGTCTTTCTCCCCTGTAGCACCATAAGCCTTTAACGGGCATTCAATGCTAATTCAATAACCTCGTCTCCAGTGAAAATGCTCAAATACACTCATCTGAAAATTGCCATTTTATAGGGAACTAGTCTCTTTGGATTTCGTTTAAGAATGACTTACTTTGCAGAAAGCCAGGGGCACCCTTGGGGGAGAAGGGGCTATAGATAGGACATCATGAGGGAACCATTTGTAGGCGAGATGGCCCCACATGCCGAGCAGACTCAAGGTTCTGAGGGAGCTTAAAGTTGAGCAAACAAGAACTCAGTGCTTCCTGGAGCTAGAGTCAAAAAGGCCAGTAAGTATGAGTATTTTAGATAAGAGCCTGTGTGGGCGACATCGCCGTCTCTGTAGGGAGAGATATTTCACAGTATGTCTTTTGATGACTACTCCAGAGTGATTTATGACAATTCAGAGAGACATTCATCTGGAATGGTGTTCTTTACAGATTAATGATGATGGCAAAAAATAGTGTGCCCACATCTTTTGAGAATTAGAGGTTGTTGCGGAAATGTTTGTCATAAATCATTAAAGAGGAGTTCACAAAATTGTTAACTCAGACCTTTTATTTTTTAAACAAAAACAAACCAATAACACACATGTAGAAAAAAGGTCAGAAGGAAATGCATTGAAATGTTCACAGTTCACAAAATGGTGGCATTCTGTTTTGTACTGATACGTGTATTCTAAATTTTCTACCAAATGCCTCCAGTGCAATTATTAAAAATTAAATATCATTGTTTGTCTTTTAACACTATACCTGGATTTGAGGTCATTAAAAAAGAAAGAAAAAACAAACCTCCCTGAACTCCAGAAAGTGAAATGGAGATCAGAAGCCCAGAGTCGGATGGGAAGCTATAGTAGCTTAGTCAAATGCTTCGCCTCTCCCCCTGTGCCCCTGGAATAGGGAATGGCCATGACAGTCAACTCCAGTTTAGATGACAAACCAAAGAGAGAGAGAAGCTTTTATTGGAATTGTCAGCCTTAGCCTTGAGATAGCACACAAGTGGTTTTAACAGCCAAATCACATCTTTGCGAACAATGTCACAAAGATAGAGAAGGAGCATTATATTTTTTATTTCACAGATGTCCTGAATAAAGTACACTTGGTTCCAATTTCATCTTGATAACGCATCACAGATCACAGTGACAGGCTCGCTGGAAAATCACTGATACTGAGTTCAGCTTGGTTTTTTTCTACTCTGGGTAGGGAAGCTGGGCATTTTCATTAGCACTGACACATTACTATTACTTACTATTTAAAAAGTCCTTTTGGTTTTGATGGATTTCTTAGCACTGGTACTAGAGTACGCAGGTGGCACAGGTGAACTTCAGCAAGGATCCCCTCTAACTAAACACAACCTGATATCACCTACCATCTGCCACAGTACGTGCTTAAGAGACATGGTTTACAAACTAAGTAGACGCTAAAACTCTGGTATCCTAAGCGCACATGATCTCTAGTACCAACCTTAGCTGTATTTTCAAAGGCAATAGGAACCAAAACACTAATGACTTTCTGCAGGTCTCTGGCATGGGGAGAGCGCCCTTACTGAAAGGTCCGAGTAACCTGGAAGATGGAGCACCGCTGTTGAGAAAGGAATGACGGGCTCTCCCTCCTCCCTGGGGGGAGCAGGTCCTTGAACATCTAAGATAAAAGCCCCGTGGAAACTCACACACTGTCGGTAATCTTAGGCTCATCCTGGAGTTTGTAGGGCTGGATCCTGTGTGGTTTGGAGTTTTACCTTAACTAGGGTCCAATAGGAGAAACAGAAGCAAGTCAGACAGGGCCACAGCACTCCTGAGAGAAAAGCTGCACGTAAACAGGCATCAGACAGCAGACAAGAACACAGAAAGAAAACGAGAACAGTCTCGGTGGAGTTCAGTACTGCCAGGAGTGTGAGTCAGCTTGCCTTTAATGCGAGGTTCCTCCAGGGCCCCAGGGAGACTTGGCAGCGGCAGAGAGGGAGGGAAAAACAGAGGCAGAACAGACAAATAAAGGAGCTAGTTTCATATGCCTCCCCAACTAGAATGGGATTTGGTGAGCATGGAAATAGTACTCTATGGCTCTGTTGTTCACAGTTCCCAGCATGCTGATGGGTCAGTGAGAGGATGGGTGGGGTGACTAGAGGAGACAGAGTGACCCCCCCATTCCCTAACATGTACACACTAAGCAGCAGAGACACGACACCTTCCATTGACCCAGAAACCCTTTAATTCTAACGTGGTTCTTAATCTTCCAAAATAATCCACATTTCTGAACTATCCTTCAAAACTGTCATTACCGTGTTTCCCTGAAAATAAGACCGAGCCGGACAATAGCTCTAATACGACCTGGTCTTATTTTGCTATAAGACCAGATCTTATAATATAATATAATATAATATAATATAATATAATATAATATAATATAATATAATATAATATAATATACTGGGTCTTATATAATATAATGTAATATAATATAAGACCGGGTCTTATATTAATTTTTGCTCCAGAAGATGCATTAGAGCTGATGGTCCGGCTTGGTCTGATTTTCTGGGACACACAGTAATACCAGCAAGTTTTTGATGGGTGAACGATGTTATAAACAGCACTGCCCTGGGCCTGGTTGAGAGAGGACCGTACATACTTAAAGTGGCCACATAACTCTCTAGGCGTGGCCCCATCTGTTGTCCCCATCCTACAAAGTGCATATAATACAATTATTAAAAATTAAGTATCATTGTTTGTCTTTTAGCACCACACCTGGTTTTGAGATCATTAAAAAAGGACGGAAAAACCACACACTGACCACATTGTATCATCCACATGGCTACTACCTTGGTCCAAGTGGGTCGCCATCCTCTCCTACCTGCATCCATGCTACAACTTTCTAACTGGTCTCTCTGCTTCTACTTCTGCCCTCACCTCCCACCCCTATCCCCACTCAACAAAGCAGCTGGAGTGATGCTCTGAAAACATTGGTCACACCCTGTCACTACTCTGCTCCATATATCTCCATGGTTCTCCTCAACGGGGGAAATTCAGCATCATTACAGATACGGCTCCCGTGACTTCCATGACCTCGTTCTCTGCTCCCTTTGCTCACTCACCTCCAGTTACATGCTTCCAGCTCAGGATCATTGCACTTGTAGTTTTCTCGACTTGGAGGACTCTTCTAGATATTGGCACCCATCAAGGCTTTGCTTAAATGTCTCCTTCCCAGTGAAATCGACCCTAACTCTATTAGAATTGCACCCCTACCCCACCTTCTCTGGCACTTCCACACTTGATTTTTTACCATAGCACGTAGCAATCATCACCTTAAAAATATTATTTATTTATTTTGCTTATTGTTTGCCCCCCCCACCCCCAAGAATAGAAGCTTCCTGAAGGCAGGGGTTTTAAATCTACTTTGTTCACAACTGTGTCCTCAGTATCTAGATGGTATTTCACGTATGGTAGGTGTTCAATAACATTTGTGAACTGAATTTGCTGAATTTTTCTAGAAGTCTTGTGGACAGTTTTATTGTGTACAGTTTTATATATTTGAAAGGTCATGTCTGATTGGAACAAGAAAAACATTTGTAAAACCTTATACACACCATCTGGAGGCTGTTCTGCGGCCTATATATGAAATGGTTTGTAAGTGGCAGCCAAATGTCCTGTGAATAGAAATCAACACCAAGAGAACCCGCTCGGTCTTCTATGTTCCTTCTTAAATGAAGTTGTAGCGCACTGGCTGAAGAAAGTGTATATATCTTATCTTTATCTAGGTTGTGCCTGGTGCATGGAAAATGCTGTTTTTTTCTCAATGTTTCTTTCTAACAATCCACTTTTGATGACCCTAAATGGCTTTAAAATGAAATGAAATGAAATATAAAAGACAGATTTGATGCCAGATATCTCCAAGCCCATCTGTATACTTGTTTATTTTTCATGAGGTTTGTTTCATTAGAAACCTGGACATAAATGATAAAAGGCTTATTGGATTGGTTTTGGTCTTGTAGGTGAAAATAGCTGGAGACAATAACTTTAGAGGCCTTTCAAGGGTATTATCCAATACTTTCACTGATCTTGTTTACATATATCAGTTCCATTGTCTAAAAAGCCATAATTATTCTCTTGACTTTTCTTTGTGAATTGATATTGTTATTGAAAATAACATCCCTGAAGGCAGAGCAAGGTAATACTCATTTTTTAAAAAAGCTATCTTATTATGTTTACCTTGCTGTTAAGTGCATTTCTTATTTAGCCTAGAAGTGTCGTAGTGTGGCAAACTGGTGTTATCTTACATAATGGTTGTAATTTAGAAATGAAAACCACTAGGTATCTTCTCTTCTTTGCCTTCGATTTGCTACCGGGGTGATTTGGGGGATTCTATCTGTAAAAATATACAAAACACATAACAGTAAATAAATTACAGAGGTATAATTCCATTGAGGGTTCTGGAAACAGCTTTTAGCCTCACGAGGCAAGCTCTTACAGTCTGTGTCAGAGCACAATTGTAAGGCAGAATTATAGCTCCGTTATTCAAGGTTTGCTTGTTGTTAATTTTATGGAGGACATAAAAGCTAATGTAAAGCATCTGTCGCATCCTTGACCCCTCTAAGAAACCTGTATCCATGGCAGCTGAGATCAGGTAGGAGGAGAAGGAGGCCCTGCAACTTCACAGGGCTTTTCAATGAAAAGGAATACCTGGTCCCTTGACTATCTCTGATGCTGAATCCGTGTGGTGATACGGTTGGGGTAAATTTCAGTCTATTCAGTTAACGTATTTATCGGGCTCATACTATGTGGCAGGACCGTTTCTAGACGCTGAGTTTATAGCAGTGAACAAGAAACCATCCTGCCTTCTTGGGGCTTATACTCCAACTACACAAGTAGGATATGAGATATGTTATAGGTGACAAACCATTTCACATGAAATCGGTTTAAGGAACAATAGTTGAAGGAAGACAGGGCCTCAGTGCTGGGGGCGGGATGGGTGAGAAAGACCTCACTGACGTGGTGGTATTTGAGCAGAGAGCTGAAGGAGGCTTGGGAGCAAGGCCAGATGCAGGCATCTGGGGAAGAGCCTTCCAGGCATGGAGGGCAGCCTGTGCAAAGGCCTTGAGACAGAAGGCTTGGCAGAGGGAGCAGCGATACTAGTGAGACCACAGCCAAGTGGGTGTGGAAGGCAGCGATGGGGGATGAGACCCCCAGAAGATTCAGAGCACAAGATCCTACCAGGCTTTCTAGGTCAAGGGAAGGCCTTGAGAGCCTCTGAGTAGAATGGGAAGCTGCTGGAGAGTTCTGAGCAGAAAAGTGATTATATTACAAGAGGATCATAATGGCTACTTCATAGAATGTAGATGATCAGGAGGCAAGGGTTTAAAGAGGAGCGATTAGGAGACTACTGCAAAATCCAGGCAAGAGAGTGGCAGGGTTTGGAGGTAGGTGGCAGGTGGAGGTGGTAAGATGTATTCTACCTTTGGTTGTATGTTGAAGGTAGAGCCAACAGAATTTGCTGACAGAGTGGATGCGGTATCACCCCACAGGCCCATTTCCCTGGAACTGCTGCCAAGGTGCCAGAGATCTTGGAGACTCCCCCTCCCTCCTGCATTGGCTGTGATGATGAGTTCTCACCACTACACCGTTCATCATATTGCTTCTTCCTTTGCTGCTTTTTGCCCGGGGCACCTGTATCGCATTTGCTAGGACACAAAGACATTATTCTGCTGCCCTCTGTTTTCTGAAACTCAGCTTCTTGTTGTCATTGCAAGGAGTTCCTGCTATCTCTCAGCAATTCTCCTGGATCAAAGAACAACAGTCTCCATCTTCCCCACACCATCATCTCATTGTGTCAGCTATTCCCCTGCCAGAATCTCAGACGTCTCTTTCTTTCCGACTCTGCGCCAAGCCTTAACTGCTTCATGTTAGGCTGATGCAATCATTTTCATA
This sequence comes from Rhinolophus hipposideros, assembly GCF_964194185.1. Taxonomy (NCBI): domain Eukaryota; kingdom Metazoa; phylum Chordata; class Mammalia; order Chiroptera; family Rhinolophidae; genus Rhinolophus; species Rhinolophus hipposideros. The sequence goes on from NC_138062.1 coordinate 23,388,250, forward strand.
CTGGCTGTTTTTGTTTCCCTTCCTCCAGAAAGCTAGCAGCTGGCAGCAAACATCACCCTCGTCCAGCTTCGTTTTCATCATCCTGCTGTCCCTTTCAGATTTCTGTCCTGGCTTCCAAGTCGCCTCCACCCACAATGCCCCCTTTCCAATGTCAATTGTTTCGCATATCCTTTGGTACGCATTCCTACCACATCCTTTTCATCTCCAGCATATATTTATATAATTTTGGATTCTCTCTGGCAAATCACCTTGAGAACCGCGAGCGAAGAAAGCAAACACAGGGTCTGGATTGGGGAGAGGTTTTCCTTGTTTCTGTTAGCTGCTCATCCCTGCCCAGCACTTCAGACCTGACCATAATAACACTTCATTGTACTAGGGAATACCACCGGGAGGTGTAACTCTTCACTCCGTGACTCTTTATTTTTCTTCTTAGTGTAAATTAATTAATTGGTGTGTTAGTCATTTATGTAATTCACCACACACTTCTGTTCTTCTGATGCACAAAACAAGATTGTACTTCTTGGCCTCTGTTTGGTGGGATAGCACCATGTGACTAATTCTGGCCGACGACTTGACGTAATATTTGTAATTTCGGAGCCAGTGCATTGAATTGCCGGAAGAACCTTCTTTCCCTTGAGGATGACGATTGCAACTTCTGAAATGGCAACCTGGGTCACTGGTGGTGGCCTGGGTCTCTGAGTAACTCTAAGGAACAGAGCCCCGTGGCAACCTGTGTTGGATAAGCAACAGGAGGGAGAATCCTTGTTTTGACCACTGAGACTTTAGGGTTTTTGGGTTTTTTTTGTTTGTTTGTTTTTATTACTGCAGCATCACCTATTCTGTCTTGTGTGACATATTATTCAGGTCATCTCTCTGTGATGGTCACTTGAGAATAGCACCTCAGGCAAATGAGGTTTGGGATGAATGCATAGGACAAACCTAAGTTAGCTGCCAGAGTGGCCTATGCTGGTCCTGGGGTTCCTAAGAATGACAGTGCTAGAAAAGGGAACAGGGTTACAAAGGGAGGAAGTGGAAGGACGCTAAAGGCAAAATGGACAAATATCTGGGGTTTGTCTAAGGTTGGGCTCTATGGGTCTCTATGGCTTCTCCGTGGTGACAAAAATGTATATATTTAGTGATTTCTGCCTAACAACATACAGTCTAAGGGTAGATGCTTTGCAGCTCGGGTCCCATTTGGTTAGGAGGAAATTTCCATTACAGGTGATGGCAAGAAGGCGAGGGCAGAGGGAAGACTGCCTCCATCCTGTAACCTCCAAAGGGGCTAGCTAACACGCCCCATTTACCCAGGTCTATCAGGCTTATTCAAATGACTGATCCCAGACGGTATCCATGAGAAGGTACTGCAAGGTCAGGAGAACTGAGCAAGGCCTGCTGCTGTGTAAGAACACTGTGTGTCAAAGGAATGATTTCTAGCTTCCTGTAGATACCATTAGCTAAATTGTACCCGTACCTCCTTTGCCAGGATCACTGTTTCTTGCTTTGAAATTTGGGGGAAGGAGGAGGGGAGAAGTAAATGCCCTCTCCGTCCCTCCCTTTTGTGTGAAGCCAGGAAAAGGAGCCTGCTGTTTAGAAAGTTGCTTTGTTTTTAATTGGTGGGAGGAGGCTTGTGAGAGCCTCGGGCTTTCCTTTCCGCCTGTGCTATGGTTTTGTGACAGTGTCAAGTCAGTCTTAGCACAGTTACAGCTCGCCTGAGCTGTCAGTAACTCAGAGACTTCAACGCTGATGAAAACCCATGACTAAAAAAAATTACCATAATCCAGTGACAGGCATGAAGAGAAAGCCATAATAATACTGATAACAATGTGCCAGTTAAGAGGCTATTATAGTTATTGCCTTACTTCAGCACAAAGAAATCTCCTCAGGGCTGCCATTGAGGTAACCAGTGCCTTGTTAATGGCTGTGATCAGGTCTGTGCAGGACCCACCTCAGATACCATGTCTTCACCCGGGAGAGGAAGACTGATTAGATGGGACCACCTGCAGTAATTGGTTTGCTGGAAGTCGTGTTGGTGGCAAGGAGCAGAAGCTGCAGATGTGTTCTCTGCTGTGAACCAGCAGTTAAGGGACCAGCAGGCAATGAGACTCTAGGTTTCAATCCAAAAAGTCCAGTTAATTGCCTGAACACCACTGAATACTTCCCTTGAAGACTCTCATGCCGGAGTCCTCAAAAACACCTTATGTTGTCCCTTTTGCCACCAGAGCTGTCCTTCTGTTCAGGACATTTCTTTGCTACCCACCCTGCCCTGACTTGGGCCTCTGCCTGAGATCACATACTCTGGTCTCCGTTTCTTGGGGCCTTTCTAGTAGGTGACTCCAGCTACTTGATATGCTCACTGAAGCTAAATTGGTAAGACTGCTAATAGTTTAAGGTGTTAGTCATTCTACTTCACTTATTTGCGTTTTAACGGTGACTTTTCAGCTTTAAGCCAAATGTGTTACTACTTAGAATTTAGGGCATACAACTAAAGGCTAGTGGGGGGTGATATTTGGGAGTATGAGTCTGTAAAACTTTTTAATAGGTCCCTGTATTATTTAGGCATGGCATTTGCCTCCTTCTTTCTTCCCGCTCTCTATTTGCCTCCCTTGCTAATGCTCTTTCTTCTGCCCCCATCTGTTTGGCAAGGCAAATAAATACTGCTCATTCTTCTGACCCAGCTCAAAACTGATGGCTTCTGAGACGTCTTCTTCCCAGCCAGAATTGATCAATCATTTCCTTGTCTGGGATTTATAGGTCAGTGGTTCTTAACACTTGTTGCATATTAGAATCACCTGATATATTAGTCAGGGTTTCCCAGACAAGCAGAACCAAAATATATACAATATAATACATATATTTACACACATTTGATAAGGAATTGGCTCCCACAATTATGAAGGCTAACAAGTCCCAAGATCTTCAGTCTGGAGACCCAAGAGAGCCAGTGGTGTAGTTTCAATTTGAAGGACAGCCGGCTGGAGACCAAGAAAGAGCCAATGTTTCAGTTCAAATTCAAGGGCAGGGAAAAAAGAAACGATGTCCCAACATGAAGGCAGTCAGGCAGGAGAAATTCCCTCAGGGGAGAGTCAGTCTTTTGTTCTAGTCAAGCCTTCAGCCCATTTGATGAGACCCACCTTCACAGAAACACCCAGAATAATGTTTGACTCCGGGATCCTGTGGTCCAGTGAAATCCACACATAAAATTCACCATCACACCTGCGGAACTATTAAAATGTACTTACACCGCTGGGTTTTGATTTCACTAGGCAGGGGTAGAACCTGGGCATCAATATATTTCTAACTTTCTCCTGCAGGCAGGGGGAAAAGCCAAGTAAACATGCATGCCTCCTTTAATAGACTATAGGACCCATGAGGGCAGGCACTGGTCTAACCCATGGTTCCCTTGACCCGTGCCTGTGTGGTAGTTTGTAGCAGATGCCAAATTCATGCTTAATGCTCAGTGGAACCAGACTGTAGCCTAACTGTTTTGGATTGAATTATGTCCCCCCAACAAGATATGTTGAAGTTTTAACTCCCAGGACCGGAGAATGTGACCTTTTTGGTTTTAGTGTAGTTGTAGGTGTAATTAGTTAAGATGAGGTCACAATGGAGTACGGTGGGCTCCTCATGCAATAGGACCGATGTCCTTAAAGACGAGAAGGGGCACAGCGACAGACACACAGGGAAACCACCATATGAAGACAGAAGCCAAGACTGGAGTGGTGCAGCTGCAAGCCAAGGAACGCCAAGGATTGCCTGAAAACCAGCAGGTTTCAGAGGAAGCACGGTCCTGCTGACACCTTGGTTTCTAACCTGTGGCCTTGGAAACTGTGAGATAATACATTTCTGTTTTTAAGTCATCACTCAGTTTGTGGTGCCTTATTATGGCAAACCTAGGAAACCAATACAATAATCAGTTAAAGAAAAGAGGTGTTAGGAGAATGGTCTGCATTACATTCATGGGAAGGTAGAATGGGGCAAACAAGGATGGATCTTTCTTTTAGTCTGGTTTGAGGAGTATTTTGAGAATTGCTTTCTATTTTCTTCCTTTCTCTCTTTCTTTTAAAGCTTTAAGGTTTGGGATCTTTCCAATCCAAGTGATCTTGTGAGCTATAATCAAGTCTCTTGAACACAAAGACTTTCCAGAAAGAATCATCTGAACTGGTCTCATTTCCCAAGCCACCCATAGATCCGTTAGAAATTAATAAGCAGGCACCTGGCTTATCAATTTACCCTTTCCCCTTAGCGTTGGATCTATTCAGGATTCATTCATCAGATGACATTTCTGGATCTGCAGAATTCAGGATGAGTCATTGGTCTTGGGTGTCCTGTCAAGGTCAGTGAGAGGCACTGCCTGCTTAGCCATCTGCCCCTCGCTCTTTGACGTCCCTTCAAATTAAACACCACACCCTGTGGTAAAATTGCTCTTGCTCTATAAATAGCTTACTTGGCTTGAGTTGCAATGAAAATGTTACTGAGGAAGGGTGTCAGAGAGAAGAAAAAGGAAAGGCCACAGACTCAAGGGCAAATTCCTTGGTCAGATGACTGCAGTCTCTGAGGAATCCCCAGAATTCTCTGTGTAAAAGAGGCACGCTGGGCCTCTTCCCCCATTTCTCTGTGACTTCCTATACTAAGAGCTCACCCACCAAAGTGAATGTTCCCCTTTTTCCTTCTCCAGTTTTCTCATGCTCGAATTTGTTTTGCATCAGGAAATTGCTGTGCGGTTCCTCTCAGTACACAGGCTCCTTTCGGTGACCTCATGGCACACGTCTAATTTCAATCACATTATTACCGAATTAAAATGGAAACTGTCCATAGGCAACACATTGTTACTGATGCTTTCTGCAGCCGCATCGTTATATCATAATATAATTTTATGACTGATCAGCCTACATTTTTATAGGGCTGCTACAAACCTCACATCTGCTCCCAGAGAAGGGCCCTGATTGCTTCCTAACTTCTCTCTCCCGTTCTCTGTACTATTTTCTCTAATTTCTGCGTCCCAACCCTGACTGAGTGCTCTTGCCTCCTTCTTGTTGGCAGTCCCATTTGGGTAGACTCATCATGGCTATCACGACTCCACTGTCAGTTCCTGCCAAACCTCATGTTGTTATTGTTTTTAATGTTTGACCTCTGCCCATTTCCTTCTGTACCCACTACTCAGATTATTCCTGCCCCCTCTCTCTCTCTCTCTCTCTCTCTCTCTCTCTCTCTCTCTCTCCACACACACACACACACACACACACACACACACACACACACACGCACTCTTACTTCCTGTCCTGTAAGTCCCCCTACCCCCGCCCTGCTAACCCTCATCATTGGCCGTGTGCTACATTAAATCGAGTTCCTTCCTTGTGTCCCGTGGTGTAAAGACAGAGAAGTGAGGCAGTGCTTAGGGACAGGGGTTCTGGGCTCCACTGAGCCATTCACATCCTATAGTTCCTGACGCTTCCATTTCTGAAAAAGCTTCACCTCGAAGTCACACATAATGATGGGCCATGGCTTTCCCAAAGGGATTCCACTACCAGGCAGGTGCAAAATACAGAGAACCTGACAGTGGAGCTATTTCTGGACTCATCTTTCTCAGAGGCTGGTTTTTTACTTCTGCTCCTTTCAATAAATTAGGCTTCCAGAATCTACGATGACTTCGAGGTGTCTGCATAATATACTGCTAGCTTATTTCTTATCATTTGTAGTTCCCCGGGGTTTAGAAAAGCCAGGTAGAAAGGTCAGCATATGAGGAATACACTGGATGGTTTGGGCGGCTCTCACTCTCCCAAACTCAGGCCATCTCCCCTCAGGTCTCTTTCTAGGGCTTCTATACAATGTTGCTTCTCAAAGTGTGGTCTGGGGATGGGCACGCTTGGCAGCATGATGGAGCTTGTCAGAAATGCAGACTCCCGGGGCCCACGCCCAGCCTATTGAATCAGAATCCCTTCACAAGATCTGCAGATGGTTTGGTGAGGGGAGAGGAGTCCTTACGGCTGTGCTGGAGCTGAGGGGTGCCACCCTCGCCACGGGGTGGTAGGAGTAACCTGCTCAAAAATGGTAGCAGGCAGGCTAAGCGCATTGAGAGGTTATCGTGTGTCAGCACAGCAACCTTTTATGGGGATTGTTTAATTAATGTTAATTGTTCTTGGCCTATTGTGTGACTCAGGCAGGATTTACGGAAAATCACCATCATCTAAAACCCCATAAAAGAGTCATTGGCTTTTAGTGGCCTTGTAACTCATGCCTGGAGACACTTTCTGATCCTTGATGTATCGCCCAGATGTATAAATACTGCCTACATTTGCATAATTCTCAGAGGTATCCAGTCATTTTGCTTTTTGGGGGGAGGTAGGTGCATCTAAGTGAAGAGCAGTGTTCCTCATATGCTATGATCTAGGTGACGGTGAGAATTTGCTTTATAAAGGACATGATTTATCCAGTTTTACTACCCAATTCTGTGCTTTCATGGATTCCATAAATTGTGTGGTTGTTGCTGTTGCCTTCAGCCTAGTGGATGTATGAAGCTGTTTCCACATCACTATGAAACCCTGTCCCTCCTCCCCTGAGTGGCCCACAGGTCAGGGAGAGGAAGAGGCAGACTGGGGATAAAGGCAGTGACAGTGATGGCTCTGGAAGAGCTGCGGCACAGATGAAAGCTGGTGGAGCACTTCCGGCGGCAGATGGCTGTGAGACGCCACACGTGGGTTAGACAGGAAAGGAAATTACTGGGCTGGGGGCACGGCCATCTGTGCTGACCCATGTCTGAGATCACAGCCATTGGAGAAACAGAACATCTTTTTAGCATTGACCTTTGGCCTCCTTGCCCTCCCTCCAACACTTTCTTAATGCCTCTATTCCCTTTCATTGAAAAGGGATATGGATATGTGTGGGCTTCATTCACACTCTGTTTCAGCTATCTTCAACACTAATTTACCATATTTATTACCCTCCTGAGAGGAGTTGGGCCTATGAAACTTCCTCTCTTCAAGCCTTGAAAAAAATCATTCCTCACAGTTATTTTTCTAAGTGAAGCATGTCTTACTTTCCACTTTGAAAACCATCTCTTTCATGGTTCTGAAATTTTCTTTATCCTCCTGCATTCCGTCCCCAAACACAGAGAGTCTTCGGCTTGCTCCAGACGAGACCAAATCCTCCTCATCTTCCCTGAGTTGGCCTTCTTTTGGTTTATTTTTACACTTGCTATTTCTTCCAGCCTCACTGAAATCCTGTGATGTAAGTAGGGCGAGTATCGTAATGCCTGTGTCACAGAGGAAGTCGCTAAGGACAGGGAGCGTTGCTCAGAGAGCAGAGCCGGGCTGGAATGCAGACCTCGGGTGGCTTGTCCAGAGCTGCCTGGCCCCAGGGCCCCGGGGGCTCCGCAGCCCAGTGGGTCTGGGTCCTCCTCAGGCTCTCGCTTTCAGGCACCCTGGTGGCAGCGCGCTGCACCCAGTGGCCAGCCTCACTAAGCCGTCTCTGCTATGTGATAGGACCATCCTTAGTCTACCCAGGGAGGGCCAAAGGCAAGAAACTCACTGAGCACAGCACTCCCTCTTGAACTGGGTTTGGCCATCCTGCTGGGGGTGCTGCCATAACACCGCTAGAGTCTCTGCACATCTACTCTACCTCTCCCCCTGCGGCCTGAAGACTGCTGCTCTCACGGTCTCCTAGGCTGTAGAGTAATTGGTCTGGGATCAGTGACCCATTTTTCTCCACTGAGCAGTATGTGCCATCTGCAGGCGCTCTTGCCCAGATGATTCAAATTCTCCTAAATCTAGCTTCCCTGTCACTTGCCATTTGTTCTGCGTCCCAGCTTTGCATTGTCTGCTAATCAGGAGATCTGATTTTTTGTCATTTCACTTCTTCCAATCTGTAGATGAATTGATGGAGATTCAGTGGTTCCCAGAAAAGAGAGCTAGAAAATGCCTCATTCACTCCCTCGCGCTCTCTCTCTCCCTCCGTCCCTTATTATTGAGCTTACCTTGCCCAAAGCCCAGTGCTGGGGACCAGGAGGCAAAAAGCTGGCCAAGGCCAGATGATGCCTGCCTTCTAGGAGCGAACATGCCAACAGCCTCCATTCCCCAGTGAAACAAAACAAAATGGACAAGAAGGGGGTAGCGCTGAATATTAAATCCCTTCCATCTCACCCTAGAATTAGGCTCCCACAGCAGGGACAGCAGGCTTGTTTTCTGATAAATCCCCAGCCCCAGAAGAGTGTCTGGTATCTGTTCATGCTCAGTAGGTATTGAATTGAATTTGTTTGCACTATGGGCCCCAGCTCTGCATCCTCGCTTATTTACATCCTTGCTGTGAGACTAGGCCGCTCCTCGGAGGGAGAGTATCTTCCTTCTCCTTGAGTTTGGGCCGGGCATGCGCCTTGCTTTGACCAAGAGCCAGCAGGGGAAGTTAGTGAAAACGTGTTAGTTCCAAGTTGAGGCCCCTCAGAGCCCACCGCACATTTCCACTCTTTCAGCCCCTGTCACTGCCAGGAGAAGAGCATGGCCTGGATACCCCATTGGTCCAAGGAGGGCGAGAGACAGCAGGAGAGATCCCGATTTGCAGACCTCTGGTGTAGAGCTGGCTGCCACAGCCTCGCCTTACTTAAATAGCCAGCAAGCTCAACACATTTCCTATCTGGATCTTTACTGAAAAAAGTTTGCTGACCTCTGACCTAATAGCAAATATATTTCAACACTTTGATCACTTACATTTTGGTGACGAGAGTATAAGAAACGGTATACGTGGTCCGCATTTATTTTCCTTGTGAGAAGGAAGGAATTCCCCAAGTGTTTCATTGGGAGAAACTCTGGAATCTTTTGACTGGGCCAAATCAAAATCAAAAAAGAAAGATTCTTTCATCTTATTTGAAATCCAAAAGCCAAGCTGCCCTAATTATCAAAAGTTGTTTAAAAGTTCAATCAGCACCAGACTTATTAATGGATCGGAGTGAATAACTTCCTAACTTTTCTTGTAAGCATCTTCTTAATTTAGAAATTAGCTGTGTGTTAGCAAATAAAATATGAAAGAGAGTTTGTACTAAAGGGAACTGACTTGGTTCTTTTCATTCTCAGAGATGAATCAAACAGGGCAGCAATGGCCTTTTTCAGTTCTGCAGCCAAAGAGAGAGTTTTCAGAGACAGTAAATCCTTATTTATATGTTCCTTAGGGATGTACAGTGGCTAACAATGTTTTGCTTTTAACATTTAAAAATGAAAGCAGTGTATATATAAGATGCAAAATTTTCCCCTTTTTTGCAATTTTAGTAATATATGTATTTACAATTATTTGCATCCAAGGATCCCAAAGTGCTCTCTCGAATAAATATTAAAATCTTTTGAAAGCCAAAGGAAAAGCAAGAATCACCTCAATCATGAGGAAAATTAGTGTTTCAGATGTAACCTAACTTAATCTAACAATGGTGAAAAGCAATAAATGAAGAAAAAAAGTGTAACCAACAAGAAATACAGCTAGAAAAGAAAAAGTTCAGACTGGCCTCACTCATCTTTGATTAGCCTTTCAGAAAGGAATCCAGGAGTGGCAGATGGAAACTGGCAATAGTAAGGATTATAGATAAGAGAGGAGAAAGAGTAGTGCACATTCTGGAAAGCTACTCATCTGTGAACTCAAGAGCTGGCACCTATGAATTGTTTCATTAATTCTGACATGGTCAATATTTGATGTTATATGAAGTTATGGGGGTGTAGGCAAAGTACGTATCCTTATTCTTCTAAAGTAAAGGAGGTTGAGAAACAGAGAGATTACTTTATAGGAGTTTGTGCTCAAAGCTGAAACCATTACCAGACATTTCAACACAGTTTACCAGCCATTCAGGCTCTTCCTCAGTCATGAATTGATAGCCTTCTATGTTCAAAGCATTGAGGCAGGCATAGTAGGACACAAACACACATAAAACAGGGCCCTTTCCTACCTGGAACCTACAATTAGCGGAAACAGAATCGAAGCCCTAGATCACACTTGGTAATGTCATCTGCAGTGCTGGCTGAATGACCGACCCTAAGAAAGACTTGGAGAAGTTAAGCACGTGAAAATCTAATTTAACATTTTATTTTCAGTAAATGAAAGAGAAGGGTTTCCAGGTGGAGGTCAGATGAAAAATTAAGAGTAGGGCATATGGGTCTGGTTCTAAGAGGTAGGGAGGTAAGCCTCTCCTGTTTTTTAAGAACTGGAAGAAATGCCATTGTAAAACCCACAGTGCTTAAATTTACCTCCTTTCATGGTGGACCAGGAGACGACACTGATGGACACAGTGGGACATATGCTTTTTTACAGGTTGATTTCTTTTTTAATCTTTTATCCAATTGAAATATATTTTGGTGCATTGTGGATTTCGTTTTTTCCTCCCAAATAACTTATAGTCTCAGCACCATTTGTTGAATGATGGCTTTTTCCTTTCTCCCACTGTTTTGTGAAAATATTCAGTAGCCATTTACTGAATGCCTATTATGTGTCAGGAGCTTTGATATGTCAGGTTGGTGTAAAAGTAATTGCAGTTTAAAGGTTAAAAATGCAAAAACTGCAATTACGTTTGTGCCAACCTAAAATTTTCTAATGGACTTGTGCATCTTCTAGGGTGACCCAGAATCTGAACTTCCTTCTTTTGTTTGTTTAATCCTCCATCTTATGACTCTTGCTGGAAAGGGGAGATTGTTTTGACTAGAACTTAAAAATGTCAAAAACTTGTTTTTGACAGCCCAGCCTCTTGTGCACTTAGGTTAGGAGCATGTGATGTAGGCTCATCCAATCAATGGACTTCACAACTGGATCTATTGCTCCAAAGAGGGTGGACCAAGTAAAGGCCATTCTGATGTGTGATGTCAGCAATTCTTGCTTTCTAGGAGCAAACAGGGCAGCACTAGTTGTGGCAGCCAAGTGTTCAGTGGTGGGGCTGGAAGTCTTCACATGCTCTTTGGTACCCTGAATTTCTGTGGTCCTGGCTGCTGTCCAGTCTTCCTTTTCCCAAGTCTGATTCTCCAACTTTCTCAGAAAATTTATAAGCAACACAATCGCTTCGAATAAAATCCTTTTCTGCCCAAATTAGACAGAATATGTCTCTGTTGCTTGTAACTAAAAATCTTTAACTGATACATGTAGGATATCATTTGATTCTCAAATCCTCATACCTTTCAAGATATGTATCATCACCTCCATTATATTTAAGTAATTAATATTCAGCAAGATAATTAACTTGCTCAAGAGCACACAGCTAGGAAGTGGTAGAACTGGAGTTCAAATCCAGGTTTCAATTTGTCTGAAGTTCATGTTCTTTCTATCACACAGTGCCAGCATTTTCATAAATTATATCACACACAGACAAATTCTCTCTCTCTCTCTCTTTCTCTCGTACATCTCTCTATATAAGATAGATAGATATAGATATAGATATATAAGGTGTGATAAAAAAATACAGTGAATGGTTAAGTAAAAATATTTATTATGGTTAAAGCCACATTGCCATTAATCCCACACAAAATACTCTCCCTCATTTTGAACACTCTTATCCCATCTTTGTTGCCACGTTCTGAAGCAGTTCTGGAACTCCTCTTTGTGAGTGTTTTTAGTGGTGCTGTCATGGCTGCCTCGATGTCCTAAATCAATTCAAAACATTTAACTTCCTTGGTCATTTTGACTTTGGAGAAGAGTCAGAAGTCTCATGGTGACAGATCTGGTGAATAAGGTGGATGAGGATACACTGTAATGTTTTTATTTGACAGAAATTGCCATATACCAGAAGCGATGTGTGACACCGAGCGTTGTCATGATGGATGAAGTAAAGACACTCACGAAAGAGGACTTACAAAACTGCGTCAGAAAGTGACAAGAATGATGGGATAAGTGTGTTCAAAGCAAGGAAGAGTATTTTGAGGGGGATTAATGGCAATGTGTCTCTTACTGTAATAAAATTTTTTTACCGTGTCTTTTGATCACACCTTGTAGATAAAGCTATAGAGGCAGAAACCACAGATAGTTTCCTTGTCCATGATTATGTTCCACTGGTCTAGCTATTTGTTCTGTGCTCTCACTATGGTTTTATTTATTGCAGCTTTATCATAAGTTTTAAAATGTAGTATAGCAAGTTTTTTATTCTTGTAAATCTTTTTCTCATCCCCTCTTGAGAGCTTATTTTTCTAGATTAGCAACTGCAAGGTTTTGTAAAGTCTTTTCAAACTCATGGAGGAACAAATTTGCAGCTTTAATTTAAGATGCTTCAACCTTAGTGTTATTTTCACTACACGGTTATGTGAGGCATTCATAGCTGTCATGTGTGCACACACCCACCCACTCACTCACAAATATGTACCTATATGAAGATTTCTGGCACCTACAGAAAGACTCTTTGTTTGTTAGCTCCAGCATGTTTAAAAATTCCCCAGAAGCAGAAACTGTAGCAGTGTTGGCCTGAGGAGCTCTTTCGCATTAGGGCTGGCCAACAAGCTGAAAGAAGATATCTCTGATAAGAGAATAGCAGTGAGGAAGAAACTAGCTCATCCCAGGCTTTATTTTTCATACTGCTTTGTTCCTGCAGAAAGCAGCCTAGCTCACTTTGAATCTTCCATTTTTTTTCTCCCGTCGTAATTTTGATGCTGTGGGAATTCTTACAAAACAACATCCAGCAAATAAGTCCCAGGAGGATGTTTGATTTGTGTCTGCACATCGTTTTTCTGGTACGTATCCTAGGTAATAGAGAGGCTAAATAATATCCATGGTCCTGGAAGATTCTCTTCAATTATGGAGTTGTTTAGGCTCTATTAAGAACTGATAGACCCTGCCTGGTCCAATAAACCAAGAGGGTAATTTCCACCTCTTGAAGTGGATGTGGATTTGATGCATATATATTCATCACAAGTTAATGAAAAGCCTGTGTTTTGATCCAGGAGGACACCGAGTTCTTCCTTTCCTTTTGCAGAAAAAAAAACATTCAAGTAAAAACATCCTTGTGACAATTCCCTGCAGGAAATTTCATGCATCTGCTCAGATTAAAAAGGCATCAATTTATTTATTTCCTCTGATAGAGAGGGATTTCTCTGAACACTGAGTTCTCTCCTGGAAGGCCAGTGCCTTGGTTCTGGGAATTGAGAGACACTAGAAGACGGGAGCAATGCTCTTAAGAGTAGCTTCTGAGGATGTAAGATGCGGGTAACCCCATGTAAACCATGCAGCTGCTTTTGTTGCTGGCACGAACTCAGTGCCAGGAAATTTCTGAGACTCGGCGCTTTTCTTTCAGATTCAGGGTTCTTCTTTGGTACCACAATTCACACAGGTATTTCTAGCCTGTCTCAGGTAGAATTGTGGATAACATCAAAAGTGGAACTCGGCTCGTAGCACCCGGAGAGCTAACCTCTTCTTCTAAAATTAAATTAGGATTAGCCATCGTACCTCCTATCTCTGAAAGCTGTGCTGCATACTAAGGTAGAGTTGAATGCTGTGCCAGGATATTTATGCCACATTTGCAGCAACATTTCCAATAAAACAATTGAATTGAGCAGAGAGTGAATCATAGTGTAACTATCTAATCTCATGACCCACTCTCCACTGGAGTAATAGTTAACTGTTGGTGTGCTCTGAGCTCCCCGATAATGTTCTCTGGCCTGGCTTTTCATCAGCAAGAACCCAGAAGTAGCCTCTGTGCCTTCTGAGGAAAGCCAGTTAAGAAACTGGATTTTCCTATTCAAAAGCCAGCACTTTAGTTTGTCCGGATTTGGAATAGAGCTGTTTTTCTGGCTAAAGTTGTGGTGGCAGTGACTGAAAACACCTTTCTCACGTAGACACATTCAGTAAGGTCAGGTCTGGGCATCCACAAATAAAAACAACAAACAAAAAAACCTCACAAGTTAACCAAAAAGGACAAAATGATAGTTACTATAATGCTGCTGTCTTCGGGCAGGAGGCTATAAGCTTCCTAATTAGGTATTAGTTAGGTATTAATGGTCCTTTCTTACACTACTGCGGTGAGAAAGAACTTGCTTTGGTTTTAAAGAAACCTGACTTTACTATTAATTTAAACAAATTAAAAATACATACTTGACATCCTTTTAGCTGCTTGGAGTTTCCATACTGAGTATTTTGCAACCAGTACGCATTTGATTCTTCTAGTGGTCATGAGCTCTGGTATCAATATGTGTGCACAATGCCTTAAAACTCAGCTCGCAGTGCAATCTCCTATTGTGCTTTGAGTGAATGACTCATGACTGTAAGTTTCATGGTAGCTACAGAGAAAAGACACCTGAGTTTTTTAATGATGTCCCCTTTCCAGGTAAAGTGTCAAAATAATTCTTCCATTTAATTTTTCTGGAATCCCGTGGAAATGTACCACCCTATTTTCCTCCTTCCTCCAGTGAGTGATTAACCATTGCTCAGGAACTAATGCAACAGTCTGAAATCTTAGTTGAGTAAAACCTGTTTTCCCTCCCCCCATTTTAAATTTCCCTCCCCCCCAATTTAAATTTAAATCCCAATTTTAAAAGGTTGACATTCAAAATTGCTTATAATATTGTTCACCAAAGCTGGGAAAAAAGTCCAAGTGATTACAAGTTATTTATTTCATAAGTAAAACACATTGGGTGGTTTCACAGTGTTGATGGGAGCCCGGTAGTGTTATAAAATTACGGTTCTCCTAGCATGGTAAGTGTTCTCTGGGAGGGTCTGTCTCTCATGGGTGAAAAGGAGGCAAAGTAATTTTATATCAAATGTGTGCTATCATCATGAAAACTGTCCAGGTTTCTGAAAATGTTAGTGAACATCCAAATGTTGACAGTTTACTAATACAGTGACAAACCATTCAGTCCCAGAATAGGTGATTCACAAAAGCAAATGGAGAGGACCCATTCATCCTAGATGCTGAAGACTCTAGAACAGTTAGTGAGAGCTCTATTAGAACTTGCCATTTATGTAATTCCTGAATTTGGGTCTTCTAAAACTTATGGAGCCCCTTAGATTTGTGCCGTCCAATATAGTCACCACTAGCTCCCTGTGGCTATTTAAATTTAAGTTAAATAAAATTATACAAACATTTAAATATTCAGTCCCTCAGTTGCACTAGCCCCATTTCAAGGGGTGTGGCTGGTGGCTACCCTGTTGAACACTGTGGATATCAAACATTGGGTAGTGCTGACTTAAGTGAAGAAGGAAAGGAATATTTGTGGGGAAGTTATAATGTGATAGGCATCACATTTGGTCTGAAAGGAATATTTGTGGGGAAGTTATAATGTGATAGGCATCACATTTGGTCCATTTCACAATGAAGAAGCTTAGCTTCAGAGAGTTAAAGTCACTTGTCTAAGTCACAACTGATACAGAGCAGACTTAGGACTTCAACCAGTTTCTCCTGACTCCAAGTCCAGTGCCATTTCTAATATGGCCGAGTGTTTGCTCATCCATTCACCCATCTAACACATACTTACTGATAGAGTGACTGGCTATTTTATAAGTATTACAGGACAAAAGGTGAAAACTGATACTGAGCCAACTGGTTTCCACTTACTGAGAACCTGGGGCTATAAAGTTAGAAGGATGAATACAGATCCTGACTTCATAGCACTTACAGCCTAGTGGGGGAGTCCAACACTAAATAATCACAGCATTAATTATCAGGGGCACTTGTGGTAAGTGTCAAAGAGGAAAGTTCATCTGTTTTGGGAGAGGCTTCCAAATCCCATTAAATGACAACCAAAACAATAATAATTAGCAACAAAGCTTTAGCTTTCAATGCCTGTAAACTTCAAATTAGTAAGATAAATCTTTGGCACTGGTGTCTCCTGATGGATGAGTCCACTGGAATCTTTATGCCTGGTAAACAGAGAGATCTATTTCATTCAAGGTCATCCTGGGTTGGCATGACCAATTTCAATTTAATTCGATTCTCTTTGGGTAGAATCATTTTTGAAACAAAGAGCTGAGATCAGCTAATTTGTCAACATTACAAAGCAGGAGCCTTCTCCTCGTAACTCTTGTCCCTTGTTGAACCTTTGCAGCAATAGCCTCTGACATATGAACCTTGCAGATGAAGATACCACGCCATGGCTGTTTCTCGCCCACAGTGCTGAGGGGGAGATAGTAGGAAAATGCTTCTTCTTAGCCATTTCTTTGTCATTTTTAACAGGGTTAAACTCAAATACCCATAAAAGGAGATTGAGAGCCAATATGCTATACCATCAAATCTAAAAGGCTAAAAAAAAAAAAAATCAAAGCCATAAAACCTTATCATTTTCAGTATTTTATTCCTTTTAACGCTAGTCTATTAGTTTCAATGAAAGGGCAACAGAATGTCCATTACACCGTAACTTGACATGCCTATTATGCCAATACGATTAGTTTTTGCAAAATACTCATGTCCTGGTTATAGTTTATAGAAAAATTGATTTCACAGAATCAGAGAAATTAGAATTGGAAACATTCTATTAGGTTACTAGATACCTCCCCCCCGGGAATAGGATAGAATTGATCCCTCGTTCACACTGTATTATCTGATGCATTTTTCTATCAGGGTTTGATAGGCTTATGTATATATAATAGGCTGGCAATATGTACCACTAAAAATCATACAAATCCATCTGAGAAATAAAATTCTGGAAAAATTAGCGTTTGCTGAGCACTAATTTTACTATTGTGGATTCATTTTTAATATATGTCCCAGTGTTTATAGCCTCTCATCTTGTAAGAGACGGGGTAGTAGCTGGGATCATGGGTTGACATTACAATCAAATAGTGAATTTCCATATCTTAAGTTGTGGAAATTTCCCCAGATATAATTTCCCATTAGATTTCTACAAAATGTGGTATGGAGTTTTGATTCCCAAGAATGGCTTATATTCCACACAGAAAATTAATCCCAGTACCTAAAGCAAGTGCCCACAATCAAACACTTGACTAGACTGACATTTTCTTCTTTTTGGGCAGTATGTCCTCAGGTGGGACTCTGGGAGAGACATTTGCCAGAGGAACTCTGAACTGGAGGACTGGGGGAGGGGTGCGGCAAGGGTGTGAGCTGGTGTCAGGTACACTCTGTGCCGTCTCTCTTTGCAGTGAATCAGAGAGGAATAAAGGAGGGGAGAAGGAGATGGCTTCTCCAGGCAAAATTTCCACTTAGTACAATTAGCCTATAAATGCCTGGGATTTCCCAGGTCAAAGGGATGGGATTGCTTCTCTGCTTCAACACACACGGGAATTCTCTTCCCCTTTAAAACCACCCTTGAAAGTAATTTTCACCCGAAAGATGGAGAAAAGTACACAATGGGAGTTTTTCAGTCCTTGCTAGGTTTTCCCTTCACCCCTTGCTCCTTCATGGAGATAGCAAGCAGAGGTTGGATGTGGGCTAAGTTTGGGGGCAGGAGATGGAGGGAGGGGAACCAAGGCTATGTCTGGAAAAGGGCAGAGATGGTACACAAAACTGTAGCATTCAGCTAAATAATGACCGGTTCTACATGGTGCTCACATTCTCATGTCCCCGTTGAAAAGCGCAGATGAAATTCTTGTTTGTTCAGGACGCAGCTGATGAGTATTATGTCTGGAGAGCATCCCAGAGAAGGTCTCATACATCTTTTATACACCTGCATGCTAAATGAGCAAGAACACCCAGGTGCTGAGTAAGACTTATGAATTTGTTGTAAATTATGCAAACAAGTAACTTGGCATGTCCAGAAAGTAGTGCTATCAGTGGAACAGTTTTCCTAAACTCTCTGTAATTTAGGAGAATGCAAACTGAAAGGCAGTGGAACAGCAACAAGGCCTAATTGCTCAGCACAGTGTCTCTGCTTTGGCAGGTGCCAGTCACAGAGAAGGATGCTAGCCCACCAGGAACTCTTACACCCAAAGCATAAGCCAGTAAAACTGTTCTGGGGACTATGAAAGGCGGGGAGCTTGACCTTCTTAGCCCCTGGATGGCAGCAGTAAAAACAGCTTTACCCCTGGGACCAGAGGCTGTGTCCAAGTAAAGATGGCGAAACAGCTCTGAAGAAAGAGACAGGGAGCTGCATTCTTGGGATCAAACAGACTTTCCGTAGCAGTTGAGGGTCTACCCTTGCCTTGAAAGTGTGGTCCATGGACCAGCAGCATCAGCATAACCTGGGAATTTGTTGTCCCTCCAGCATCCTGGGCCCTGCCCCAGACCTACTGAATCAGAACCTGTATTTTAACAAAACGCCAGGTGCTTTGTGTGCACGTTAGGGTTTGAGGAGCACTAGTGCGTGCTACCAGCTTCCTAGTGCTTATTCCACAGTAGTAGCCTGGACTAGCTAAGAAGGGACACAGCTTTTTCAGCCCAGTAGTAAGTTGATCTCATCCGTATCTCACCAAAAGCCAGTGAATGATCATCTTCCTTTCATGAGTACACATTCCTTCTCTCTCTCTCTCTCTTTCTTTCTTTTTTTTTTCTTTTTTGAGCTGCTCCCATTGTTTCCTTTTGGGAACTATTCCTTCCTAACTGCATGTCATTCTGACAAGGCTGTCACCTAATAGGCTGGGTACCTGACTGAGGAGACCAGGAACAATTTCTTTCTGGACATTGATATGGAGAGAGGGGGTCTTTATTCTGAGATGATAGGGTGCAAGGACAGTATTGGCTTGGGATTGGCAGGGAATATCCTGCTACTACCAGGAATCTGCCTGAGAATGAATGTAAAGGGAATCTGCCTGAGAATGAAGCAGAGGAGTGAGAGCAGAAAGATGGCGGGAGAGAAATCATTCCAACACTCAGCCCAGTTGTACCCAAAGTCAGACAAGCCCACCCTTTGGACTTCTGAATGGAGCGAGTCAGTACATTCACAATTTAGCTTAAAGCAGTTTGAGGTTAGCTCTCTGTCATTTATAACTAGAAAAGTGGCCCTGTCCAGTACATTCCTGAACTGGGTTATCTATCAGTTCTTCCAACCTGGAAACTTTTACATCTGGTTGAGGGAATACATTCATTGTGACTTTCACAACCTATAATTTGACAATTGTGTGAATGAATTTGTGTGAGTATATTTATAAGTATAATCTGAATATAATTAAATGTAGAAGGTTTAAAACTTTTAGACACACATGTACCCTAAAGAGTGGTTATCTGAAAAGAAAAAGAAAAAGAGTGGTTATCTGGATAATTGTAGCAGACTGTACCTATTTTCTAGATTTAGAGACAGTGCCTATTGAAATTAATATTTAAATGTATGCCAACTAATATGCAAATCAGCACAGCTTTAGTGCTTTAAAAAACGAGATAGGATTGCAGCACTAGTGTTTCAGTGGTGCTGATGCTTTGATGAAAGAAGACAAAGAACTAGATGCAGATGAAACATGTTCCCTTGGAATACCCAACGCAAATGGGAAATTGATGGCTCTGTAAACTGTTTTAAAATAGAAAACAATCCCTCAATTTAATATAGCAGTTTAACCATTCATTAATTTACTCTGTGCAAACACTACAACTGTTCAGAAATGATGCCATCCATAAACATAATCTACAACCACAAAAGGAAATATGTACTTTTACTCCTGCCAAATGTCAAAATTTAAATCTATAATTATTCCAGTTGAAACACTGAAGTCTGCCTTTCTTCTACGACCAGTTAATACCACTATTGGACACATATTTCACTGTTATGCATCTAATTAAACATTATGTAGGATGTATGTATATGTATTTTAAAATTATCAGTTAGGATTAAGTTATGAATAAGAGAAACTTGGAAAGTAGTAGCTTGAATAAAGTGGGAATTTCTTTGTTAAGCCAAAGAAGTCTGGAGGTGGACACTCCAGGGCTGGTGTGGTGACACCATGGCTACTGAGGGCTGAAGATTTCTAGTTTTGAAAAGCTAGACTGTAATCCTCTGGGTTTAAGATGGCTGCTGGATCTCTAGCCCTTACATCCAGGTTTCAGAAGCAAGATGAAGGAAACGAAGGATTTGCCGCCTCTCTTTTAAAGAAATTTCCTGGAAGTTCCGTAAAGTATATCTGCTTACATAGCCTTGATCAGGACTTAGTCCTATGCCACACTTAGCTAGGAGGGAGGCTGAAAAGTGTGGTCTTTTAGCTGGGAGGCCAAATGGCCAGATAAAAATCAGTATTCTATTAATTTGAAAGAGAAGGGAAAAAAGGCACTTAGAAAGCAATTGTCAAACTCAGCTCCAAATATTAAATATGTATTTGTTTATTGATTTATTGTGTTTCTCCCACAAGTAGTTAGCTCTGGGAGGGTAAGGGCTTTATTCTGTTCATAATCGTATCCTTAAAATTATTCTACATTTGTCTTTCCTGATTTTCTTTCATCAGTTTAAGAACCATGGTCAACTAGAGTGCTCTTTTGAAAAGAATGCAGAAACTGCATCCAGATTTGGTCAGAAAGAGTGCTGTGATCAATTAATAATGTCTGCAGTGGCCAGGCCATATGTTCCAGGCTTAAACCATCCCCTCCAACCACTGGCTTTCCACTGAAATGTTTTGAAATATATGGCTCCTGTGAAATAAAGCTCTTTTAAATCTAAATGCCAAAAGACCTTCTTTGCATTTGTGCTTTAAAATGTTTTATTCTTAGTAGAGACCTGGATCTTCTCTGCAACTTTTTTTTTTTCCTGTGTGGAGCTGTCTTTTGCAGTTGTAAATTTTTGCAGGTTTCCAGAGAGCTACTCAAGGAATTATATGCAAATTCCAAGTTGCACTTAGTTGGCAAATTCTAAGGGGAAAGTTGCTGGGAAAGGGGATTTTTGCTGTTTTTTAAAGAACAAGATGGAGAAACAGGTCACGAGTTTTATGCTGTCAGAGGAAAGGTGCATCTCTATGACGGGTTCATCTTCTGGTTCATTGAGAAGGCAAAGGGGCCTAGAGGAGTGATAAGGGCTTCCCAAGTTAAACACAACCGCTAGAAAGAAAAGCTTAGGCTTTCTCTTTATTTAGCTCCAACAATCTAAGCATGCGGACAAGAAGACCAGAGTTAAATTAAACTATAATTAAAAATAGCTAAGACTACTGAGTAATGTACCAAATTGCATCTAAAACAATTTGTCATGAAAAAGCTGTCACTGTAGCAACCTTCTTTTCCTGCCCCACACAACACATTTCATCATCAGTAATGATGACGAGACAGTGACTTGATGTGACTGTGATTCTTTCAGGGGGAGGGAATTATGTAGTACCCCATCAAGATAAATCCGAATTTCAAGGATAAAATTTGCAAAGTGTCCTAGATGACTCATACCCTTTCACTAGGACACATTCCCTCTTTCTTCCTACTTTCCCACTTGTCGCTCAAGAATTACTGACTTATTGGAGTGACCTGCTTTGCTATTTAGTTTTTGTTTCCTGTAGTTATTTCCATGGAGAATGACCTATTTGTAAATAGCATCTGGTAATTCTCCGTCTTAGTTTAGGTTCCCCCAAAAGCAGAGTCTGAGAATCTTGGGAGCAGGCATTTTATTTGGGGGTGAATCCAGGAAGCAGGAGTGAGCAAACAAGGAGATTGAGACAGGAAAGAAGGAAAAGCCAAGAGACGAGTGTGTTATCAAGGTTACTCTATGGGCAACAAGGACCTCCCTGTACATTTTAATTGAAGGCACAGTTTAAATTGGCAATAACCCAAAGTTACAAAGTGAAGACACATCATGATAGTCATCTTACTCATATACTCATTGCTCATCTTGCTCAGATGTAATTTAACCATCTTTTTAAACCCTTGGATTCTCTTCTTTGCCTTCCGGCTATTTAACTTTCAAATTTCTCTGCTACTATCACTACTCAAGGGGAAGGATGAAAACACAAGGCAGTGAAAGTAGAACCTGTCAAATATTGTCCCTTATTAGGAACTCTTCTAAAAATCCTGATGGAATAGAAGATTGAGATTATTGGCCAAAATGAGATTTGGGATTAAGTGTGATTTTAATTTCCCCATGCTATGCAGTTTCTATAGTTAATTGGGGCAGGAGTCATAATCCTGAATAATTGGCAGAGAACACAGAGAAGAAAGATGTATCAATTGCTTGTTACTGTTGAGGCTGTATTTCCTGTGTACAATGGGTACAACGGGCAAAGAAGACAGAGGCAGTGTGGCATGGTGAGAACCACGCAGGCTTTGTGAGGCTGGGTCTGCCTTTTGCTAGTCAGGAGACCACACTGAGCTTCAGTTTCCTCAATTCTAAGATAAGGGTACTAATAGCTTCCTTGTAAGGCTATTGGGAGGATTAAGTCTTATTATGCACAGTGTTTGGCATCTTAAAATTTCATTGTTACAAGTCAATTAAGAAATGAAAAATCCGAAAATTTCGTTGTTACAAGTCAATTAAGAAAGGAAAAATCAATTAACAAATGAAAAATTCTATTTTACATCCCACATTGACTTAATTTTGGGGGTAAAGCTTACATTTGCTGACATAAACTGCTTTGACTCATTCAGAGTAATGCAGTGAACATAAAGTTAGAAAATCCTTTGGGTGGATATTGAGCTGAATATGCAGGTACCAAGAGACTGACTGAACCAAATCTTTCCCCATTTTACCCATCCCAAGAAGATGGAGCTGTCTCCCAGGGACCAGAATAAATTCTCCCAAAGCAGCAGTATGCAGCAGTAAGTGGTCCCACAGCACTCCCCGACCACTGCTTATGTGTTGGCCATGGTGAGATGAGAGGCAGATCCAGAATGGGATGGACAAGGGCAACCCTTGGTGGTCCGTCAGGAGCCCCAGCTGTTTGGATCCATCATAAGGGAGGGTTTGGGTTCAGTCTGCAGCCCAACGTAGACCTCTCTCAAGAGTAACTGTGCACTGGTCTTCAAATCTAGGGGTGCACAATGACTTCCCAAGAGGTACATGGGAATGCCTAGATGAAAGGGAATTCATTTCCAGATTATCAACTTTCATGTGTACTTTTTCTAAAGTTGAGTAGAGGTGGCCTGAAAATAAGACTGCTTCTTTCTTCCACATTCCCTCTCATAGTCTTCCTTCTCCTACTTTAGAAAAGCATTTATGTCTCACCCATCTCAGGTCATACTAGGAAGCATCGCTCAGGATGCAAAAACATGTGTGGTGCGAAACAAAGGGACAGTTATAAATACAGTACCTCTTTAAAGGACTGTCTTTTCCGTACTCAGGTATTGCCAAAGAAACATTCTCTGCTGAGCGAGATCCCTATGACTTTTGATAAGGTATAATGAAAGCTGAGTCTTATTTCGTGGCAAGGCTGGGAATATTATCTGTCCATCTGTAGTGGATGGCTGTCGTAGATATGTGTCTTAACATGTTTATTTGGATAAATAAATAAAGTCAGGGTCCGGCCCAGTGGCTCAGGTGGTTAGAGCTCCATGCTCCTAACTCTGAAGGCTGCTGGTTCAATTCCCACATGGGCCAGTGGCTCTCAACCACAGGGTTGCCAGTTCGATTCCTCGAGTCCCACAAGGGATGGTGGGCAGCGCCCCCTGCAACTAAAATTGAACATGGCACCTAGAGCTGAGCTACCACTGAGCTCCCAGATGGCTCAGTTGGTTGCACGACCTCTCAACCACAAGGTTGCCGGTTTCGACTCCCACAAGGGATTGCAACTAGCAACGGCACCTGGACCTGGAGCTGAGCTGCGCCCTCCACAACTAAGACTGACAGGACAACAACTTGAAGCTGAACGGCACTCTCCACAACTAAGATTGAAAGGACAACAACTTGACTTGGAAAAAAGTCCTGGAAGTACACGCTGTTCCCCAATAAAGTCCTGTTCCCCTTCCCCAATAAAAAAAAAATCTTAAAAAAAAAAAATGAAGTCAGATGTGTCCTGACAGAAAGTAAGCCTGATTTGGCTGACTGGTTTGACAACAAGTACTGTTTATAAGGCAGATATTTTTCATTAATAAGTGAGTTAAATGTGTAGCTCCAAATTGTATTAAGGTATATTTAAAGTATGTGATAACATTACAGCAATTAATAAAAAAATATTATATTGGAAAACATCCAATGAAATAAGCACAGTTGATTTTACCAGCCCTTGATGTGTACATCAGGTTAAACAAGTTACCCTGGAGCAAAAGAGTAAAATGTACAAATGATAGTCATTTGAAAAGTGTTAGTAGAGACTTTTTAAACATATTTCTCAGCTTTTAAGAAAGTGGATGGCTGACTGGGTAACAAATCCTTTTGCAAGTCGTGTGGGTTTCAACTCTGCTTTTAATAAAATTGAAGAAAGGCCTAATTGAGTTGTTAGCTCTCAGACATTAAAAATAATTTGTGGTGATAGATCACTTTGTTATTTTTGATATAAGACTCAGAAAGAGTTCAAAGAAATGAGTAGCACCTCTAAAACATATCTATTTGCCTCCCATGCATGTCTATCTATGTGTTTATGTGGGCGAGGTATCTCAGCAATGACCTTTTAGAACAAGAGGAAGTAGAAGTAGAATCGTTGCTGGACCCATCGTATTCCAGCAAAAAGTAATGTTCATTCATAGAGCAGCAACTAATGGAAAAAAGGAAGCTTCATCTATCCCATCGAAAGATGCATTTTTAATAAAATTTGAATTTTATGTTTAATAATCATTGATCAAGATTTGGAATATATTGATATTGTATTGCCAAGAAGTTTATATTATCAATAGTATAAAATTCTGTGGACAAAGTGGAATGAAAATATGAGAAAAAGAAATGATGTAAAATTTGTAACTGTAAATACGATGAATAATTTTAATGTTAACAATTCGTTGAGGGTTTACATTAGTTTCCAAAAATTTATTAGAGGATATGTAAGCAAAAAGAAAAAAAAAACACCATTGCAATAGGGGAGCTGCCTACAGTCTTTTGGAATAATATGTTTTTGCTGGCATGGGGAAGTGGGAGAGAGGTGGGGGAGGTAGAGTGCAGAGTGCCTCCTGGGGATACTGTCTAGTGACTGGTTTCGTGAGATTTTGATTTGTAGTCTAGCCTTCCTTTGAATGTGACCTGGAATTCTGGATGATGATGATGATTACTATATAATAGCATAATATTAAGTATCATTATATATAATATAATGTTACATATTAATATTTGAACCAGCCTTATGTCTTAACCTGAAATAGGCCTTTTCTGCTATTTCAGACTCTCTCTAGTTCAGATCTGTACCTTCTTCAATATAGCTTCCTCTTTGAAGTTTTCCCCGACACGTATTTCTTTTGTGTAGTTTTGCACAACTACTACTTTAATCAAAACTGGAAAAAGCAGTTATTTTGTTCATTCATTCAGTAAATTGAACACACAATGGCATTTATAGATGATGTAATACAGAATTGTACACCTGAAATCTATGTAAATTTACTAACAATTGTCACCCCAATAAATTTAATTAAAAAAAAAAGAAAAGAATGTGCCAGACCCTGTGTGAGGCACAGTACAAACACTGTGAACAAGACGAGTGTGAGCCCTCACCTCCTGGAGTTGATACGCAGTGGAGGTAGACAAACATTATGAGAGTCAATAATTATGCAAATAGGTGAATAATCTTCATAATAAGTGCTGTGGATGAGAGGAACAAGTGTTAATGACAAGAAGAACAGGGGGTACTTAATTTTAATTGGATAAACAGGGCAAACCTCTTTGAGGAAGTAAAAGTTAAGCTGAAATCAGTATGAGCAGCAACCTGCCATGATAACAATGGTGAAATAGTGTCCCGTTAATGGAAATCACAGGTGGAAAGGCCCAGAGATAAGGAGTCTGGCTTATTAGGAACATTGGAAGGAGGTCCGTGTGGCTGAGCACACGTGCAGAGGGGAAGGGAGTGGTGAGGGGAGAACAACTAGTGATGGAGAAGGAGAGAAAAAGCAAGGGCCCAAACAAGTTAGGGAGCTCAGATTTTATTCTAAATGTCTTAGAAATCCATTGAAAGACTTCTAGCGAGTTTGATTTGTTTTTAAAAGATAGTTTTGGCTGCTGTTGGAAGATTGGATTGGAGTGGAGCAAGATAGAAACAGGGAAATCATTTAGGAGGTGTATCAGCCAGAGTAGGCGAGGCTATACAGGAACAACCCCTAAATCTTTGTGGCTTATACCAACAAAATTTTAGTTTTCACTCATGCTGCATATTCAGCGCAAGTCAGCTGGGAGCCCTAATCCATGAGTACTCACTCCGGGATCTGGGCTAATGGGGCAGCCATCACCTTGAACATTGATGGTCCCTATAGCAAGAAAAGGAACATAGCAAATCCTGTACCACCTCTTAAACCTCTGCCTAGATGTGTCACATGTCCCTTCTACCCTTATTGTAGTGTCCAAATCAAGTTATGAATTCAGCAGAGAAGGAATGCATCTCCTACAGGGAGGGGCATGGCAAGAAAAGAAAATAAAATATGTGATGGAAATACCGTATACGGCTGGAGCCATCACTGCAGTCCAAACAAGAGGTGACAGTAGCCTTGATGGGGATGATGTCGGTAAAGACAGAGACAAATGAACTGGTTATTCTTGGAGCTACTTTTTGGATGTGACGATGGCTTGAATGTGATTTTTTGTTGTTGTTCTGTCATTAGGCTGTGAACCCCATGAGGCAAGCCATAATGTTCATTTCCATATCTCCAGGGCCAAACATGAAGAGGTTTACTGAACGAATGAGTGGGATGCCAAAAATCAAAAATTTGCCTCCTGGATGTACCATGGCTCGGACTTTCCCACAGATGGGCTGAACCTGTCATGTAAAGAGAGGGAGAAGATTAAATTTTTTTTACCCATTAAGAGAGAACCTCAGTGGTTAGATTTTCTGCAGGCTCACGAGGGAAGTTGATTTAAGAAATTCTTCTTTGTGCCATAGCGCTGATCCTTTTGTGGGAGAGATCTGACTCAGAGAGCACCCCAGCCTGCTCCATTCCCTCTTGGTTGTAAATTTCTTCCATTTCTTGTCAGTTTCAGATCTTTCTATATCCCAGAGTAGCTTGGACGCGTAGACATCTGTGACAATACGTTTGGAGGAAATAGATTCTACATATAGCCAATAAATCCAGCATACAGAATAGCTTCCTTTAATGAAGAGAATGGCTGGTAGAGGGGGAAAACATCCTGCAGAAAACAAACCATCGAAAAGGCCACGAGGAAGTCTGCCCTCTGTGCTCCTGACAGCCCACAGGAGGGCACTGCTTGCCTCTTGCCCTCAGCGCCTCGTGGAGCTCCAACCCCTGTGGGATTCTAGGTGACAAGAGTGACCTGCTGTTTCTCTAACAAGCAGGGTGATTGGGGTCCAGTGTGCAGACACAGAAAGTTGGCTTCTTGAGGATCAGGCAGCTGTGTCGTGGTCCTGTCGTCCCTGAGCACGCTGTGGGTGTTCGGGACATGTTAGCTGACCGAGCTCTGAAGTTCAGCATGGCTGCCCCTGCCTCCATGGAGAATAAGTTTCACTGTGAATAAATTTCTCGTATCAAAGCACACCACCAACCGAGGAGTGCCTGCTGCTGAGCAGGGCATCTTTCCCCCTCCTCAGTGTGGTCTGTGTTGCACCAGCAGACCAGATTCTTCTTTAAAACCTGCTGAGTGGAACCCCCTTTGGGATTTATCTCTGGTTCTCGCCACATTCTTATCCACTTAGTTTAACATGTGTGCTAGTGGAGGAGGGTACAGAAAGGATGGTATTTACAGATCCTCGCCATTATTTTTTCCTTTCTTTCCCTGCCATGGCTCATCCTTCACAGCAGCCTTTGCCCCTCCGTCTCTGCCCAGGGTAGGGAAGGAGCTAAGCTTGGAAGAGCCACAGAGGGAGGAAGGCAAAAGTGCTGCTCCTGCCTATGAGGGCATCCCTAGAGGAGACTGTCTGGGAAGAGGGAGAAAGCAAGTGTGGTCCTCGGGACACAGGCCCTCCGAGTCTTCCATGGGATGGGCCGCTGCACTCCAGGCAGGGTCACCACGCAGTCATGGGCTCAGCTTCAGAGCAAGAATAGCCTGTGGCTGGATTTCAATTATGGCAGCTCCAACCTAAAAATAATTTCCCTTGGCCCATCTTTGAGGCCGAAATCCCACTGTCTGTGGTTTGTTCCTTAGAGGTAAGTAAGCAATGCTTTCGTCCCTAGGTCTCTTATAAAATGTAAATCTTCCTCAGAGGAAGAACTCCTCCAGCCACCTACCCCTTCCAGTAAATGAATGAGTTCTCCACCAAATGCCTTAGGCTTAGGGCAGGAACAAGAGAACAAAACGAGATTGAGGTATCTGAGGGGAGGGAATAGATTCTAGATAATAGCCAATAAATCCAGCATACAGAATAGCTCCCTTTAACAAAGAGAATGGCTGGTAGAGGGGGGAAACATCCTGCAGAAAACAAACCATCGAAAAGGCCAGGAGGAAGTCTGCCCTCTGTGCCCCTGACAGCCCACAGGGAGAAAGCAGGGAGAAAGAGGAGAAAGCAGGTGGAGGCAGTGAAGCTTGCATGGTAGTAACAGGTAGAGGATTACCCAGGCTCTGCAGGAGGCCTTTGGAGAGTGCTTCCCTGGCCTGGCCCCTAAAAGGTGGAAAGGAACCGGGGCCCCAGAAGACAGCACTAGAAATGTTTCCTAAGAAGCAATAGCAAGCTTTGGATATACACTGCTGATTTCTCACACCACTCAGACCCTGACCTGCACGGGTAATTCCAGCACATGTCCCAGTAACTGATTTTTAGCAGAAAGGCTTGGTACTGGGAGCCAGCGATGCTGTCCATCTACCTGGGAAGACGGAGCACAGGAGAGACGCAGTAGGTGAGCCAGTAGCCAGGGCTCCAAGCTTGGGCCCCAGCCAGGGACTCTTCTGCTCCACAGGCACTCATTCCCCAATGCACATCCAGCTCCCTGTGTGCCAGCAGTCGCAAGGTTCAGAGAGCCCAGAGAGTGCATCCCGCCTCCTTACCATCTGCTCCTCTGAATGGACCGGACTCACAGGGAGGCCTGTCAGCCAGAAACCAGACCATGATTCTCCCTCTGTGGCTGTGCCGTGGATCGCAGGGCGCTAGTCTTGGCCCTGACTCATGTTCTGGGGCAGCAGATGTTGTCCGCTCATTCTAGACAGGGCACAGCCAATGCCAGGAGGCCGGAGCCCAGCCACCCTCTGGAATGCTGAGCGGCCCTGCTTGTTGCCAGGTGCATAACCAGGAGTCTGATGATTAGTGCTCGAACCCGAGTCATGTCCACTGCTTTATGCAGAGACAATCTTAACGCAGTACTTCTCTGCATTCACATGGTTGTTTAAAGTCAGGATTCTGTTGGAGGGAAAAACAATGAGAAACCAAACAATCGGTTTCCAGAATAATCTCCCATCTCCTTCCATCAATATTACACCTTAATCATTTGTGATACATAAAAAAGGTGTGGAAATCAAATGACATGCGAATCAACTTTTTCCACCATCATCAGACCTGGGGGCAGCAGATAGTATGATGCCGTGATAGATCAATAGCTACTACATAGTACCACGAGCCAGTAAGTGCAAAACCCAGCTTCCTCCTCTCCGCCTCTCCCCAGCACAGTACCCAGTGCACAGTAAGTACTGAATTAATGAGTTCTTCATTGGGCTCCACTCTGATCTGGGCTGACTTGTCAGCAACCGGTCCCAGGAAAAGCAGGAGGCAGTTGCCCACTCACGGACCTCACAGGACCATTTGATAAACTGTTGCCTCCTTTGATTATTTATGAATTACAACATGCATAGAAGTGAGCATGTTTTATTAGTTAGTACAAATATTAAATTTGATCTCTACAAAACGTGCGTTTCATTCCACAGGCAGCTCACCTGGGTGGAAAATGAGTTTGTGGAATGCTTTGGAGCTTGTATTCCCCAATGCATATCTGCCCCATAAAGGGCTCTTCTTTGGAATCCTAGGCTCTGACATTGCAGATCTCATCAAAACCACCTCATATCATAGGTGAAGAAACAAGATGCAGGGAGGTAAAGCGCCCGTGAGTGGTGGGCCACCCTGAGATGGTGAGGCAGAGCTGGTGTCCAGGTTGTGTCCTTGCAGCCACCTCTCTTTCTCTCTGCCATTCTCCACAGGATGGGGGTTTCTAAGGGCCGCCCAAGCCAGCGAATGTGGCTTTTTGTCATTCTCCTTGAAGCATGCTGTAATCAACAATCGGCAGTGATTTATTCTTCTCTGTAATTCCACATGGGGATGATAAGCCATTCTATCAGTTCTTCTGTAGTTGTATCATGCTGGCTTCTTAGTATATTGAAATGTTTTCTTTACACGAATTTTGGTCATATAGTATTTATTTTAAACAGAGGAGAACTAGCCCTTAGGAGATGAGCTCGTTCCTAGATGAGGAGCTCAGACATTTTAAATTAGGACATGATGTAAAACTGCAAAGTAGGCCAGCAAGCTTGGTCTACACATGAGGGAACTTACCTCAAGGTATCAGTAGATTCCTGTGGATACTGACCCCTGATTATAGACTAAACATATAAGACTCCTAAACATATGTGGACTCCTGTAGGTCCACAAGCACTATTTCAAACATTTTGGGCCAAATGTGTTTTGGGAGTCAGATCTTTCAGGGTTTAGCAGTCAGGTAATAGGAGGTATAAACCGTATATTAATAACATTCCCAGCAGAGTGTGGGACAGCACTCTATAATCAAACACTAATAATTCTGCAATTAACTATGGGAATGCTCACTACTAATGGGATAAAGAAAGACTATAAATAGCCTTATGTCAATTCAATAGGTCAGGTTTTGCCCCCAAAATTAGTTTGTCATAAACTTACCATTGCTTTATGAAATTCAGGATAGTAGATAAGGAATTGTCGATCCATCTTAAATATATGAGTATACTGATCAAGAAGAGAAATGTATTACACAAGTTTTAATATTTAGTAATATATCTTTTAGCCATTATATATTTTCTCAATCAATGACTAGATTCAAAGACAACCACAAATCTCATGCCAGAATTCATGTAATTTTAAGGGTGCCTGACTGACCTTGGTGGAGCCTGAAGCCCAGGATGGCCATGGAGGTCCCCCCCCCGGGGACCAGCTTCTTCTCTGGTGCACAGCCACTTCTGAGGGGTAGGGGGGCCAGCGAGAACCTAATGCAGGAGCCTGATTAGGAAAGATTTTGTCCTTTAGGTCCCAGTGAAAGACTCTGTCCTACTTAATATGATTAAGTAGGATGACCCCTGTTTAATTATACAGGCTCTGGAGCTAGGTTGCTGAGGTGAAGTCCTTGCCCTGCTGCTTTCTTCTTGTGAGATCTCAGACAAGTCATTTTCCCTCTTTGTACTTCAGTGTCTGCTTCAGTAATAAATAGGAGCAAGAACAGTTCCCATCTCATACTGTAGGGACTAAATAAGTAAATTCAAGTAGAACTTTTAGAGGGGTACCAAGCACATAGTAATCTCCCAATAAATGTTGGATATCATTATTAGTTTACAGTTTATGGCAGGCAGAATAGTGTTCCTCTCTCAAAGATGTCCACACCCTAATCACCATAATCTTTTACAGAATATACCTGAACATAGCCCAGAATGTGACTTCATAGGTGTGGCTAAATTAAGGACCTTTAGATGAGGAGATTATCCAAGTGTTCCCAACCTAACGCCATGGATTCTTAAAAGGGGAAAACTTTTCCTGGCTGTGGTTGAAGAAAGAGAAGTGACATCGGAAGCAGAGTCAGAGAGAAGCTACACTGCTGACTTGAAAGATGAAGGAAGGAGCTACAAACAAAATGTGGTATATCCATAGAATTAAAGATTACTGGCCCATAAAAGGAATGAGTTCTGAAACACACCGTGTTTGTAGTTCCTTAGTTTCCCACCCATTGCATCTTAATTGCTACCTACTTAGACCTCATTGTGATCGATAACCTGTCCCCCATCAGCCTGTGAGCTCCTGGAAGGTAGATGTGATGCCTGTTCATGACGCCACCCTAACCCTGTGCCTGGCACAGAGCCTGTCTTAGACTGGGTGCTTATTGAACATTTGATGAATGGGCAAATATTAAGTGAGCTGTCCATCTTTCTCTCCTGGTCCCTTTTGTCGTCAGGTACATACGTGTGTGAGAAGCCATGACTGGGATAAACGAATGTGTCTTCTTCTCACAGGATCACATGAGACTGAAAATGCTGAGCAAAATCAACCCTATCACCAAGTTTATCACTAGAGGTAGGCACGGTTCCCTTACTACCCAACCAAATTCATTTTTCTGTTTTAAAGGCAACAAAGAAACCAAAGAAGGATTGAATAAGAGTGACGGTTCTGGAATCACTGCACAGGAGACTGTATGAACCAGTAGAATAGTACTTGGTAAGGACTGACTCGGGATACCCTTCATGCTGTTCCCCATCCCAGAAGCCCTGGGCTTCCCTCACGATGCTATACCTGCCATGAGGGAACAACTGAAAGGTTAACCATTTACAGAGTTATCTTGGCATATAACAACAGATATGTCAGCAAAATAATTTTGATTTCTTCATTTCCATGAGATGTATCTTTGGCCCTTTAGAGGAATAGGGCCCTTAATTCCTGCAAGGTCAGGTCATAAAGACCCCTTGGTGTTGAATGTGGTTGAATTAGTTGGGCAAAAGCCGTTAAACAGAGGTCTGGAGGAGAAGGCCACTTACTGTTCCACATTAGTCCGAAGCAAATGGGGATCGAGGTCCAGGAGATGCCCAGAAATCAGGCACACACAGAGCGCGAGTTCTGAATGGCCTTCAGACAACATTTTCTTCCTAATATTCAGACCACAGTGCAGACAGTGTTTTTGGTAGGTGGAAATAAAGCAAAAAAAGGACAGAAAGGGAACTCCACAAAATACCATAACTTTTGTGTTTCCTGTTTAGTATCCAAATTGAAGTCACAAGATCTCTAGGCATTTTGCCTTTTGGTAAGGGAACATCAGGTAGTACGTTGTAACCTACTTCTAAGAAGTTTTAAATCACTCGTGGAGCGATGTACTCACTTTCCCTCAGTCCTCAGTCTTGTTTCTCTTATAGATAAGAATTTGCTGATGTAGTGTCAGCCTTGCAGATTGCTAAGAAAAATAAAGTATTTTTGATTTTGGAAAATTTCCAAAATTTGGAGAAACCTCAGCAGTATAAGAGAGCTGACGTGGGCTCCTGGCTATCTGGGCACTTTCCTGGCAGGAGGAGGTGTTTTTCTTAGGACTGTGAGGACGTTTACCCTCCTACCAGCAGCCAGGAGCTGGGAGAAAAGGCACCTCCTCTAGTTGTTGTTAAGACAATCCTCACCAGCTAAAAGTATCACTGTCCCGCCCTCTTTGACTCCTCCTTAAAAAAAAAAAAAATCAGCAATTCATTAAAAAACCCATTGCATATGGAGCAGGAGTCCTCATGTATTCACCCCAAAGCCCAAGCGTGCTCCACTCTGCTGAGCTGGCTATGAGATGAAAAATAATCTGGGTTACATTAATTGGAGGAACAACATAACCGACATTCCATTAGTGATTTTTTTTTAATTCACCAAGTAAATTTTCTTATCAATATGCTAGGTGTTGACACTGCAAGTTATAACAATTAATCTTGGTGTGTTTGTGATAACTGCAAAGCTTGTTAAAAATGCAGCGGCCTGGGTGCCCCCACCTCTGAGATCTGGGGCTGGGCCCAGGCCTCTGCAATCTTATAAGCTTGACAGATGTCAGAGCTGTGAGCCAGACGACTGCAGAAACTCAGCTATCAAAGGCTGCACAGGTTTCCTATGAGACAGTGACTGATAGGGCATTATACCCATGAGAAAACTCTAAGACGCACAGAGAAGCAGAAGAGTTTTTGAAAGGCTGATGTATTGTGTTATTTCAACTACATTCAGGATTCTAGATGTCATTGATCTGAGATGCTATGTTGTGCTGGGCTTGGTGCCAGATCTTCATGGGGTATCTGTAATCCTCATAGTAATCTGCAGGATATTATCCCCATTTTGCAGGACAGGAAACAGAAACCCAGAGAGATTATCAAAAGTTCCCAGGCCCTGCACGTCTTAAGGGTGGAAGCCAGAATGCCAGCCCAGATCAATGCAGCTCCAAAGCACAAGTGTGCTCCACTCCTCTGAGCTGGCCTTCTTCTTCCTTTGGCTGCATTCAGCACCCCCAGCCTCTCTCAAGGTCATCAGCATTTACTTCAAAAGCGTTTCTTATTCGATTTCCCCCTGCAGGGGATGCCACAGGGAGATTTACACCTGATTTTGAACTAGGCTACTTAGACTTCCATAAGCTTATAGCAGGAGTGTGTGTTGGGGCGGAGTCTAAAAAGAGGTTTAGCCCCTCTACAGAGTCTTTTCTACCACTCTGCCTGGCCCTGAGCACTCATGGGTGACAATGCTCCAGGCCAGTGACAAAGCTCCCTCCTTGGCCTAGGCATCAGAGCCTCAGTCACCAAGGAACCCTCCAGTGAGATGCTGAGTTGTGACACAAGCCAGATATGGCTGATGGACACATTTAGTAAACCAATCAATGAGCTGAAGAGCAAGGAAGCCATTTGTCTGTTTATATCCTAGGGACAATATGTAATCCTCTTTCTTCCCTACAGGGGAGGAGACTTCCGGAGGTATGGGCTGAGTTCAGAGAACAAGCCAAGTGAGCAGTCAGAGGCCAGTAACAGGTGTGTACTTCCTAACCCCGAGCAACCCGCAGGCCTGGGAGGGAATGGGTTCAGAGCCCGGGGAGCCCTCAGTGGCCCCGGAGACGTGCCCAGTGGGAGCTGCAGTTGAGGAGGGGCCTGCAGACTACCTGTACATGATCTTCAAAGCAGTCCTTGCAGAAAGAGGACGAGAAATCTATAAATAGTCTTTTTATTTCCAAAGATAAAATAGCTTAAAGGCAGCTGATCACAGACATTCTTTTTTTTCTTACCGTTCAGTCCATCACAAGCATTTGGTCTTTGATGGAAACTACCTGAATATTTATCGAGCTAAACATTTGACCACTGCAAGCCACTTTTCTTTAAACTGTCTGTGCAGTGGCCAGGATGCCTTCATTTGGGTCATTCTCTCAGTTATACCCAGTTACCAGGCCCAAATTTGAACACATTTGAACTAAAAGCAGTTTAGGCCCACTTTTAGAGGTTTAGCACCTCGCACAGTTTATCTCCCCACCCGCACTTCTTACATCAGTTCTGGATTAGACTCTGCTCATCCAAAGCAAACCTGACTTCAGTTCTTATAATGACTACTTAGTGTTTTCTGTCCAGTTTCCCCTCCAGTCTGAGGCAATGCTGTTGTGTTAGGACTAGCCATGTTCCTGAAGTGGGACCCATCCACCCCACCCATACTGCTGTCCATGAGAGTAGGGTGGTCCTATCACTGAGCTGAGCCAATCAGAGTCTTCCCTGGAAGCTGGGAGTTGGATGACTGAGTTTTCTCCTGAATGGTGGGATCAGTAATACTTGAACTTAGGAGGTTCTATACAGCCATGTTTTTTCTGTCATGTGAACCAGAAAAGGTCACAAAGAGGAAGAGAAGAATGCAGCAGAAACAAAAAGCAGGAAACAGAGATGAGGAAATAATTTGGAGTTGTTCACTCCTGGGTTCAGTGTTCCTTTGGGCCAACCACCTTCCTCAATTCAATTTAGCTGGACCCAATGGGTCTCTGTAATTTGCATTCAAAAGAGTTCTCTATATATGACTTACTTTGTTTTCCTCCAAGCATGACAGCATGAGAATTGTCATGGTAGATTAGATTGCCCACATGGTTTTCCTGGCATTGCTTCAAGGAAAGCCATGTGGGCAAATGCATGGCATTTCCCTAAAATGTCCAAGTTTGTCTTGGAACTCCTATCATAATAACAACAAATATTTATGAAGTATCTGTTTACAATGTTGACTCATTTTACAGATGATGAACGGACGCTTAGTGAGGTTAAGCAAGTTCCCTCAGGTCGCACAGCTAGCAAGTAAAGTGACGGAGTAGGATTCCAGAATTCTTACTTGTTCTGCTCTAGCTCAGTGGAAGAGTCATGTAACCAGTGGTTTGCAAACCAGCGTGATGATCACAGCCACCCTCGTTCTCACTCCAGAGCTGCTGAAGTAGAGCTTTGGAGTCGGGAACGTAGCAAGGTATCTTTTTAAAACTTTTTAAAAATTAAAAGTTTGAAAGAAAAATATGTATATTAATCCAACAAATATTTACTAAGCACTCATCTGTCAGAATTAGGGTTGGCTACAATAAAAAAATAACTTTAATCCTGTAGTTTAAACAAGGTAGAAGTTATTTTTTTCTCTCATGTGAAAGAAGTCCAGAGGTACAGTCTAGACCTGGTGTCAAAGACTCAGGCCCCTCCTAGGGTGGTTCCTTTAAATAAGTTTACCTCATGGACACAATCATGGCTGTTGGAGCTCCAGCCATTACATTCATGTTCCAAGCAGTAAGAAGGGGGACGAGCCAAGGGCAAAAGGGCATGCCTTCTTTAAAGAGTTAGCCTCCTTCAAACTGTTTGCCAAGAAGCTCGACCCCATGACTTCCACTGAGATCTCTTTGACTTCTGCTATGGGCAAGAGACGCTTCAGACGTAGTATTACAGCTGGACACAACTGCCAGACCTGATAATATAGGGATTCTGTTACTAAGGAAGAGATCGGAAACTGGTAGCGTTCGCCATAACCCATTACATGGCAGGCACTGTTTTTGACCACGAGGATATAGTGGGGAAAAGACAAAGTCGTTGGCTACTCTCATGGCTACTCTCATGGCGCTTGGAAATGGACAATACATAAGCAAAAAATACGTATTATAATTGTAAGTAGTGATAAGTAAGAATGGCCATTTTAAATAGGGCAAAAAAAGATGAAGTTCTCTCTGAGCAGGTGACATGTGAGCAGAGACCTGGTGACTCTGACGGGGGAGGGAAAGGCTTTTGGGGCAGAGGGAACGGCACCCAAGGCCTTGCGGCAGGATGATGCCGTGTGCCCTCTGGTGGAGACTCACTGATCCAAAACCTTTCAAAGTCTTGTATGTCCTGGTCAGATGAGATGACAAAATAATCTGGGTCACATTTACTGGAGGAAAAAGGTGAGCAGCATTCCCTTAGTGATATTTTATTTATTCACGAAGTAAATGTTCTTATCAATCTGCTAGGTATTGACACTGACAGTTATTACGATTAATCTTGGTGTAATTGTGATAATAGATACCTCCTGCTGCCCCCTTACAATGTCGCATGGGGTATATGTGAGAAAAATAAAGTGAATTATTGCAGTACATCAAATATCGGTATAGTATGGGTACTTCTAATTACATTTCAGGACTTTCATTTTGTTGATATAATTTCACATTCTTCCCTCTCCCCAATTGTGCTGTATGAGGTTTATTTATTTTTTTCAAGTTCAAGTGAATTTAAGTGAAAAATACCCACTTGTGGGTATTTTAACCTATATCGTTTCTTGAGAGGCAGTGTCTTCCCTGAGAGTATTTGTCCTTGCTTTCTCTTCCTCTCTCTTTGAGTGGTAACTTCCTGTTATTGTATTCTGGGGGCTGGCAATGTTTTTTAATTGACCTTATCCGTATCGTTTATGATTTTATTGATTTCAATAAAATTTCCATTCCAACCTTTGCCTTCATTTGAAATCATAACCTTTTTAAATCTCTTCGTGTATGCCAGACCTTCCCCTCCTCCCCCGCCAATGTCCTTGGTCTTTTTCATTGCCCTTTTCCAGATCTGTGATCTTTTTCTTGATAAAATAGCCCTCGTTATGCACTTTTGGTAACCATTACATTGAACAAGCAAGACCATGGCATATAATCATGAACCAGCGCATTGCCTCCTACTGGCCCCTTAAATCTGTTGTGGAGGCTTAGTGTTTCTCTTGCATCTGGATGAAAAATCAGGCAGGTGTTCTGGTCACCCCCCGTAATGTAACATCCTCCAATCAATAATTTAACAGTCCAGTCTCATGTAATAGATAATACTTTGAACTTGGTTCAATATGAAGTTTTCACTTCCTTCCCTGATCGTGACCTATTGCCCGTGGAAGCTGGTAGCAGGGAAATGGAATGTGTTCTTTCTTCTCCTTGTGCTTTTCCATCTCTCTCCTCCTCCATCTTGTTAACTGACTTCTGACCCACCAGGGCAGAAGGAGATAGAAGGTAACATTGGTCAGAAAAGCTTTCCCTTGCCCTGTCTGGGCCTGGGAAGTGTTTAAAGTCAACTCCTGCTCTCCTCTGTGTCTTGTGGAGTCTTTTGACGTTTCCATCACTGGAGACCTTCCTCTTCTCTGTAGTTCACTAACAGGCAATATGCTCTTTTCCAGCTCACTGTATACTCCTCGGCTTCCTGGCATTTGGCATTATCTCTGATCTCTGTTTCTGTCTGTTTATCTCTCCAGGCAGCCC
Source organism: Rhinolophus hipposideros (assembly GCF_964194185.1). Classification (NCBI taxonomy): domain Eukaryota; kingdom Metazoa; phylum Chordata; class Mammalia; order Chiroptera; family Rhinolophidae; genus Rhinolophus; species Rhinolophus hipposideros. Next base: position 23,426,453 of record NC_138062.1, read on the forward strand.
TCTTGGATACGACAATGCTTGCTCCACATTTGGCTCATGGGAAGCAGCTATATATCTTTTGCACTGACAAACTCTGAGAGCAAACCACCCAACACAGCTTCCTCTCCTTGGCTTGTGTGTCAGCAGATGGCCTGCCCCATTCTTACTCTTGAAATTTCTTGGGTGGGACTCAGACACAGTTTAATGTGTCCCACAATTGCAGGGGACATAGATTACACTCTCAGGCTGATCCTATTGAAGGCTCTTCACTAATTTAACACAAGGGGCTGGCATCCCAATGCGACCTCCAAGGGGAGGATTGGAATCATAACACACCCTGAGCGCTCTCTCAAAATGTTCTCTCAACCTCCAATCTCTTCTTTCTTGACTTACCCAGTCTCTTACATAGGCCAGAGGTGGGTGGTCCGCTCAGGGTTGAAACTGGTTTTTAACCCCACACCGTTTAAAAAACAAACAAACAAACAAACAAAACCACCTTTTTTATTTTGAAATAATTATCATTCACAGGAAGTTGCAAAGAAATATACAGGGAAATCCCATGAAACCTTCACCTTTGAACTTAACAGCTTGCATAATTGGAAAGAGCAATTGGAAAGAGCAATATCAAAACCAGAAAACTAACATTAGTACCATGTACAGAGCTTATTCAGATCCCACCAGTTATGCCTGCACTCAATTGTGCATGTGTGGGTTTCCACCTCTATGTAATTTTATCACACATGTAATTTTATGTAACACCCACCACCATCAAATACATACCTGGACCGTCACCACAAGGCTTTCTCATGCTACCTATGTAAGCACACCCCCTTACTCTTTAATCTGAACCACTGATCTGTTCTCTATGTCTGTAAGTGTTGTTTCATGGAATCATTGAGTATATATCTTCTTGAGATTGTCAGCCATCTCCTTTTTACAAGTCCTTGAAAAAATAATGGTCGTCTTACTTTGGAATGTAAGATGTATTGTTTCTGTGCTTCAGCTAAAATGGAGGTGAGAAGAGTCTCATTTTAATATCTGGTTACAAATAGTTTTGTTGAAGTTTGGACATATTTTCTATTTGGTGCCTTTCTGATGATTCAGCATTTCATTCATTTAACAAATATTTATGGAGTGCCTGGCATTTTATTGTCTTTGATGTTATTACCCTGCATTAAGCTTAATGTTCTCAAGAAAGCAAATAACTCCCAAGGTGTCCTCCTAGTTTTATGGATTGTTCCGGGCTATTATTCTACAACTTTTTATTCTTAAGGTGCTTTAAGTTGAACATTCATGCACTGAAATGCCTCTACCACTTTCTTCTTAGCCTCATAAAGTCTCTGTCCCATTGACTTGCCATTTTACTTCTTACGATGTCTTGGGGTCATCTACAACCACGAAAGTTTCATTGTGTACCTAGTTATTCTAATCTCTTAATAAAATGACTTACCCAAACCAGCCCCTCTGATCTCTGAGAACTCTTACTTTTTGGAAAGAAATGTCTTTGTTCATTGCCTGGTTTTCCTATGTTGAGATTCAGTTCTTCATCCATTTCTAATAATCCCTGAATTCTATGGTAACGCCATCGTTATTTACTCGTCCACAGTAAGTTTTTGGTGTGGACATTTGTCAAAAGCAATTCCAATGTCTGAAAAATTACTCACTCCCCTTTCTCCATGTAAACTGTGATAACCAGACCTGATTCCGCCATAGAGAACCCATCCTGCCTTTGCCTCCATGGATTGTGCTGATTTGAGCTTTTGGCAATTCTGTACTTTATTTAACGATTCCACCAGCTCGGTTAGTATGGAAGGGAGAGACAACCAGAGGGTGGTTTTCCAGGGTCCCTTCTTCCCCTCCAGGGAAGAAGGCTGACCTGGCAACCTGACTGTTCTTTATGTGACACAGCTGCTGTTGCTACAACTGGCCTTACATCATGGTCGATAACTCCACAAGTCTTCCCAGGAATTCATTTAAGATTCTTAGGTGGATCACAGCCTGCCTGGGTGATTTATTGATATCTGTTTTGTCAGTTAAGACTAGAACATTCTGTGCATTTACCACTCTTTTACCGACTGCTTCAACCTGTCCATTTCAAGGGCACACATCTTCCTTGGTAAAGGGTAGGGCACAGGGTTGATGCAGTCTCTCTTCTATTTCTTTTTTTATTCCGTAGTGCATTTTGTCGATGCCCTCTTGGTTTTGTTTTTGACATTCTCTGAGATTTCTTGCAAGGTGTTCTTTAACGGATCATAGGATTTCAGAAATAAAAGGAATGTTAAAATGTAATTTGGTCCAAACGCCTCAGCCTCAAGATGAAAAACTAAATTCGAAAGAAGTTATATGACTTGATCTGACCCACTTAATGGCTTATATTTCCTTTCTGGTTAGGCATGCTTGTGTTTTGCTATTTATGTTCATATGAAATGTTGGATCACATGGGTTCCCTTTTTGTCCTTAAAATGCTGTCCTTTTTGTAAACTTCCATGATGCTGCAAAGAGAGGGTATCTGATACATGCTGTTGGGTGCCCAGCTGGCAGCTGGTTCATTGTATCCTGCTATTTGGGATCCAGAGGCGCCCAGCTGACCTGTAGGATCTTAAGGTAATGTCCCCACCCCCCACCGCCCAACCCTCCCCAGTTCAGGATTCCTCCTACTTGGCAGTCCGTACAGCTTCTGCTTGACACCCTCTAACACCTTGTTATTTCTCCACAGACAAAAATTCCTAGTTACAGTGTATTCCTTTTATAAATGTCCTGCTTTCCCAAAGGCTGCTTTCTCAGAGCAGCTCATTTTGCCATTTCTGCTGGGAGATCTGGAACATGACACACAGGGTTTAAGTGGGATGGGATGAGCTGGGAAGCCCTTTCATTTCTTTCCGGAGGGTGTGAAGCCAGCCAGCTTCTTTTGACTGACCGTCCTGCTGCCTTAGTTTTACAGCTAAAATGAAGCACAACATTCTCCTCATTCTGTTCAGCCTTCATTCTGAACATAGCACACCCTTCCAGTACCGTCTGGGAGTTTTCTATTTACATCTGGTTCAATTGGCCGGTGATCATCACAGCGGCCATCACCAGCCACTCTTGCACTGCGGCCGGACGCTCCTGCTGTCTTTTTCTGAGACCCATCTAGTCGGTCTGTGTAGTGCTGGGGGAACCATGGGAATAAACGCCGAACGTGCCTTTCCTTTCCCCAAGGCTGTCAGAGTCGGGTGGACCACAGTTTCAAGCAGGAGTCCCTAAGGCAGGGTCTACGTTTTCTGCTTCTCTTGTATTCTCCTAGCTGCCAGGCACACAGCCGGCCTCAATGAGCCGTGTTCATCATTGGAAATATTCTGACAGCATCTCTCTGCCTCCACCCCGGCGTCCCAAGGTGGGTCTATTATTCATGTAACAGCCAGAGAGAACTTTAAGAATGTACATCAGTGTCATCACTCCTCTGCCCAATGCCCTCCTTGCCACATACAGTGGCTGCCCCATCCTACTTACCATGTGGGAGAATGAATGACTGCCTCCGTTTTCATGTCCCTGCCGTGTAGTAGTATGATACCCGTACCCTGCGCCAGCCTCACTGTGGCTCTCGTGTACTCCCCGCCCCTTGACTTGGACGTAGTCACAGGATGTGCTTTACCTATCAGATGGTCGTGGACCTGACACTGTGCAGGTGGGTTTCCTCCCCTGCCATTGCCAGGAGCCACTGCTGCAGCCTGGGCCCCGGAATGACACACATGGAGGAGGGCTGCCCCAGCCAACCCACAGATGTGCAGTGAGACAGGACGCGCCCTGCTGTGAGCCACTCAGCTGCGGTAGCTGCCAGGCGGGACAGCTGATGGACGCAGAACACAGGTCCTTCCCAGGGCTGCCTCATGGCCCCCGGCATCCTCTCACATGCGTTTCTGGACACGCTTGTCCTCACCCACCAAGTTCCAGCGGCTCGCTCCCGCGTCAGGGCTTTCCGCCTGCTGCTTCCTCTGCTTCTAAAGTATTTTCTTCAACTATCTGATGGGACCTCTGGTAGGTAGTGACGAGTCAGTGAAGCAGGGGAAGGGGGTGGTGAGTCCCGGCAGGTGCAGACGGAGACTGTTTTCGATGCGCCGGCCTATTCGAGGGACGTTTGAGTGGAGAACCGACGGAGGTGAGGGAGCGTGTCATGGCAGCCAGGCAAACAGTGCACTGTCCGGGTTCCTCCTGCCTGGGGACTGGCCACAACTCTTCATCTAGAAAGTCCTTTCTCTCCTCCTTGTCCTACCCACACTCTTGAAGACACATCCTTCCCTCGGCTTCGTAGGCAGATGGCCCGATGTTCTAGGGGCACCCTAGCAGCCTTCCAGGTGCATTCTGGGGAGAACCATCTTGAATTTACAGGTGATATAAGAAGTTAGACTGAAAAAATGATATTTAGGAAGAATTTTAAAAAATGTATTCGATCTGTCATTCTTCCAGCTGTTCTGAAAACTACTTGTGGCTCCAGCCAGGTTGGCAGGGAGCTGGCCATATGTGTCCCGTTAGCCATCTGACACACTGCTAGAGTTAAGTTGGCCTTTCATGTGATACCAGCAGGTGCTGGAAGTTCCTAGAAGACACAGCCCAGTGCCATACAGTGTGGTCTAGAACCTTCCAACTCAAAGTGTGGTCTGAGGACCAGTGGGATGGTGGTGTTGTGCCGTGGGGGAGCTCATTAGACACACAGAATCTCAGGCTGCACCCCAGACCATCTGACTCAGTTCCTCTAGCGATCTGTGCGCACCTCCACGTCTGAGAACTGCTCAGTCCCTTATGTTTATGATACCATTTGTGTCTTTATTAGGACTTTGCAGGTTAATTCCTGTTTAGGAAATTAAGTTGTCCTTCTGAATGCTTGTTTTATTTGCCTTGCGGCTCTTGGTGGACATTGCATATTGTGTGCAGTTGCTCTTCTCCACATGGCTGCTAAATCTTGACTTTGTCTTCTACACATCCTCGCACAGTGACTTACACAGAGTACAGAAAGGCTGTGCATTTGTTTGCTGCATAAATGAGTGCATCATGCCCTGTATGACTAGCAAGAAAAGACCTCGAAAGCCCTACAGTGGAGGGGACTGCATGTTGCAGTGGCATCAGGGTGCAGAGGCATTGAGAAGAGGCGTTTGCCTGCCACCAGACCTGAGGACGTGGGCCCAGCAGGTGCTGGCAGTGAAAGAGAAGACACGGTTTCAGTTCTTGAGGGTGAGGAAGAAGTCCACACTTTTCAGTGGTTGCCTTTCACATAACCAGAAGCTCTGCCTTATGAACTCCATCTCACATGTCCAGTTTGGTCTTTTGTATTGTCAGCTGAATAATGATGATTTCGAGCCATGGCATGCTGGGAAGGCCAAACGGACCTGCCCCACCCCTGAAATTAGGGCTGTGACCATGTCTCACTTACTCCTTCATGGCACAAGGGGCCTTGGGACTGCCAGGTACTAGAACTTCTCTCACCACTGTCTAGGACGGAGAATGTTCCAGGCCCAAACTCCCCTCCCAAACCACAGCCTTCTTTGGAGTCACGGTTCCTTTGCTCTTGCAGGGTAGGGCGGCTGAGGCCCCAAGTAGCTCAGCTTGCTGGGAGGTGGGACGGAGGTAATAGGTCATTCCTCCTGCCCTGTTTCCAGCTATATCAGCACCTCTCTGGGAAGGCTTGGAGATTTGGGGCTGGTGGCCTCTGTCCCAGCCCTTCAGAGGTTTGGAGGAGGGTCAGGTGGCTAGGACAAAGGTATAATTGGTATACTTGTGCCAGCCTCCTCTTGCCCCCTAAATGCTGGTGCGTTTGAAATGGCAGTAATGTTGCTTACGTGTCTGCTGCTCACTTGGGCCAGACAGAGACATACCTGCAGGAATCACAGTTAGCAAATGTGTGTGTGTTTGTGCATACGTGTCTGTGTATACACACACATGTGGATATGTATTTATTTGTGTGTATATGTATATGTTTATGTATATATATTCTTCCCACCCTGGGAACGAATCTGATTTATAGCTCATGTATATAAGACATTAAAATGCAGCTTTTCAATAATTTTTATATGAGAAAGTAGGGAAGTGACTGAGAAGGTGGACTGGTGTAATTGGGAAGCTGGTCCTCCATCTAAACATGGCCCGGGGGTTAAACAGCAGATGCAGATAATCTCGCATCTTCCCAACCTTGGCAGTCGACAGTGAATCCAGACAAACACACACATATTCTTCTCCAAACCCCATCAGGTACTGCCAGACCCCCCAGCCTCAGTTTGGAGGGGACCACCTGCATCAAGTGGGGATTACCACTCCTTGCTGTCTCTCCACTTCTGAAAGCAGGGAGTGAGGTTCTGGAATCTGTGCATTTGACCCAAGCACAAGTTCCAGTTTGGGTCACTGATGGCGCCATGTAAAATGAGATCCAGTTTCCCTTGTCAAGAGGTAGTTACCCTGGGACCTTTTTTTGGCTGCTCTGCCCGCTTCATCCATTGTGAGCGATTCCCCGATCTCCTTCCTCAGAGGGGCTGCAAATTTGGAACACACAGATGTACACTCACATCTTAGATCACTTTTGCCAACGCACATTACCTTCTGTTTATTGAGTTAAGTTTCACTTACCTCCAGGCTGCGCAGTCCCCAAAGTGTTCAAATGCATCTGGAGTTTCTTGCAAATTTCCTTAGCTTTTATTAGCCCAAACAGTTTAGAGCTGGTTGAAATCTCTGGGAGGAGATTAAACGACAATTATGTGACAATTGCCCATGTAATCTCTGACCAGGTAAAGGAGGCAGGGACGCCCCACTGCAAGGCAAGATAGCGCTCATGTCAGCTCGTGGTTATCCTGATCTCACAGCTGTGGAGAGATGCCAGGGAGCCCATCACGGTGGGATATGTGCTTGTCTCTGCTTCATCTGGCTGGGGAGCCCCCCTTGCTGGGAGTGTGCGGGAGCCGTGTTGCATAAGGCCCATTCAGTCTGAGCGAGTTGGTTATCAGAGAAGAGGGAGCAGAAGAATTGCTGGCAGGAAGTGAGTCAGTGAGGAGAGGAAGCTGGTGCAGCAGCCGCTCAGATATGTAAAAATACCAGCAATGTTTAATCAAGGGGAGGAGGGGAAGTAGGAGCGTGGCTCCAAAGATTTATCCAGAAAGGCCAAGTGGTCCACTTGGCTGAACCCGGAAGTTGGGAGTGAGAAGCTGGGCAAGGATGGAAACAGCTGCCCTCAAGACCCTAGATAAAGAAGGCAATGATGGGAGAGGGGAAACAGGAGCTGTTTGCAAAAACCAGAACTCTCTGAGCTTGGCAGGTGCCAGGCTTGCCTGTGTGGGCAGAGTCTGAGTGTTTCAATGAGCTAATCTAGTCAGCCTCAAGCTGTTCCACAGACAGTGGGTGTGAACCCAAAATCATCTCAGACGTTCACTTTATAATGTTTCTTTCAAGAAAAAAAAAAAAAAAACATGGAAAAGGCACAAAACCCAAAGGACTCCTTTTCCTATAGGCCAGTGACCTGTGCAGGTATTGGGCCAATTATAAGATGCAAGTCTGGGTGGGTCCAAAACAGCGAGTTGCAGATTCCATTTCCCCATTCAGCAGCATTCTTGGAAGAGCTTCTCTCTTTCTGACTCAACATGACTTCACCACTTTTCTGTTCTATTTTTAGAAAGAGAGGTTAGCAGTATAGAACCTCCCACCTCTGGACAACTCTTTCTTCCTTGTTGGCCATTTTGTTTCCAAGCTGCGTTCTCCCATTGCCTCTGCTTGAGCAGCCCATGTATAGTAGTTGGTCACTCTCTATCAATGGGAGAGTGACCATGACCACTTTTACCACCTTGCTAATAAGTCACCATCCCATCCTCCCCTCCGGTGCACCTGGCTCTTTCTTCATATTCCTTGTGGCTGCAGGGCAGACCTACTGTTAAGAATGAGAGACAAAGAGTATCTGTATTTCGGTGGGTCAAATGCAAAGCTGCAGCCTGGGTTAACAGTGGCTAGCACGGAGGGCCAGCCAGATGGGAAGGAAGTGGGTCCAGAAGACAGCCTCGGGCCAAAAGCCCTGCCTGCTTCATGGGTTTCTTTATTTTTAGTGCTGGTGGTTGTATTCATTTGCTAGGGCTGCTGTAGCAAAGTACCACAGATTGAGTGATTTAAGCAACAGGAATTTGATATCTCAGTTCTGGTGGTTGGCTGTCTGAGATCAAGGTGGCAGCAGGGTTGGTTCCTTCTGAGCGCCATGAAGAAAGGATCTGTTCCAGACTTCTCTCCTTGGCTTATAGATGGCCGTCTTCTCCCTGTGTCATCACAGCATCTTCCCTGCATACGTGTCTGTGTTCAGATTTCCTTTTCTTTTTCTTTTTTTTTTTTTATTAGTTTCAGGTGCACAAGACAAGGTAATACTTAGACGTTCATCGTTTCAGATTTCCTTTTCTTATAAAGAAACCATTGATGTTGGATTAGGGTCCATCCTAATGACCTCATTTAATCTTAATTCCTCTTTAAATCCCAATGTCCAAGTACGATCATATTCTCAGATACATAGGAATTTGGGGGTGGGGAGAGATACTATTCAGCCCATAAGTGGCCAAACAGCTTTTCTTTCCTAAGTCTAGCTATGAGAAACACCCATTCAGAGAAGCAAATAGTTCTAAAGGACAAGTTCTGACTTCCCATCCTCTAATAGTTCATGGTTGGCTTAGCCAGAGTCAGATTTCATTTTCTTCAGTGAGAATGAGGAGAGGCAGAGTCTGGCTAATGCCTGAAGGCTTTGGCAGGTTCCTGACACCCCAGGGATGTCCCAGGCAGGGTACGTTGACAATTCCTAGCCTATGAGCTGCCCAGAGGCTTGACATCTTGGTGCCAACCTGATGAAACCTTGGTCTAGGTAGCCAAGTTATGTTGGAAGTGAATTAGTTTTTCATTCATTTAAGTCAGATAACAAGTGACTGTGTATTAGGGTACTAGTTAAGGAGACAAGATCATTTTCAAATTTTGTACTTATTTTGCACAAACCCACCGATTGATCAGAGTCATACACTCAATATAAGGGAACGGATGTGGTCTAACAACCTGGACTCAACCCTGAGGTCTAGGTCATGGGAAGGGAAGATGCTGGAACCCCTCCGCCTCAGGGATCTAGCACCATAGACTTAGGAAATGACAGTGATTGTCACCTGAAAGGAGGACCGCTCAAAGCTGTGTCCTCGGAGCACAGGGAGTTTTGCTGTGGGTGCTGCAACCCCAGCCCTGGCTGGACACTGAGAGGAGGGGCATCTGTGTGGGTGCTAGCGCCCAGTGAGTCTCTCAGCAGCACTAGGCTTCCCACAGCCACAGGACACACGTGCTGGCCCTGGCCCATGGTGGCAGAGTCTAGCTGTCATGGAATATTTGAGCTCCAGGCAGGTGACGGCAGGTAAGTGGCAAGGGGAACTGATTCATGAGGGCGTGAGGGTGATCCTGTGGGATCCTGGAGAGGAAAATCCAGGAAAAGACAGAACTCATACCATATCCATCAGGTAGTGACTTTGGCCAACTTACTTTGGATTTACAAAGGAATTGTGGCTTTATTTTGAAATAGCATCTGGGGTAGTGTGAAAATGCAGATAAAGCGGAGTGTGAGGTTGACAGGGATAGGTACAGAAGGGGGCAGGCATTGCATAAAGAGAGTACAACCACGTAAAAGCGTGGAAATGTGAGTGCACCTGCCATGTTTGGGAAGCCAAAACCTTTCCCAAACCTGCCATGTTTGGGAAGCCTCAAGTACAAATATAAAAATCAGACATTTCTTTATCATTTTACAGTTTATCAAGAGTTTTAACATAGTTTATCTCAAATCTTCACAATGACCCGGTGAAATATTATATTACCATTTTACAGGAGAGGAAACTGAGGCTTGGAGAGTAAGTAACTTGCCACGTTCACAGAACTAATAAGCGGCAGGCTCAGTGGGACGCTAGCCCTTACATAGTCTAATGTCAAACCTCGCGTTGTTGGCCGTGGTGTGCTCTGAGGCTTCACTTTGTTGCACCACGGGCCATGAGAGTGGTCTGCCCAGGTAGGGATGACTATTTTGTCCCTGACATTGTTTGGAATTGCCGGTTGCATGATGATAATATTATGAGGCTGGTGCAAAAGTAATTGTGGTTTTTGCAATTATTTTTAACCTTTTAAACCACAATTATTTTTGCACCTACCTAATAATATTCCACAATGCAGACCACGTTTTGTTGGTTCTATCATCGTTTAGGAATCTCTTCAGACAGTTCACCCCCTATTCTTTGCAGCCAGAGCAAGCCTCTTCCTCTCCCTTCCCCGGGTACCCTATTGCAATGAGCCTCACTGTTGGGCTCTCACAACAGGGCACTCCCGTTTCCAGCCAGTGGCTATCCAGAGCCAGGAGGAGACACAACAGGTGACCTGCACCCGGGTTGTTGACAGGGAAATATGGACCTTTTCAGAAATTATTTCACACCGGGGGTGAGTGGCCTGATCCCGCTGGGTCCTGGAAAGGCAGATGTTCTCTCGTGTAGAAAGGGAACCTGGGGGCAGAGGTGAGGAGATTCGGGCCCTGCCATAGCTCAGGCCAAACCCCTTTCACAGAGAAAAGCAGGAGCTTCAGACTCAGCCTGGAGACAGCATGGCAGGTAGAGCTGAGACGGAGATGCATTGTCGGCAGCAGAATGGCCAGGCCCGCACCTGAGTGCCGTCAGCCAGAATTCTCACCTGCACTAGACATAGGGAAGAAATAGACACATACACTGTAATATTGGCATGTTCTGCACGTTTGATTAAGAGCCAATAGCGTTTTCTAGAGGGAAGGTAGTATTTCTGTGATAACCTTCCTCCAATGCTCCTTGAAAAAAACAATCTTAGAGCAAGATTATTAGTCAGGCAGCTATGCATATGTGTGTGTGTATTTATCCAGGTGCCACAGCAAGATTGGCAAAATATTTTCATTCCTTGCCTCTCAAGGTGAATTCTATTAGGAGGAACAGTTGGAGTCTGGCATTCCAGTCAGATACAGCACAAGCAACTTCTTGGTGCTTAGCTGGAATTTTCCATCCAGATTCAGAGTTAGAAGGTCTTCTGGGCACAGTGGAGCCATGCAGGTTACAGATAAATGCTCAGCTTCCCTGAGTCACGGGGCCATCTTTATGGCCATTCTCATAGAGACACTAGCCTGGGGCATTGACCATTAGGCCATAATCCAAACTGCCCTCCTTAAATGCCTGACCTTTTGGGAACCAGCTGATTAATTTCTCTTGATGTGGGGATATCTTTTGTTTTTGTAAAAACAAATTACAAAATCAATGCAATTTCCTTGTAAACCCAAAGTCAAACAATACAGAAGTAAATAAACAATGAAAATGCCCCTTTAACTCCCTATTCCTATAAACTTACTCCCCTCCCCATACATGGCCACTGTTTATAGTTTGGGATGACTCCATCCTGACCGTTTTCATGATTGCCACATACATAGTTTACATATAGACCTGGTTAACACATGTGTGTATTGACGGGATCCTAGTATACTACACACATTATTCAGTGAATTGGTTTTTTCAATTGGAGAATATTCCATCTCAGTACATATAGATCTACCTTATTCTTTTAATCGATACACATTATTTAATCTTTCTCCTAATATGGACATTTAGATTATGGGAATGGCAGACCAAAGTAGTTCATGCTCCTTTCACCCTTTTATTGATCCTGATTGTTTAAAATTCTCAAAAGGGCCATATTTGGGGCTGCTGCCTTTGGCAGTTTGAGTAGTGCATGAAACTACCCCTCATTCTTCTCTAGGCTCTACCCCAAATCACTGCTCCCCTGAAGCCTAGAAATTGTAACCTTCATTTCTTTTTCTTTATCCTTTGTTTTTCTCTTTTCCTACCACCAGGATCATCTTCTAAAATGCAGAGAAACGGGGTTGAGAGAGGTGGGGACAAAAACTAATGCCACTAAGACCAGAGGGCTTGGCAATGTGTAGAGATAATTCACATATAAGGTATTGCTGTTATCATTGTGTAGCACTTTATAAATCATTTTCTCCTGGGTCATGCCTCTTCTGTACATAACTTTCATGTGAACACAAGTCCAGTTTCTTTCTTCGAGGAGACAGAGGAGATCGGAGAGGATGAAGAGGGTGGAGTGTTTGGGTTGAAGAGGCACTGAAAGGGGATAGGGACCAAAGAGAGAGACTCAGGGTGCTAACAGCTCATATTTTCTAGCTCAGTGCTGCGTGGGGCTGACCCTGCCACCAGCCGGTGTGTTTGCCTGCTGACTGGGCTCAAAAGTTAAAATTGGGTTCTTGTGGATGCTAGCCAATGACTTCCTTGCCATGGGAGCGATTGCTTTTTGCTGTGTTTGCAAGATGTGAATTCATTCTTTTTTAATATCAGTAATACACAGTAAAGAGCTTAATCCAATTTACAAAGAAATAGGATCAGACAAGCCTTGAAAATACAATGTGCCTTTATGGCTCTAAGATGTTCGCACCGGAGGAGAGTGAGTGTTATGGCAGCGAGGAAACACTCTCCATGACCATCATCCTCCCTCATCAGGGTCACAGCACAAGAGTGACAGGGCTGTGGGGAGCTTGGGGTTTTAGGGGTGTCTTTGGAGCTTTCCTGTGATGCCAGAAAATTGGAATATACGTACCCAGCAAGGCACCATCCTAATGTGCTGTTACTTATCTATGGAAATGATGCTTCTGACCCGTTCTCAGGAGCAAATCTGTTTTTAAGTTGTTGTTCATGTAGAGAACAAGCTGACCCTCCAGCACTGCCTTTCTGGTCCTTTGTGAGCAGTGGCGCTTGTTTGCTAGATATGTGACCCTGGCTACAGGTACCATCTCTGGTCTGTGAGAAGGATGCAGCTCAGAGTCAGGCTGGGCATGTTTGGGGGGCAGGAATTGATAGGGAGGAGAGGCTGGGGGGAGATGGGAACCCCATGAAGCTGCCACAGAACAAAAGCCTGTGTTCCGTGTCTCCACATGCAAAGGGGGTGCACCTGCTCCAGATTTGCTTTGATGTCCCGATACACTGATCTGGTGAGTGGATGGCCAGCAGTCTCCAGAAAGTTAGAATCCTGCTACTCAGGTAGGCTGGAGGGAGGGCTGGGCTCCCTAGTGGTGGTGGGGTTCCCAAAAGGCTTCAGTGCTTTAGGTTTATACACACGTTTTGAATGTCACATTTGTGCTAGGCATGGTGCTAGGCTCAGCAATGAATAAAACCTGGCCCTGCCCTTAAGGGACTAACAAATACCTTCAACATAATCTGCTAGGGTTGTTATGAGTGCATGAAGGAGAAGTAGTTAACCCAGCATGGGAACTGAGGGAAGTCTTGCTGCAGAAGGCGAGCTGGAGTTTAGAATATGCGTCAAACAGGCTTATATTTTTAAGATGGTAGGGAAGACATTCTAGGCAGAGGGAAGAGCAAGAATATCAAAGACCCATGGAGACAGCGTGGCTCATTTCATGGAACTAGAGTTGCAAGAAATGAGACTAGAGAAGTAGATAGGAGCCACATCAAGGAAGGGTGGATGTGTCCTTCTGAGGAGCTGGCACTACAATCAGTGAGTGATGGGGACCCCATCGAAGGTGTTACACAAGGCGGTGACATGGCTTAACCTGGGCTTTCATAGGTCGTGCCGGGGATGTCTGAAAAATGGAACAATTCTTAAAGCCAGGAGACCACTTAGGAATCTGGGACAGTAAGCTAGGGGAAACCCAATGAGGTCTTGAACGTGGGTGGAATCTGATAGGGAGAAGGTGGGGAGAGAGGTGCCGGGACACAGGCTAGAGAGCTTGGGAAGGCAGTTAACAAGGGCCAGGCAGGTTGTCAGGGCCCCATCTAAAGGAGACAATTCTAGCAATGGGCCCAGGAGAAGTTGAAACTTAAAAATAAGTCCTTCTTAGCAGGGACTGAGAAGAAAGCGAGACAGGGACAGTCCAGCTCTGTAAACGTGTAGATGGCAGGGGCTACACTGGAAGCCTAACTCGGGGCAGTGTGACTTGCAAAGAACTAGGGGTGCAGCTGAGAACTTGGCAAACAAGGTCCTTATTCTTCTGAACTTCCATATCAAATGCTCAGTGACTATCAGTCATGCTCAGTTTTTTTCTTTCTCTCCGTGTCACTGCCTATTCTGGAGTGAATACTGCCATGTGCAAAGTTCTTTCTTCACCTTTTGGAGTGAGTCACGAATACACTAGTTCGCACACCGGGTTTCCACCAGCAGCCCCTGGGGAGTTTCCTGAGGGAGCAGATTCCAGGTCCCATCACTTGCACACTGGATCAGAGATCGCAGAGTCTTCTTGTTGGTGGGAAGCTGCCAGCTGACCTGGTGATGACGTAGGCTGGGCAATCACTGCCCCAGTCACCAGAGTGAAAAGAACAGCCCTGGGCTTCGGACATATACATTACAGCAGGATAGAAACCAAGCTGGATCAAAGTCAAGAATTTAACAGAACGAGGAAAATCTGCAAACTGTGCTTTTGGGTGTACTTGTTTCCTTGAGGGGAATTTTATGGTTATTTAATTAAAACATTCCACTTTGATCAAAGGTGTTGCTTTGACTTCTCAAGTATGAAATACAAGACTGGTGAGAGTCAAACAACTTGTTAAATGCAAACAATTTACCAAGGGCCCTAAACAAGACAAAATATAATAAGTAGCAAGTCTTAGAAATTAAGTGTAAATGTCTGTGGAGAAACTAATTATTCCTCTTGTTATGAACCTTAACCCACATTCAGTTTTGAGCTTAAGGTATTCTAACGATGTTCCCCATTGGCCACTTCTGACTACAATGAAAAGAATTGCAGGGGAGATTCTGTTCATTAATACACACTGAGGTTTGCATTGTACTGTCATCGCTTGATTGGAGTGTCTGCTGACACAAGTCCTCATTCTGTGCAGAACAGAGAGAACCAAGAGCTGCCCTTAGGTGGGGTGAAACGTTTTGCGTTTACTACAGAACTGGAGGGCTCTGTAGTAGGGTAGCTCACTGAGACACATAGCACAGTTTTTCCAAGCAGAGAGAGGCATTAAGGAGAGAGACAGAGGAGTCAACGTCATGCCAGCACCCTGCCCTAGAAATGGACACTGGGATTGATGGGTTGCAGCTGTGCCCAAACAGGTCCAGGGAGAGATGAGCATAAGGACTTTAGGATCCTGTTAGCACCATATCCATTCACTCATTTCCTTCCTTCAGCCAATGTTTGGTGAACACCTACTATGTGCCGGGCACTTGGGATCTATTAGAGACTAAACCAGACAAAGATCCTTGTTCTCATGGAGCTTTCATTCTAGGGGAGGGAGGCAGACAATCATAAATACATCACAATAGGTAGATGATAAGATGTCTTAGGAGATTATAAGTGAAAAAGAAAAGCTGGAGTAGGGTAAATGGGATTGGAAACGGCTGTGGTATTCAGAAAGGAGGGGCAGGGAGGCCGCAGGGAGAAGGAGACACGTGAGCAAAGACCCAAAGGAGGTGAAGGTCCAGCTTCATCTGGGAGAGGAGTGGGTGGAGCACGAAGCGGGAGTATGCTGAGGGCGGAGAGTAGGGGATGGCCGCAGACAGAGACATGGAGCCAGACCCCCTAAGACCTTGTACACTATTTAGAGACTTCTACTCGGAGTGAAGCGGGGCTATGGCAGTGTCTGGGGAACAGTGTGGCATATCCGAGTTAGGGTTTGGATCTGTCTGTGGGTGTAGTGGGGCATGGGGTCCCGTCAGGAATTCAGCAAGTGCAGAAATGCAGGCCGATTGGCAGCTCAGACCAGGGTGGTAGCAGTGGAGAGAGTGAGCTTCTAGATGAATCATCGAGGCTGGCTCCAGCAGGATTTCCTGGTGGGCTGTATGTGGGGAGTGAGAGGAAGAAAACACAGGGCTGGATAATTGGAATGATTAGAAAAGAGAATCTAAACTCACGTTCTAACACTGGGCCACACTGGGGAGGGCCGAGGGACTCAGAGGGTGCACAGGGTTGCACAGTTGGGCAGCTCTGGGTCATTTGTGCAGGTGAGCCACGGTGCCGTGGGAAGAGCCTGGGCTTTGGTGTCCGGCGGTCTTGGGTTTTAAATGCACTTACTTGCTCCGTGATTTTGAGGAAGTGGTTTGGTTTCCCAGAACCTCAGTTTCTTTATATGGGGTGATAGTCTAATAATATTTTTCCTGTAAGGGTTGTGAAGATTAAATGAGATAACACATTTAAAATCCTGGGCTGCCAGCCCTAGAAATGTCATTTGTCCCCTCTCCTTCTCTTGAGGGGTTGGATGTATACTCCTGACCCCGAGTTGGAGGAGGGAATGAAGAGAGGTCAGAGAGGCTGTTTCTGGTGCAGCCTCAGTTGCAGAGGTCTTTCACGTCCAGGAGATGTCCCTCATCTGTCCCTGAAACAGTGGGGGCAAGGCCTGGGATCTGAGGACCCTGGCTGGAGGCCAAGATTATCCAGCAGCTGTGACCTTCTGATGGGGGGCCACGGCCAGATAGGCCTAATGAGTGAGAAGAAGGCCAAAGCATCATGGAAGTGTGTAGCCACAGCATAGCAGGAACCTGTTTATGTGCGAGTTGGAAGGCTTCAGGGACAGGTATGGCCCCGCTGCTGGCCGAATGGTTTAAAAGGCAGGAAGCCTATGCATTGACCTCTCGACCTGGTAAGACCAGTGAACTCTGAGGAACCAGGGAAGGGCCAGAGGTCTGCCCCATCATTTGTCCTCGTGACTCTGGGGCGGCCTTTGCACTCGTTGATTGCTGGTTTGGAATTAACACAAATGAGAGCAACTTGAAAAAACCCAGTGTGAGTCTTCAGCAGTCTTCAGGTCTGGCCTCGCTCATCCCACTCTCATTCATTCCTATTCCCCTTCTGTGTTAGTCAGCTCAGCCTACCATAGCACGATACCACAGACTGGGGGGCTTAAACAGCAGAAATGTATTTTCTCACAGTTCTGGGGGCTGAAAGTTCAAGATCAAGGTGTGACAAGGTTGGGTTCCTCTAAGGCCTGTCTCCTTGACTTAGAGGTGGCTGCCCTCTTGTTTCCTCTTCACATCGCCCTCCCTCTGTGCACTTGCACCCCTGGCATCTTTCTTATTATCACACGGCCCCCAGTCATATGAGCCCATCATGATGGCCTCATTTTCACTCAATCACTTTTTTAAAGCCTTAACTGCAAACATGGGTACATTCTGTGGTACTGAGTATTGGGACTTCAATGTATGAATTTTCGGGAGATATATTCAGCCTATGACACTCTCTCTAGCTCTTGGAAATTTGTTTGTTTCTGTTTGTTGCCATGGCCTGAACTGGGCTCCAGGCATCTTGAATGTTCCCTGTTTCTGTCTCTATCACCCACTTACCTGCTTATGTCTCAATGCTGCCCTTGAGAAAAATGGATCAGAGGAGCCAACAGGGACTAAAGAAATGTGTTGTCTGAGGACCTGAAACCTGGCAGCTCAGCCCTTCTGAATGTCATGGTGCAATGGCCACTGTCCTATACCTAAAAGCCTTCTGGAAGTTCCCACAGGCCCTAGGCACCTGGGTTGGGCCTTCCTTGGGGAACCTTTCCATCATCTTTCCTCCAGAAAGTCTGACCCAAATTTTGCTTGTCATGTGTCAATCACAAGTTTCAATATCCAAATTAAAAATTTACATTTATTGGCCTCCTACTAGCTTCCCCACAAAGTACCAGCTACTTCCACACACATGAGCTATTGTAATTAATTCAATTACGATTTAATTCAGGAAAGCTGATGGGATTTGGACCTGCACATTTTAAAAGTGCAAGCCGTGGCATAACTCTAAAACATTTTCCATGGTTCTAATGAAATACACATTAGGAAATAAAACATTGACATGTTTTTATTGTCAGTGTGGCGGTTATGTTTGCTGGTTTCATTCAGATTGCAGTGGTTGGTTTATCTTTAATAATCAGGACTGGCTCTAAGGCTTCATGACAGAATCAGGAATTCTGATTCTGATGATTGGGGGTCATAAATGGCCCCAAGGATGCGGAGTCCACACCCAGACTGTAAGCACCTCGGGCGCTTCGCCCCCGTGGCAGCCGGGGTCATCAAGTACCTGCAGCAGCAGCAGGCAGGCTTCGTGCTAGTGTGCCACCTTTACGATACTTCCTCCGGCCTGTTTCTGCAACTGACCCTCCCTCTGTACATTCTGAGTTCCAGCTCCCTGGGAGAAGATGTGATGGGCTCATTCTTAATTGGCAAATTTTTCACATGAGGCCACCTCATAGGCCACCGGCCAGCCTTGAGGGCAGGGACCCGGGCCATCCAGCTGCATTATGGTGGAATCCTACAGTGCTCTGAGGAGCCTTGGTGGGGCTGGATGGCCTGTCTGGTGTAACTCACACCTGGCCTGTCTGGTGTAACTGACCAAAGTAACCTAGTGGCACGGAACTGTGGGTAGTGCATCCTAGTGGAGCTCAGAAGGTCATTGGCTTATTTCTGCCATGGGCTTTTTATGTAAAATGCCTTACTTTCTTCATCTCCAAATAGAGTGGGTGGCAATGTCTTACCTTGACTTAAGGAGCTACATAATGATGAGGTAGAAAGATAGAAAAGTGGCAGGTATTCTATAATTTCAGAACAGTGCGGGTAGCAGACACCCAGCCAATAGACATAATCAATTCAGCAGAAGACACCATTAGCACTTAGCTACAAGGCTACCGGTGAGAAAACAAGCTGGTGGTTTTTATTGTATTATGTTTGAACTGCTGATGTTCTTCCTGCTGGTAGGAGCCTGTGCCCGAGTTGTTCAGAATTACTTTGTCAAGCCCGGCTCTTTGGGAGATGGGAGGGAAAACAGAGCTGGGGCAGTCTTTGCTGAGAATAACCATAAAATCCACCTTGAAAAGCTGTGCAAAGTTGCAACAGAGATAAGGTGGTTGGAAATTGGCTTCGGCTTGCTCAGAAAAAAATAACGAGAGAGCTTTCCATCCTAGGAGGCTGAGTAGCAGAAATTCCTCTTCAGGAAGGCAAGAGCTATTCCCAGCTGGCACCACCCAGGAGTCCCAACAGCCAAGAAGGTAGAAGACGAGAGTGGGCGCCAGGCTGCACTGCTCAGTGCTTGCTGCTGCCCAGGCCGGGAAAAAGGAAGGGGCGTGATGCACAAATGCAGTTGGGGAACATGCTCCAAGCCTGGCAGTTTCAGATCATCCAAGGCCAAGGGCTGTGATGAGTCTGATTGCTTCGAGAAGACCAGAAGCATGTTGCCTGGGCTCAGGGCAGAATTCAGTTTTTAGGGGAGGAAATTGACCAGAACAATGGAAAGTCTCAAGACCTTCCATAGGTAGTCCTAGAAGAGTGGGAACTGAGAATAAATCAACAGCTTCCAAAGGGGTCCATCCCACGACCTAGGGAACATGTCACTGTGGGGGGTGAGGGTGGGGTCACAAGGGAGTTTGGCCATGACTGCAGTGAAGGGACCTGCAAAGGGCAAGGGCACCTGTTCTAGCTGGTCCCTGGGACCTGGGTTGAACATTAAAATCAGAGACCAGTTCAGGGTTTGGTCCTCTTCCCTGGAAAACAGAGTTAATGATGGAGAGCTGCTTGGGGAAGGAGATAGGGTCAGGGGGACAGGGAGAGAAAGAATGTTATAAAAAACAGCGGGATGTTTGTGAGCAGCTTGGAGACCCTTGGCCGAAAGGTGCCTTGCCCGTAGGAATTGGGCACTTGCAAACTGTAGAGTGAATATGTTCGAAGCAGTCAGTTTTTTTGATTGACCCCAAATTAAGAAACGCATCCAAACTGAGCAGCATAGTTATATGAAAGAAGCAGAGCCCTGGAAAATGTTTTCTTTTTCTGGCCTTTGTCGCTCATTTTTCAAACGTGTATCTTCATCAATATGGAAGTCTCCATGGGCCTGTCACATCTGAGAGAACAAGCTCCCTGACCAAGACAGTCACTTGCAAACCCAGATGGCCGTGGGGTGCCATCTATCACTCAGGGCTTTCCAGGAAGGTCCTATTCAGAATCCGGCCTCTTAATAGGCAAGGAACTGTGTTAATAAAAGTTCTTTGTACTTGAAAGGGCACAGACAAAACCAATAAAGCTGAGCCCAGCTCTTTCAAAAAAAAAACACAAGTTGATAAAACTGACAAGAAATAAAGAAGTAGTTTATCATGGTCCTAAAAGAAAGACAAGGGTTTTTCTTTCTCTATTTTAAAGGCAGAATTAATCAATCCACCACTACCAGCTTGAGCTCTGAATGGAATGTTAGCTTGGACTCTAGGGGGTGGGTAGGTAAGTCCTCTGAACTCTGGATAAGCTTTCATTAAAGCAGCAGTGTTTAAAACAGTGAATTTAAATTCATCCACCAGTCAGAATAGGGCACCAGCATGGAGAAGAAAGTGAAATGACGAGAGTGCTGTTAAGAAGCAACTCTCAAGAGAAGAAATGTGATTCCTTAAGCCTCCCTTATGGACAAGATGATAATATTAGAACAGACATAGTGGCATCTCTAACCCTGGTTCGTTCTCCTTCCTTTGCCTTTCTCAGCTCCTCATAGCTAAATCCATGGGAGTTCTGTACCCACCCCCACCCCCAGTCTCAGACTTATTTTACTTCCTGAGCAAGCACCCCAGAGGAGGCTGTCACTTCTCACTCTCCAACCAGTGGGGCCCAGGGACCAGCTGGGACATCTGCTCCTGGCCCTTCCACGTCACTTCACTGTAGCCAGAGCCAAACTCCCCTCGTGCAGGCCTGAGTCCCTTTGCCCCTCCCTTCCCCCTTCCCCACCAGAAGGACATGTCCACTAGGTCCTGAGATGGACCACTTTGGAGGCTCTTGATTTCTTCCCTGTTCCTACTCTTCTAGGACTGCATATCTAAGGCCTTGATACCGTCCATCCTCTGGCCAATTTCCTCCCCTAGGGACTGCATTCTGCCTTTGACCCCCAGGCTGAGGTTCTATCAAATGTAGACAGATTTTGTGGAAGTAGGAGATCTGACTGAGCATCTGATGGACATCTGGATTTCTTGCTGCTGTGACCAGCACCTGTTCAGATGCCCAGGGAGCCCAGAGTGCTGTGCCATCTTAGACACTGGCTCTGCCGACTCCCCTGTGCTCTCGCTTTTGCAGTCCCGGCTTCCTCCTGGGCCTGCTGGCCCTGTGTTATTGAGAGTCTAACATGCTTCCCATCTGGCCCCTTCAAGCAGCAACCTGGAGTAAGCCATGGAACCCCGTGGAAGAACTGGATGGAAGAGAATAAATACTTTGCAAACACAATGGATTTAGTTAAGTTTAGGATTAGTTAAGTTCATTCAGTGATTCATTCATTTGTCCATTCTTTCAGTATAAAACATTATTGAGAGCTTATTATGTACTCGGCCTTGTTCTGGGTGCTAGGAATGTTAACAGTGAACATAAAAATACTTGTCCTTATGAAAATTTGATCTAGTAGAGAAGATAGACCATAAACAAGGTAAGTTAAAATATATATATATGTATATAAATGCCATGGAGAGAAGGAAAGCAGGAAAGACGACAGGCAACGTGAGGTAATTGTGATTTTTGACAGAGTTAGGGAAGACCTCACTGAGAAGGTGACATTGTGTGAAGTCCTGAGGGATGTTAAGGAGTAAGACCAGGCCAGTTGGGCACCTGGAAGAGAGCATTCTAGGTGAGGGCACAGCCAATGCAAAAGCCCTGAGGTGGAAGTATGACTGGTGGCCAGTGGGCTGGAACAGAGGAAATGTGGGGGAGAAGAAATGGAGAGTTCATTCAGAGCCTGCAGGTGGATGTTGGCCGGGCAAATGAGTGTCTTAGTCAGCTCAGGCTGCTATAACAAAATACCATAGACTGGGTGGCTTATAAACAACAGACATTTATTTGTCACAGTTCTGGAGGCTGGAAGTCTGAGATCAGGATGTCAGCATGGTCAAATTTTGGTGAGGGCCTCTTTCTGGCTTACAGATGGGCGCCATATGGCCCAATCTACACATGGTGGAGAGAAGCAGCTCTGGTGTCTCTTCTTACAAGGACACTAATCCCATCATGGGAGCTCCATCCTCACGACCTCATCTAACCCTAATTACCTCCCAAAGGCCCCACCTCCAAATACCATCACAATGGGGGTTAGGGCTTCAATGTATGGACTTGAAGGAGACACAAATGTTCCGTCCATTACAGGGAGCTACCGCAGGGTTTCAAACACTAAGAAAATTTATTCTAAAGTATGTTAGCCTCCATGTAATCAACATTTATCTGTCTAATTTTTTTCCTACTCGCACCCTGGACACTTTCTATAAAAACTCTCCAACAACTTTGAGTGAATCTTGCTTAAGAAAACTTGGGGCTTCTCTGGGTGCTGCTTTGGCCATTGATGCAAATCTTTGTTTTCTCCAATCAGCAGAGATAGGTGCTTTGCAGCTTATGAAGTTCAACGATGTCAGCTGTAAAGTTTTCCTTGGGTCGTACTTATGCAATTTTTTTAAAAAGCCAGCAGTGGTCCACATAAAAAGATGTTTGGTTATCCCTTTGACTATAGATTAGACCAAGAGGCTCTGGCTCCAGACAGTGTTAATCTTAACCTAGGCTGGATTTATTAGGCTGCCTGGCATCTGAGATGGCAGATAAGCACATTTTCCACTCCAGCTTTGGCCGTATTAAGCCTCACAGGGAAAATTTCTAAAGGTTCAAAAAAGAAATGCTCTAAACGCTAAACCACATAAGCCTTTCTTTTCAGTCTTGTCTTTTTTTTCTTTTCACCTTTTTTCAAAAGTACAATCATGAAACCATCTTCAATGCCCAACTGATTCATCTGGAAACCTGATGAGTGAACTGAATTATCTTGGCTTTTTAAAAAACAAGATGAACTATTTGTCCAACACAAGAAACTCTGCTGTGATGATTCGGTATAATGCACAGAGAGGCAGTAGCAACACAGCGACCCAGCCACGGCAGGAAGGCGAATGCTGCAGAGCAGGGAGTGGGCTTCCGTGCTCTGTCCCAGGGCCGAGGTACACAGCTCGGGTGGTGATGAGCACAGCCACAATCCCAGCTCCAGGATTCCTGTGATTCTGGACCGGCCAATGGTGCCGCCTTCTGGGTGGGCCTTGTCTGACCTGAACTTGCTCCATTGAGTCTCTGTATGGGCAGAACCCAGGCCCAAGCCCGACTCAGCTGCCGCACTGCCCTGGTCCCAAAGTTGTCTCACCTGGGGCTGACATTCATTCATTCCACAAATATTTGTTTTGCATTTGTGTGATAGCATTGTTCCAGGAGGGAATTACCAAACAAAATCCCTGCATGCATGGAGCTTATATTCTACTAGGGGTAACAGACAAGACCCAAGCTTTCATCCTAACCCAGAGTTCCAGGGAGGACCTCTCTCCAGACCGGCCGTCTGAGGGCCGAGCTGGATTATGCCAGGCTCTGGGGCCTGGGGATAGTGATGCGCCAGCCAGGCCCGGCCTGTACCAGACCTCCTCATGTGGTCTCCAAATAGATTTGCCTATACAAAATCCTCTGGCCAGAAATGCTTTTCAGAACCAGTCCCTCCCGGTTCCAGCTAGTCCTCCATCCTGCAAAGTTGAAAATACTGTTTACTTGTGGAATTCAGGATAAAAACAGTCCAAATTGCTGTGATAGTTGCAGAATAAAAGTCTGAGGAAGAGGGATGATGTGTCCCTGGAGAGAGGAAGCTGGCGGAAGGCAGCAGCAGAAGAGTATGAAAGAGGGAGCCCTGAGACACAGGCTTTGAGGTGATAAAAAGACCCTTTGAGAATCTACTTTCTTAGATCCCCAGAGCTGCACCAGCACCAACACACACAGCCCTGGGCCCCTCGCAGAGCTCCCGTATTCCATACACATTACACAAAACTCAGGATGCAGGAGAAAATGAACTAGGTGTTTTATCTGTGACATGGATTATTTGATTTACCCATATCGATACTTATTACCAAGCTATTAAAAGGATAGAAGCAAGGAGCTCAGTGCCCAATACCTGTTTCAAACCCATTAACTGGACTTGATTTTAGCCATGCAGCTTCCTTCTGATTGAAATTGGGTACATGTGCATTTGTGTCTGATACTTCTGTGATTATAAATACTTGTGAAAACTTTAAGGAGCCTGAAGGCTGGAATCGTATGTACAATCCTGCACTCAATTCCAATGTGTGGGTTTTCCCCCCACACCACCAAGCAATTCTCTGACAACAGCTAGGTGTTCTGTAATTGAACTCAATTTTGATGCGATCTACCTGGAGATAGCATTAGATCCTGCGGTTTAAGGGCTGCTTCTACAAGACTGCCCCCAACTTCAGATGCCAATGGCGAGTCCAGATTGTCACCTGTACTTCAGATCCATGGCTGTAGATTGGATGTGTCCATGACCTCTTTCTTAGGTTTCAATCCATTTGTTAGAGTGGCCCACAAAACTCAGAGAAACATTTTACTTACTGGATTCCTGGTTGATTATAAAAGGACATAACTCAGGAGCAGTCAGATGGAAGAGTTGCATAGGACCAGGTATGTGGGAAGGGTGTCCACCCCATATGCTCCACTCTCCTCACATCCCCACACTCCTCCCATCTCCATGTGTTCACCGACAGGGAAATTCTCTGAACCTGGTCATTCTGAGTTTTGATGGCAGCTTCATTACAAAGGCACGATTGATTAAATCATTGGCCAGCGATTCAACTTCCAGCACCCACCTTTCCGGAGGTCAGGGGCATGGGACTGAAAGGTCCCACCTCCCATCATAAGGTTGCTTCCCCTGGCAACCAGCCCCCATCCTTAGGTGCTTTCTAAAAGTCACCTCATCGACATAAGCTCAGCGGTGTTTGAAAGGGGTTTATTAGGAATTTCAAGATACCTTTATTGCTCTTATCACTTATGAAATTCCAAAGGTTTTAGGAGCTCTATGAGAGAAACAGGACGAAGACCAAATAGATCTATATATATATAAAATAAATCACAATATCATAGTATGTTCATCTGAGAACTGCACTGTCAGGAAGGGCGCGGGGACATCTGTTGTGGGGAACAGAGCGGGAGGCCAGGGGTAGTGAGAAAGCCACAGAAAGTATAACAGGGTATGTTGCGAACCAAAGGGGATTTTCTGGTCACTCTAGAATTTCATCTAAAGCCTAAGAATGGGAATAAAGGGCTCTAAATCAATGACAATCTAAGTTCACATCCACAACACTGCTATCCACCCCGCAGGTGATGGACCAGGAGAGAGAAGTGCAGCGTTTGTGAGATAAGAAGAGCGACTCCCTAAAAGTCCCCTTCTGGGGATTGGGCTGGCCAAACTATCCCCTTCATTGACTTGTTTGCAAATTGCTGAACCTCCAGAAGGGCAGAGCACCTGACACCTCCGGGCTGGGGGAAAGAAGCAGGAGAGAGACAGCAGGTCTGGCAGGGTGACTGGGAAGAGAGGGGAGCAAGGCGCTCTGTGAGTCCAGCTTTTGTTTGAGAAAAACAAAACTGGTTAGTGATGTTAATTGAAAGAAATAATAATATATTACTATGTATACCTTATTACATTGTATTAATTACTATATATAATTGTATTAAATATGTTAATAGATTAACATATAATCCATAGTATATGAACATATAGTATGTTAATATATGTTATACATATTCTATAATGGAATATATTACTATATGTACTTTTATATGAACTGATATTTCAAACTTCTTATGATCAGATTTTCTGTACCATAGAGAAATTTTCTGCAACTAAGAGAAATTTTCCTGCAGAAATGTAACACTAGTAAGCAATCTAACAATTTTGTTTAAGGCAAAGATTGGTAAACTACAGCCGTTGGGCCAAATCTGTCCAGCTGCTGATTTTTTTATGGCTAGTGAGCTAAGAATGGTTCTTAACGTTTTTGAATGTTTACATTTTGTATGGTTATATGAGTGCCTAGGTAATACCACTATTTTTGCCTCTTTGCCTGCAAAGACAGAAATGTTTACCATCTAGCTTTTCAGAAAACTTTTGCCGACCCCTGACTTAAGCCCTTTGGAAACTCGTTTTCCAAATTCTGCTCTAAAACAGACCAACCTTCGGCCAAGCACATCCCAGCAAGAATATAAAGGTCACTTAGTAATGAGGCGAGACTGATCACCACATGCAGTTTTCACTTGGTGGGTCAGCATTAGCACCACACACCCACCCCCCCCCCACACACACACACTTCCCATGTTGGAAATGGGAAAATGTGGCACTTGGTTGGATTTTTCTATTGCACAAACTTCACGTTTGGTATACAAATTCCAGAAGCAACAAGATATAGTTGGGTCTCATTCCAGCTGCCAGACACAGAGGGCCTAGCATGCATAGCTCAGTATGTCACTTACTCGTGAATGTGGCCCTTAAATGCAGAAAAGGTGACACATGTCAGCCTGCTGCAGTAGGGTTCTGTGGCTTTAAAGAGACCTCTGTATCTGTATTGTACGTGCATCTAAGTAATTGGAACTGGGACTCCTCACATCTTTTTTAGCAATGACATGGTAACAGCATGGACCCATCCATCATCATGCCATTCTTATGAAAATGGTATCCAGTGGTCAGCTTGTCATAGTTAATTAGTCTTCCAATGTATGAATTCTTAGAAGCCAACAGACTCTGAGGGCCAGGTTTGCAGATATCTTTGGCAGTGAACTCTAGAAGCATCTGATCTTTCCTGCCTTTTAATGAGAGCCTTTCATCTAAGAGGGAGAGTGTCCTTGTGGTTAGAAGTCTAGCTAGCCTGGTTCTGCCTTTTGTTCTCAGTTCTGGCGCTAACTCATAGCAACCACAAGCAACCAGTGAATCCCTGAGGCCTCAAATATGTGAAATCCAGGAAGTTCTAGAGTAGAATCTGGTTAGTTGATGGCTGTTCAATTGAAGAGATCATTGAAGTTTTAGTGTGAAAGGTTAGATATTGCCATATCAGTTAGATATTGCCATGAGCACCCCCAAACTTAGTAATTAAAAAAAATAAAAGCAACCATTTGTTTAGCTCAAGATTCCGTATGTCATCTATTTAGTCTGGGTTCAGGGGGTCCCTCAGGCATCCACAGTTGTGTGTTTGCGTGTTGGGTAGGTGGTTTTGCTGATCTTGGCGGGGCTCTCTTACATGTCTTAGGACTTGGCTGGGCCAGCGGAGCTCCTCACCTCTGGTCCATGTGGTTTCTTATCCCACAGCAAGCTAGCTCAGTGGTTTCCATGTCAGGAGCAGGGCTCTCTAGAGAGATAGTGGGTACATGCAAGGCCTCTTGAAGTCTAAGCTTGGAACTGGCAAAATAGTACTTCCCTCACATTCCAGTGGCCAAAGCAAGTCACAAGGACAGCCCGGATCCAAGGGGTGGGAAAATGGATTCTACCTCTTGACGGAAAAAGCTTCAAAGTCATATCACAGGGTCATGGATACAGCAAAGGGAAGAACTGAGGCCGTTTTCGGCCATCTTCCCCTGGGAGCTCAGACACTGAGGAACAGGTATAAGGCCTGCAGCAGCCCCCTGCTGCCAGAGCAGGTGAGGCGTGAAGAGGCCATTACCGTGATATCTGGATGCTAAGCCTGTACGCGAGCGACCAGGAGTAGGCCACACTGGCTGTTCCTGGCCTCCTTCCTGACAGAAGAGGGTGAAGGAACCCCCAAGGGGGAGGTCAGACCAGCAGTGGATGGGTAGTAATACGTGAGCAGGGCCCATCTGGGTTTGGGGTTAATATTTAAAAGAAAAGGAAGAGGGTATTTTTCCAGAAACATTGAAACCCAAGCATGAATACAGTCTCTGGCTTTGATAGCCCAGTGGAAAAGAAAGCTTCTGCGTCCAGAGAAGAAACCCCCTTACCAAGAGGCAATGCAGTTCCATGCTACGAGCACAGCCATATGGGGCAGACATAACTAATTCTAGTTGAAAACTTTACTGTGTGACTTCGGGCAAATCACTTAACTTCTTTAAGGCTCAGTTTCCTCATCTGAGGATAACAGTATGTGCCTCAGAGGGTCGTAGCAGCAATGAAAGGAGACACACATAAGATGGCTAAGGCAGTACCTGGCATAGCAATTGCTCTCACTGTTATCCTTTTAACTTTTATGGCTGTTGATTCTTTGTGGGTGATCCACAGTTCTTTCTACTTGTACAGTCCTGGCCGCATTCACAAGCTCTCCTCCTGGTATGTTAGACCAGCAGCTTTCTGTGGAAGTCCCACTATCCACTCAAACTCAACATGCGTATTAAAGCTAAACAAATCCGTTCCTTCAAACCACTCTCCTTTCCCAACTTTTCATTATCTGTTCATCCAGAGCAACCATTTATTTAGCCACCTGCATTTGTCACTGTGAGGTTGTTTTTGATTCCTTTATTTCCTTTAGGCCTCTTACCCAGTTATTCAACAACATAAAAGATCTCTCACCCTTGTCTTTCTAATTCCATTTCCTCTATTAACTGCAGAATCCGAGTTCTTCCCTTGATGCTTTGAGTAATACTATAGAGTTCCTGTAAGTTTCCCTGCCTCCAGGCTCTCTACACATTATCCCATTCCGCAGTGTTGCAAAATTAATCTTTCAAAAGACAATCCCTTCCTCAAAACCATCAATGGTGCTTCACTGCATACAGGATGACATCCAGACGCTGAGCCTGGCATTCAGAGCCCTCCAAATCTGACCCAGTTCCCATTTCTAGACTTAACTTCCAAAACTCCTGAGAAATACATCTTGCATTGGAATTATCTGTATACTTATCATGTGTTCCCAATAAGAGCATAAGTCTCCAGAGCAGGGTCAGCAAACCACAGCCCACACACTAATTAACTCCCTGTGGCCCCAACGCCTAAAATGTTGACTCTATGGCCCTTTATAGACAGTTTGCTGACCTGTACTACATAGGTGAAACATGCCTGAGATGACTTTGTCCTACAGAACTGTGTAAACATTAACTGAATGAACCTTCCACCCCTAAGCACCCCTGCCCTTTCTGTTTTCTAGAATTATTTTTCCCCGATCATAGAGAGCCTCCCCCTCTTTTGTCTACCTGGAAAAACCTTTCCAATACGCTAAGACCCACATCAAACCTCTGGGAAGCCCTTCTGATGACTTCTGCTGAACTCTGAGTTCCAGTGACACTGACCTGTTTGTTTGACTCTTAATCCACTTTCAGTTGGTTCTTTGCATCAGAGAGGGTCATGAACGTGAGTGATGCCCATTCCTCCCCCGTGACGGGCTGTCTTCTCGCCTGCAGAACTCAGCAGATGTTGCCTGGCCTGCGAAGTTTTCTCTGACCCTTCCCTTCCTCTTCCCACCCAACTAAGTTAGAGGTGACTTCTTTGTGCTCCCACAGCTCCCTGAACCTTCCCATCGTGGCACTTATCTTTGTGTATTGTGATCATCGATCTACTTCTTAGGTTCTCCAACTGCACTGAGAACTCCTTAAGGATAGGGTCGGCGTCTTATTCACTGATGTATTCCCTGTTCCTGAAATGGTCCCTGGCTCATGGAGACACCCAATTAATGTTTTGGAATAAACGGTTGATCAGTCAATGGTTGTTGATTGATTACATAGCTGAGTAGAATGGCTGGTACTATTCCTTGTGTTCCCCGATTTACATAATTCAATTCTCTTGCTTCTCTATTATTTATAGTTGTTTCTCTTAGTTATATATCTATGGGTAGTTTGTATCACTGGGTATAAGTAGATAGCTATCAATTTTATATGACTGAGGCTATTAGGCCAAAATTGGGGCACCCTGGGAGACACCAACCATGGAAATCCCCAGGTCTTTGGTGAGAATGACAAGTGCCTTTTTTCAGCCCACAGTTGTGGGCTACTAAAACCGACCGCAGCACTTCCTCCTTATGAATTAAGCATTCCAAAGACAGCCTGACTGCTGAATAAAAAAGATCCACGACCAAATTACAGCACACTCGTAGCCAGCTTTGCAAATCCAGCCTGAGCTCCACGTTCACCTAGCGTAAAATAATACCAAATGTTTGAACTTGGAAACCCTTTGCCAAATGTTGGAATAATACAACACAGCTCAGACAGTGTCAGAAATGGAAAATGGCATCCTGGAGATGGCATAGCCCACAAAAAAATGAGAAGTAAGAGCCTTATTCAGCAGACAACTTCTTCTCCACTCTCGAATTTCCCCCTGGAAACTATGTCTTGCTTGTGGCCTCTTTCTCCCTCGTCACAGTTTTTCCTCAGAGCATGTCCTATTGCAGTCCCATCCAGCTTAGCTGTCCATGATCCATTTCTTAAATGCAGATTAAGACAGGTTGTAAATGATTGGCCACATCAGCCCCGATCTTCCTGCAGTAAAATGGAACGCATAAATAACCAAGTTTCCACTGTATTCTCTACATCTGCTGGGGGCTTCCACAGGAGCCCACCCCCGTGGATTTAAAGTGGAAGTGAAGTGCAGAAGCTCACCCAATCACACAGAACAGACATTTGGCATTTTAAAAATGCCTTTTAAATGTCTAGATAGGTGGTATATTACCCTGTAGCCTTTTCAAAATCTGTGAGATACGCTATGAATGCCATTACCTAAAACAGACCTGCCCTGGAAAACCCCGGAACGTGCCCAGGTGAGAAAGGCAGCAAAGCTGACACCTCGAGAAGGAAAATGTCTCCATTTGCTTCAGGAAATGTCTGTTTCTGCAACAGCCATGGGATGAGAGGAGCAAGCAGATGTTTTGCTTATCATTTTGATCCAATTAGTCAGGGGATAGACAATAGTTTGGCTCTTAATATGCAAGGTGGGACGATTACTGCTTCGAGGGTAGGCGCAAAGAGGCACCAGTTTCTTCAGAACAACACAAAAAAATCACTCACTGCCTTGAATGAGTGGTCAGGATTGCAAGTTCAGTGGAAATAGGTCCTTCCATAGGGAACCAGATGGCCTGAAGACAGTCCCTAAGTCTTTCTTCCAGTGCCACTTGCCGCTGCCAGACCTCAGGGACCAAGCAAAGCAAGAGATTAGTCTGGTGTTGGTTGAGGCTTCAGCCCCAAACTCCAGAGGAGAGAGTTCCTGAGGCATGTGGTGGTTGCACCAAAAGGAGTCTGAAAAGTTTGAATTTGCTTTTCCTTCCCAAAATTTATACCTGAGCCACACTGGAATCCAGAGCCCACAAGCTGTTGACAAGAGTCAGAGAAAAAGGAGAACGTGCCCCAGTAACTCGAGTAAAGATTGTCTCTCTGGTGGCCTCAAGCTGGCAGCCACTGGGTCTCCTCAGCAGCTGTCGGCCTGCTTCTCCCCACCGGCTGGGGAAAGCCAGCGAGCTGGGACAGGGCAGCCCCTACGGCCTCACTGGCATCCTGGACCTTAGGCAGAGGGGAGGAGCCAGACATGGTCCGTGTTTTTTGGGGAAAAGAGCAGAGGGAGGGGTGGAGAGGTGCGTTGCTCTCTGCTGGAGGCCAGCAAGGAGCATTCAGTAGGCAAAATGAAGCAAAGAATAACAACACAACAGCAGCAGCAGCAGCAGCAGCAGCGAAACAGAGTGTGAAGAGCAGAAGGGTCTATTTCTGAGGAGTCCCTGCCCAGAGAAAGCCTGGAAGGTGAGGTGTGGGTGCTTCAGGGATACCTGACGGGTGAGGAACGGCTGCAGGGGAGTCTGAAGGACACCGTGAGTCCCGGGCTATTGGCTCTGCTCATATGATCCTCTTCAGTCATTATGGGCGTGTCCTTAGCTTCTTCAGCAGATCTGGCTTCAAAAGACGGGATCAGACTGAATCACAGGTGCAGGGGACAGAAAAGCGCACCTTGGAATTTACCTGTGGATCCCGCTGCCATCCTCTCTAAGCCTATCTTCTTGATGAGTACTCTTAGGAGATGTTACATCATTTGACTTTGAGAGCTTCTTGTCCTGCTTTCTTTGGAACGCTCTGGACTTCCTCTCTCTCTCTCTCTCTCTCTCTCTCTCTCTCTCTCTCTCTTTCTCTCTCTCTCTCTCCCTCTCCCTCCCCCTTCATTTCCCAGGCAGCAGTACCTCCATGCTTCTCACCACAGTTCCCAGGGCTCCAAGCTGCCCACGGAATCCTATCCTGAGTTTTCCTGCTCTTCCATTTGGAGACTCAGCATTTTGCCTGGCTCCTCTGCAAAAAGAGGAGAAAGTGACAGGTTTTACTGCTCATAAATGTATAGTCGCAAAGCAGTTCCAACTGGCCTGTAGAGTGGCACAACTACTTCCAAGGTGGGTTGGGTGGCAAAGCAAGAGCGGCCCACGGAGAGTGAGCAGGGAGGCCTCCCTTACCTTCCATTCTCTTTCTCAAAGAAGCGACCAGTGATGCGCCAGAAAGGGCAGTTAAATTTCTAGGCTGCATGCTTCTCTTAGTGAAATGATTTAAAGCCACGTGTAAATAGCACATAAATTTATTACAACTTGGGTCCAAGCTGGGGATGTGTCTCTGTATACACACATGCAGTCACCTCTCAGCATCTAATAGTGAAAAATAGCGCAGCCTCGTAAAAAACAAAGCCACCTACTTTGCAACTCCTGACAGCCAAAATGTCCTTAAAATAAATGGGAAAGGTTCAATCTACACACCTGTACAGTGAAGTTTTTATGAATCAGAAAAATCTTGAGTCTCTCAGGTAACATCAGACCTGAGAGTAATACTCACACTCCTGGTATTCTTAAGCCTGACAGCTTCTGGTGATTTACCTAGGCAGCTAGCCAGGCACAAGGGTGCGGAACCTCTATTTATTCACTCTGAAGAAACGAGCAAACAAAAAAGTTAGCCCTAACACCAAGTTAATCAAAAAGTTTTTAATCGAGTACTTGAAGGACCCGAGGTAAGTGCTCAGAGCCATAAACACGTTGGCACAAATCATTTCCAGCCTTGTTCGAGAACACCGAGCATGCTGCTGCAGGAGATAATTTCCTGGTAATTAATCTGCTTGTTGCCACCCCAGCGTTTATTCATATTGGGACATGGAATCCCATCTGTAAAGCCAGTTGTTAGAATTGGTGAGAGAAGACTTCCATCTTTTCTTTTTTATTAGAAAGAGGGAGCCGGTGTGGTTATATTACAGGTTGAAGTAAATCAAATACTCCTCTAGGCCTTCACTATTTGAAAGGAGCCAAATGGCGAAATCTGGAGGGCCTGTTAGTGTGTGTGTGTGTGTGTGTGTGTGTGTGTGTGTGTGTGTGTGTGTGTTGTGGCACCATCTAATTGGGCGGAACTTCCAGGGCATGGAGCTCCTCTCTAAGTGTGAAATGAGATGTTGGGAAGTATTCATTCATTTGGCCAATCAGGCAATGCTGCACTCGTCCATACAGTTGGTGCCTTGTGAGAATTAAGAAAAGGCACCCTTGCTCGGGATATCCTACTTGCATCTGCTGGAAATTGTCATAGTGCACTATATATGTTAGAACAAGGCAGTTTACTGTCACCTGCCAGAAAGCTCTCATAATAAAACTGCAACTCTACAATTTCCTTAATGTGAAGGCCACCTCTTTAGATGTGTTGTTCTTATGTATCACATGATCTGAACAATTGTACCTGCCAGCACCACCATTGATGCAACATTTAGCAAGCTACTGGGGAAAACTGGCTAGCTAGGTGCAATAAATACTCATACAAACCCAGCTTGTAGCATACACTAAAATAATTCCCAAGTGGTTTAAGTAGGTGAATTTTAAAAATAGCAATACAAATTTGATTGATTATTTGCAAAGGGATTTTAAAGCATAAAAATCATTTTTAAAATTACTAAGGAAAACAGATAGCTTTGACTCAAAAGTTTAAAACTTCAGTAAGTATGTAAAAAAGAAAAAATACCGAAAATCAAATTTAAAAGACAACAGAAAAAATGTCTTCCACAAATATAACAAAGGATTAATATTCTTAATAAGCTGACATACATTGACTAGGAAGAAACAAGACCACAAAAGAACAGGAAAAAATTGTGAATTATTTATTTACTGAAGAGGCAATAAAATAATACAATGTTTAACTTTATTAGAGATCAATGAAGTCAAAATTAAAATACCCACTAGTCTTTTTCATTTATCAATTTAAAAAATTTAAAAAACTGTTCAACTCATGACCTTTTGATTTCTAGATCTCCTCCAACAATATGATATGCATTTATTCTCCTAGACGTGGGCAGTATATTTCAAACATAGGATATTCTCAGTAGGTTTTTGTAGACACTCTTTATCAAGTTAAGGAAAGTATTTTCCATTTGTAGTTGGTGAACAGTTTTTATTAAAAATGACGCTTTAATTTTATACTTTTAAAAACATTAGAAGATTGATGAGACAACTTGTCCTTCATCCCAAGTTCTAATCAGCACTGTTCTTACAGGAGGTCTTACCCAACAGTGTGAGATAAGATAATGGAAATCACAGGTAAATGGGTTAAAAGGAAGAAACAATATTGTCATCATTCACAAATAATGTGCTTTTTGGATGTAGAAGAATCCAAGGAAATCTTCACATGAACTATGAGATTTAGTAGCTATTTCAGCAAATATACTAAATACAACCACCATACAAATGCAAAGTTATGTATCATCATTAATATCACCTATGTCCAGAGGGACAAACCCATGTCAAGTTTTTAGAGCAGGCCTAGAAATCAAAATGGTGGTAGATATCATATTTACTATTGTGTACCTACTAACATGGACATCCTCTTAAACCAAAGCCTTTCTGGAAAACAATTAACATGTATATATAATTTCTAAAGGCCAATTGGGTACATTCCGAAATGTCAAGAGTGGCTGACTCAAGGCAGTGGAATTTTTTGGGATGGTTTTGAATTTTCATGTCTATAATTATCTGTTGTACAAAATTTCTACAATAAGAAGTACTGTTTTATAATCTGGAGGAGGAATGTATATTTTTTAATAAAAAAAAGACACTGGATTAAAAAAACCCGTATAATATCTCTACTTACCCTACCACCTCCCTAAGGAGGCATTCTAACTAGCCAGACTTCTTGCCAATCTGAATTACTTTCTGCCTCATTAGTTCCATCTTACTTGAATCCTTATCTGAAAATATTTTTTTATTCATTCCTTGAGAAATTAAGTATATGACTTAATTTCTCCTACTCTGCTTCCTATAACTATATCATCAAATCACGTGATGTACTTTGGCCCCCAAAAGCATAGATTACAATACTTTTACCTAAAAACATGGTATCTCACACTTCCATGACCCTCAGTGGATAGCATGGCAGAGAAATTGTAAGCAGGCCTGCCTTAATATACATGTAGGTAACAGCTAGGCTGGAAATGTGTCAGAGTATCTAAAACTCCACCATTAAACCCCTTCAAGCATTGCCCTCCTTTGATTCCTTTTTAAAGATTTAATCCTCTTGGAAGGGACTAAGGCATTAAATAATTCTCTTATTTAAAATCTCTCATAAGAGGAAGGCTGTCGTGTGGGGCAGCCTGCGGGGTCTCAGCTCCCGCTCCCCACATAAGAACGCAGGATATGGTGAGGCCAAAAAGGAACACCCACGGAGCCATAGATAGGGGAGTCAAACCAATATATTCTCGCGGGCGGCTGGGCTGGAGACACAGGAAGCAGGATCTACATAATCTGCAAACCGCCGTCCTAACAGCAGTCCGCGCTTGCCAGCCACCATCTTCTTGCTAGCCCCCATTTCCTTCTGTTAGCATAGCCACAGCAGTTATGTCAGTGGCCAATGGCTTTCGGGTTACAGCTGACGGCCAACTAGCCACAGCTGATGGCCATCTGATCACAGTTGATGGCCATTTACTACCCGAGCCAGCACCTTTCTATGTGAGGCCGAGAGCCTGGAAACTGCTTTCTGGGGCTCTGTCCCCACAAAGGCAGTAGGAGGTAGACAAAAACAAAACAAAACAGTTTCTCAAAATTTGGAGTAGGACCACCTGATAGAGTTCCTATCTCTTGTTGTGGCAAGGAAGGATCTTGGGAGGCTCAGAAAGGAGATTGGCTCACCAAAGCTGACTTGTCCCATGATATGCTAATGTTACTTGCTCCTAAAAACGACTGTCTCAGCTTAGTCTGCCAGGATCTGTTCTGTAGAAACCATTACGATCCAATATTTCAGAATTTGGACCAATCCTCCCAGTCTCACATCCATGTACTTGGCTCGTAAAAGCAAGTGAGGAGGAGTCTGGGCTGTGCTCAGGGCGGCCAACTGATGTGTTTCCAGCTCTAGCTTCTCACTCAAACCCTCTGCAGCTTGGTCCAACATGGTCCCCTCCTTGACCTGTTCGGGTTGGATTTAGGATTATTAATTTAGGGATTCCCATCAAGAGGCATAGAGAAGTCTGAAAATCTGAGTAAAATCTGAGCATCTTAAGTGATCTCAATTGCTTTTCAAACTCCACAGAGAGCTTAAAATAATTGGAGATTTAGTCAGTCACGCACCCATTCAATCAGTAATTGAAAACTGAGCATCTCGCCATGTGCGAGGTCCCTACTAGGTCTTGGGAGTTGGGATACAGCGTATTTCCTGTTACCAAACCTTAAATGGCTAGAAGGCAAAGATGACAATAAGCAAATAACTAGAAAACAAAGCAGCAAAAGAAAAGTATTACGAGAGAGTTCCAAAACAACTTTGTGGCCAAGCTCTAGGGAGAGGAAATGAATCGGAATCCCAGATCCAACACTCCCTAGCTGTGTGGCTTTGCACAGTAATAGATAATAGCCCACATTTATTGAGCATCTTCCATGTGCCAGGCATTGTACAAAGTACTCTTCACATGCATTCTCATTTAATCTCTGTAATAATCATAATAACCAACAGGAGGTGCTATTGTCTTTTTATCAACTAGGAAACAGATTGGAAGCAAACTCTGAGATGGAGTTTTGAGGGTGCAAGGTATTAATTAGGGATCAGCACCTGTGAAAGGAAGGAAGCTTGATTTGGGCAGACATGACAGAATGTGCCACCTTGGGCTGAAAAGGCCAGGCATTTATACACCCGTCTCAGTCACTATATATATATACTATATACTATATATATATATATTATATACAATATAATATAATATATTATATAATATATTACTATGTATACCTTGTTACATTGTATTAATTACTATATATATTATATATATATATATATATATATATATATATATATATATATATATATATAGATGCAGGCTGCCGAAGGAAGGCCAAAACGTCCAGCAGGGCAGCTCTCTGAAGCTGAGGGAGACCCCTGAAGAAGTCAGCAGCTAGAGGCTGTTTGCTGACTGCTCTTCCACACCTGGGCAGCGGGTCCTGAGCAGCGTTGGATTAGAAATAACATATTGGAAGTCCTTGTCACAGAATAGGTGCTTAACAAATTGTGGCTTTTGTTATTCAACACAGAACCCGGGCAGGAAAAATGTTGTGGTAACTTCTAGAAGATACGACTCAAGGAAAATGTCATCCATATTGATCAGACCTTCAAACTCTGTTTCTCCCCTTGCCTGTTTGTGGCCAGCTGACGCTGAGGCTCACTCACGCCAGCTACAGATGTGACCGAGTTCAGTGCATCAGTCCAGGGATAGGGCCAAAGAAACTGCCATTCCCAGGTGCAGGTGGTGCTGTGAGAAACAGGAAGACCTGGTTTGTGGTGTGATTTTCTTAAAGTAATCTCAGATGGAATTTGTTCGTTTTGAGCATTTAGGAGAAATTTTCTGTAGGATGGTGAAAAAGTGCCTCAGTGGGACATTATTCACACAGAGAGGAGGTGGTGGCAGCATTTCGGGATCTTCATGGAAACTGAGCTCTGTGGGAGCCAAGGCGGAGTCTGTGGGAACCACACAGTCAGGTCGAGAGGATCAGTGATGGAACTATAGTTACAAAGCACGTCCACGCTTCCCAATTACTCACAGCAAGATCCGTTCTTAAAATACAAAATGACAATCGAGACAATGAGGAACAAGCCTTTGGAACAACCCTAGATCTTAGCTGTCAGGGTATGTCTCTGGATCTGACGTTCTCCTGAACTTCCATGGGATGATTTCAAGCATGACACCGCTAGCTTCCAATCCCTGTTTTATTTATGTCATCTAGGAGTTCCTTTTGTCCTTTACTCCTTTCCTTCCTCTCTTTCTCTTTCCCTCCCTTACAACCTTCCTCTCCTTTTAATTTCTCAGCTATGTATTTAAATTTGTTTTTAAAAATTGAATCTCATGTTTCTATTTTTGTAATGGAAAGAGGCTGTGTTAGTCCAGTTTTCTTTTTTGTCAGAAACTGAAGCTCCATACTCAATTTTTGCTTGTAGATTTTTTTAAAGCTAATATCAAAAGTGAAGAATTGTTTTCATTTTATCACAAACTCCTGGTAAACATAATTTTTAATTTCATGATATGCTATAATTTAATTAGCCCCTTAACTGAACATTTATATTTCTTTACTTTTTGAAACTATGACTGCTGGGACTGACACTGAATATAAATATTTTCCCATATTTTGGATTATTTTAATGTAGTTATCAGTATACTGCTTCTTTCATAATGAAATTGTGTGGATACAAATGTTATACAATACAAAAAAATGAATGGAGTTGGGGGAAGGGGAACTACTGATAGGAAAATAATAAAACAAGGTATAAGTGTAGCACAGAAAAAAGTAATTCTACCTTTTCCTTGAGGTAAGCCATAAACCTAAGGTGTCTGGAGACCTTATGGGGAGAAGGAACGTGGCTGAATACGTGTTTCACATTATCTGCAAACTAAAATCCAATGAGATGTTCAGGAGAAGCGTATTTTTTCCAATCACTGTTTTGGGCAAAGAAAACACCCATAGCGTGCTATTGACGTGCACTTCAGTAACAGTGTCTAGGAGAAGTCAAAACAACGTGTTTCATATATACAACTTTCCAGAAGTGGGACTTTATCCATGGGCAACATTTAGAATATCTAGCTACCACAGGGGTCTTAACCTGGAGCCTGTGAAACTTCTGAACTTGTCTGCCAAGTTTGTGTGTTGTATTTTGAGACCTAGAGATCAGAAGCTGTTGCTGTTAGTCTTGTCTTTCTGGAACGTTGGCTTTGTATCGGAAGCCATTCCATCCCCAGCTCTTAGGTTCTCAGTGGCATTCCCCTGGCAGCTGCAGTGGCCTATGGGTGGGCATGAGACCTGAGTTGGCTATAGTGGGAAGAAGCTTATTTATTCCTTGCTTCTTTGTAGATCTGAACAGGAAGCACAAAGCTCTGGTTGTCACTGGCTGATGCTGAGACGGCAGAATGGAGTAACAGACAGAAATAGGTTGTCGATGACATCATTCACTGCTGATTACACAGGCCCGGAATCTGCTTACCTCTCGATTCCAGCTATTTTCAGACATTTTCTGCTAGCTTAAGTTATAGTTTGATTACTTGCATCAGAAAGCATTCACACCGATACAGAGATACATAACTGTGATCAAGAAATGTATGACCAAACTGTACTTAAAAAATTAAAAAGGGGGGGAGGTAAAGCGGAGTAAGGGGTTCAGATTTCCAAGCACAAAACAAATCAGTCATGGGATGTAACACACATTACAGCATAGGGAATATAGTCAATAATACTGTGACAGCATGGTACAGTGTCAGATGGTAGCTGGACTTATCATGGTGATCACTTCTTTAGGTATATAAATGTTAAATAACTATTGTGTACACCTAAAACGAATATAATGTTGTACGTTAGCTATAGTTTCATAAAAATATTTTTTAAAAAAGAAATGCATGACTAAAAAAGATATGAAAATCATTGCGCTATAGACACAGGTGCTAATCCTACGAGCGATCACACTAGGTAGTGGTCTCCGCATTCTACATGCATTCACTTATTTTATCTTCATGAGAACTCGAGATTGGTATCATCATCATTGTCCCCAGAAGTAGAAACTGAATCATGTGAGTTAAGAAACTTGGCTAAGGTCACATAGCTGCTGAACCCAGGCAGCCTGGTTCCAGGGCCTGGATATACAACCACTATGCTACACTGCCTCTCAGTAAATGCATGTACCACCTCCATATATAACATTTCTCCAACCCAGGGTTTGTGTAAAGATTGAACAACACGGAGGCCATGCTATTAATCCTTGACAAGAATCTGGAGGACAGCTATTCTGTGTTGCCAAGTGGTTGGCAGATGTACAACTTCGATAGTCACTGGGGCAGGGACATTAGCATAGCATAATGGTTCAAGGCAGGAACTGGTCTTCAGATAGCCCGAGGTGAATCCTGGATTGGCCACGTAACTACCTCTGGGATCTAATCTTCAGAAGCCTCATTTTCTTCAGCTATAAAAGGGAGGTGGTAATGCATACTATGCAAGGTTTGACAAGGATTAAATAAGATGGTGGACAGAGAGAACGAGCTTCTTATTGAAAGACCACAATTTAGGATGGATGGCCTCTGGCCTATGTATGAGCATGTGGCGGGAAAGGCCTGGTGACTGATTTACAGAGTAGATTAGATGCAGGCGCTCGATTTACCTGAGGTTCCTGGAATAGGCAAATCATAAAGACAGAGCGTAGACCAGACGTTACCAGGGGCTTGGGGGAGAGAGGAATAGGAAAGTGGTATTTAATAGGCACCATGTTTCTGTCTGAGATGATGGAAAAGTTCTGGAAATAGACAGCGGTGATGTTTACGCAACATTGTGAATGTACTTAATACCACTGAATTGTACACTTAAAAATGGTAAAACAAGTAAATTGTATGTTAGCAATATTTAATCAGTTTAAAAATGTGAAAAAA
This sequence comes from Rhinolophus hipposideros, assembly GCF_964194185.1. NCBI lineage: Eukaryota > Metazoa > Chordata > Mammalia > Chiroptera > Rhinolophidae > Rhinolophus > Rhinolophus hipposideros. Next base: position 23,467,041 of record NC_138062.1, read on the forward strand.
AAAGCAGGAGCTTGTGACAGTTATTGGTTAAGGGACAGTAGAGATGATGATAACCGATTATGAACCATACGCAGAAACTCTGGCGTGAAAATTTAAAACCCATAAAAATAATGAGATTATATTTTTAGTGCAATTGTTATATCTAATATCTATTGGATCATAATTATTAGTTGCACAATAAAAAAGTCAAAGGAATCATGAGATAGAAAGGATATCAAAAGGTAATTGTTTTCATTGCCTTGCTGTTTGGAAAATGTATAGCGTGGGCTTGTTCTGAGGTGAAAGGGTTGTGACCTGTGCTTATTGTCAAGAGGCACAAAACTCACAAAGTCAAGTCCCCCATATAGATAGCGGTTTAGCTTTCCTCAGAGGCCCCACCCACTTCCCATTGTCCTGACTGTGCATGTGGTTAAGTCTTAGCCTTAAAACAAAAAAGCATCTTAAAAAAAAGGCACACGACCCATGACTAAAAGAAGAAAAAAATCTAGCTGTAAACTTTTAAAAGAAAGTGTATCTTTATAATAACAATAAAATCCTCCCAATCAAGCCTTTAAGAGGCAGACTGCATCCCTGTCTTTGCCAGGGACCCATAACTATCCTCAGCTAATCTGTCTCTGACAGATAAAGAGCTGCTATTTCGGTTCTTATGGCTCAATTTTAAACTTTATTCAGAGAAGTAGGGAGAGGGAGCCCTGGATGGGAATAAAGAATGAGTATTTGAGACTGGGGAAGGGGAAGAGGCAGATGGCTATCACTGGCTTATAGACTAGACACTTCCAGGAAAAAAAAAAAAAGTAAGATCCACAGCTCTCAGATTTGTTCAGAGCTAGTTTAGACAAACCTCTGAGACTGCAGGTCACATCCAGGCCAGTCATCTACAGAATTCCACATCCACTCCAGTTGAGTTTTATTTGAGCTATACCATCCTGGAGAATTATTTTGAGGGGTAGAATTGGTGAGCAGCTGGCCCCCTTCTTAACAAAGAGAAAACAGGTGAGTTTTTCACTTGCTGTGCTAAGCACAAAGGTGAGAAACAAGAAAAAAGTGTCTATAAGAACTGTGAGTCCCCACCAATCGTCCCCAAGGAAGGCCATGAACTCTTCTGTGTGCAAGAAATCTTTAAAAATAAGTAGGCTATTTAAAGGCTCATGATGACTTCACTTTAGCTCTGTATTAGAGGTAGCTACATCTAAAGGGGCTTTTGAGCCCTAAGGTGCGGTGTGTCTACATGAAACTGATATTTGTGTTAAATGTGGACCTTGTTAGAAAGGAACTTTGGGGGGATGTCTGCCGAGCTCACATAGCCCCTGGGGGACAGAGTCTCAGAGAGCAGTTTCCAGGCTCTCGACCTCACGTGGAAAGGTGCTGGCTTGGATAGTAGATGGCCATCAGCTGTGACTAGTTGGCCATTAGCTGTAACCAGTTAGCCATTGGCCAGTAATATAATGGCTGGCTAATGCTGTGGCTAAGCTAGCAAGCGCGGATTGCAGTTAGCAAGTGGGGTTGGTTGCCAGAGAACTGGACGACAGGTTGAGGATCGTGTGTCTCCTGCTTCCTGTATCTCCAACCCAGCCGCCAGTGAGAGTATAGTGGTATGACTCCCCTATCCATGGCTCCATTGGTGTTCCTTTTTGGCCTCACCATATCCTGCGTTCTTGTGCGGGGAGCGGGAGCAGAGACCCTGCATGACAACCCCTTTCTCTATGACCTGCCCTTTCTCCATGGGTGGGCAGAGGCAGCCATGTTTATACTATTTGGTCCTGTCCTCCTGACGACAGTTGACTGGACCCCTGACTCAATCAGGGCTAGTTAAGTTGTCACTCCCAGGGGTTCAGAATTGACCTAGAGTTTCTAGATTGGCTTAGTTTATTTGCTAGAAGCAATGTTCACTCAGAAGCCATGGAAACACCACCCTTCATCATATATACATGGAAAAGCAGAAAAAGTGGTCTGTTCAAGGATAAAGAGCTAAGGGTAGTCTGGTCCCTGTCATCTCTCTAGTCCTTAGTCCTAGTCCTTTTTAAAGAACTACACTTGGGTTCTGTGAGCTATGTCATAATCTTTCCTATAAATCATGTTTACGTCTTAAGCTAGCCAGCGTTCATTTCTGTTGCTTGCAACAAAAATAATTGTAAGTATTTTCAGCTTAAATGTGGGGCATGATATCTCTGTCTGTACAGAAGATTATTAGACTAACAATGTGGTATGGATCGTCTCTGTTTGCTATCACAGGGGTATCTCCTATGCCAGGGGTACCTGAGGCAGAGATGCTCCGATGTCCTTTCAGTGGGGTCCACTTACTATTGTCTTTGGATCCCATCTAGATGGGAAAGTCACCAAAGGACACCATACTAGGAGTTACCTTGATTATTTTTTCCTCAGCCTCCCTCCCAATCATCCAATCCATCTCCAGATCTTTTTGATTCTACTTTCAAAACCTATCTCAAATCTATTCACTTATCTCTCTGTGCGGAGTGGCTACCCTACTGTAAGCATCGGTATCTTCTGTTTGGATCACTGCAACGGCCTCCTAGCTGGCCTGTGGTCTTGTTGCCACTATCCATTCCCCTCCCCTCCCAACATTTTATCCACATGGAAGCTAGATTGATCTTTTTGAAATATAAATCAGACCATGCCACTTTCTTGCTCCAAACATGCCATATTAGGATGCAGGCTAAACTGATATAACAGAAACCAAAAATACAATGGCTCAAGCAAAGGAAGTGAGCTGGTTATGGGCAGGTAGGTAGCCAAATTGCATATAATCATTCAGGGACCCCATATTTCTGCTCTCTTGTTGTTCACCATAGCAGAAGGTGTTGCCCTCATGTGCCAAAATCAAAGCTGGCTCTATAGCTATATTAATGTTCCAGTCCCTGGAATAGGGGAAAGAGAGAGGGGACAGTAACGCCCAATCATTTCAAGAGCAAGGCCCAGAAGTTGGACACATAACTTACGCATATATCCCATTGACAAGAACTTAATCACATGGCTCCATATTTGTGCAAAGACAACTGGAAAATGTAATTTCAAATTGGCTGGCATTTGCTGGCTATAACTCAAGGTTTCTAGGACTAAAAAGAAGGGGAGAATAGATATAGGGACAACCACTAGTCTCTTCTACACCTCGAATGTCTGCCCGTGCTTGCAGAATGAAATCCAAATCTTCTACCGTGGCATCTGAGGTGGTCTGGCACCTAGCTCCCTCTCCCGCCACTGTCCCCCCTCGTTCACTTGCCTGCATCAACACCTCACTTCCTTCTGCTCCTGGAACGTGCCAAGTAAGTCTGTGCCCTAAGGTTTACACTTCCTGTTCCTTCTGGTTGAAAGCTCAGAAGTCAGATTCCCCAGGTCTGTCTACTGCTCATTCTTTGGGCTTCAGCTCAAATGTTACCTCCTTCCAGAAGCCTTCATCGCTCACTCTATCTGAATTGTCCAGTGGTCTACCTTTCCCCACTGTCTATCACAGTTCTCTGTTTCGTTGACTATCATTCTTCACCCCTCTGAACTGATCTTATCTCTTTGTTTGCTTTCTTGTTTGCTTATTTATCACCATCTCACCCTATAACACACCCTAGAATTGGAGCTTCCACAAAGCAGAGACCTTGCCTGTCGTCTTTACCACCCAGCCCTGCACAGAGGATTCTTCCTGGTATATGGTACAGACTCAAATATTTGCTGAGCGAATCAGTGGTCACTCTAGTATCAGGTACCAGCATTCCTAAATTAAAGCACTTCTCTTAAATTTCAGGAGTAGTCTAATGCCCTGTCCTCCGCCTCCTGAGGTTGTCCCATCTGGTTAGAGACGTGGCCTTTCTGCAATGGGTCCTGGTTTCCTACTCTGTGGAAGCTCAGTGTCATTTGTACTATAACCTCAGCTCCCACTGGGTCAATACAATCTGTTTTCCATTTCCGAGAAGGGTATAAAACTGGCCTGCTATTTAATCCCAGGAGACTTGGAGAATGAATGAATTACCTGAAATAGGGAATAATTTGTTATAGCTTATTTAATCATGTGCAGGATGACTTTCAAACTGACTTTAATTAATGGATCTTCCAAACAATGCCCTCTTCCACCCCCCACACAGCCCTCCACCAACTCATCCTCTGTGCACTTGGGGGAAGGTTAAGGGTATAGTATTTATAACAAGCAAGTCTGAGCATTAGAATTCCCAGAGAGTTACACAGGATGATAGCCTAGCCCATAATAATAATCCTAAATGTTATTTATATGTGATTTCTCTGCCAAAGTCATCTAGGTGGCTCCCAAAAGGACTATGCAGCAAAAATTCCACTGTCAGTATGTGCCAAAAGTCTTAATAAGTAAGGTTCAGGGGGGTTTAATTAAAAAGAGCTCATTTGGTAGCCTTTCTCCAGTCGGAATAAAGTCTGTTTCAGAGAAGTGTGCTGCAGTCGTCAACCCCGGGCCAGGGTCATCATTCCAGAACGTTCCTTGAGGCCCATTCATCTGAGGAAGGCAGACTCCTATGCCCATCCCAAGACATTTCTCTGCTCCGAGTGGAATTCCATCATCAGAGCCCCCTGTCAGCTGCTATACAGGCAGGGAAGTAAAGACCCTGAACACTGGACAGAGCCATGCAAGGCGTGTTACTTTTCAAACTGCTTAATGTAGCATTAAGCAAAGAAGATTTCTCTGGATCATGGATAAGTGTGGCTGTCAGTATAACTGTCACCACTGAGTGAATTGGAACATCAGAAAGAGCGTTTTTAAAACCCAGTAATCATTTTTTATCCATTACTTTACAAATACGTTTCTACTTACTGATTCCTATGGGAATAAAATTGCCATAAGGAAAAGAAAAAAAAAAGCTTTTTTCATTCCAGTCATAGTGGAGGGTAAGCATGCCAGGTGCCCAGGAGAGCTATTCATGTTTCCATCTCCATCTTAGATTTGCAGTCTGATGTCTGGTGGGGCATAAGTCTCATCAGCAAGACATGGCAGGTACTTTTCAGCGGGTCCCTGAAGGGCAGCCAGACCACTGGGTCAGAAGAAGAATCTTATGTGTTACCTGCCAGTTCTGGTGGACCAGACCACTGGCGTTTGCAGGTTCTGCATGTTAAACTGTTGACCTGGTGACCTGCAGAGTTCCAGGGAGTCCGTTTCTGCTCGGAGAAAACAGCTCTGATTGGCAATAGCAGCTAATGAATTCTTTCTTGGAGGCAAACATTGACTTCACCTTTGAGCCCCAAGGAGGCTTGGGAAAGCACAGGCTACTCAGAGCTTTTTGAGGAATTTCACCTTAAAGCTGAGGATTTGGGCAAGATCTCGTCAGTGGAAGAGGAAAGGTCGGCATCCTACAGGCAGTGGACTTTACAGGTGGTGGGGTCCAGCCACCTGCCCCCTCAAGCAGGTAAATGCCTGAACCAGCTGCTAATCTGTTTAAAGGAATTTCTCACACTGAGGGTTCATGTGACCTTACAGAGCACTTGATGTTAGAGTCAGGAAATGGGGTGGGCTTGTGACTATCTCCCCTCCTTTTACAGAGGAGGCGGCCAACGATCAGGCTGGTGCCAAGGTCACCGAACTTGTTAACAGCACAGCTCGTGTTTCCCGGACAGAAATTTCAAGGACCATGTTTGGTGACACGACAGATAAATATAGACCAGCATTTTGTCATGAAATTGATCAGGAGCTCTGAAAACCAGCAGCAGAGGCAGCTCCACAAGAAGCATAAGAATGTCCCGCACACCTGCTGTGGAATGTAAGGGCGGGAGCGTCCCTCAGCTCCCGCAAGAAGCGCCTGCTGCAGGACCAATGCCATCCCGGCCACCGTGTCCTGGCATGGACTTCCAAGCATTGACGGGAAGGCTGATGGCCCCAGAAGGAATAAAAAGCAATGCCAGGTGTAGATGGTGGGCTGATCAGAGAGGGCAGTGCTGCCACTGTTCCAGCATCACCACAGCCAGACGTTCAGAAACGGAAGAGGAAAATAAAGAGGCAGAGCTGAGGGCATGAAAATCTGCCTCGGTCACAGTGATCAGAGAGGCTTGCTCAGATCTCTAGCTTTTGTCACTTGGTAGGTTTACAGTCCTTTAGTTCTGAGGATTTATATCATGCATGCGTATATTTCTGGTTAATACCTTAATTGAGCAAGCATTTCCTGGAAATCAATTCTGTCTAAGACTCTAGGCTAGACCGATGAGTAAGACAGAATTCCAGCCTGACGGATCTCAGTGTCCAGTGAAGGAAGCCAAAGTCAGCGAGATAACGCCAGGTGAAACGTGTCGTGGGAGTAGGTTTGAGGTGCTATGGAGAGACAGCAGGGAGAGAGTACCTAAGTTGAATCGTAAGAATTGAGAAGTCTTCTACTTCTTAGGGATAAAGAATGGAGCTCTTGTGTTCTAAGCCAGGGGTTGATTGGCAAACCTTTTCTGTAAAGGATAATAAATATTTCAGGCATTGAAGAGCTATATTATCTCTTTTTCAATTACTCCACTTTGCTGCTACAGTACGACAGCAGATGGAGGCAATACGTACATGAATGGTTGTGGCTCATTTCTAATAAAACTTTATTTAGAAAAACAAGTATCAGGTCAGATTGATCACAAGCCATAATTTGTCAACCCTGTTCTAACCCCCTGATAGACAGAAAACCAAGCTCACAACTACCCTGTGCAATAGGTACAGATGAGAGAATTTAGGCAACTTGCCCACATGAATAGAGATAGTAAGGGGCAGAAGCAGCATTTGAACTCAGGCCATCTGCCTTCAACATCAAAGCCCTTAACCACTCATGCGTCATTTATCCTGAAGATGTGCTTGCAAATCACCCTCAGAGCCTTTCCCCTTTCTTCCTTCTCTCTCTGCACTTCTTCCTGTGTTCTTTGTCTTGATTTTTAATTTATTTATAAATCCATAATATGCTCAGCAGAGCACCAGGCACTTTGGAGAAAATATCAGAAGACAGTAACACAGAACCCCTGTGTTCCATTGATTTATAAGTCTAACGAGGACACAGGACATATACAGAAGCAGAATAAGAAAGTATTGGAGGAGGTAGGAAGACTTCCTTCGCACCCTGGATGGCTCATCTCAAATGGAGAGAGTCCATTTGGGTAATACTGCTGGCCTCTTCCTACCCAGCCCTCCCAGGAGAAGAGGAAGAACGTATTCTAATTGGAGAGCCACGAAGGAGAAACTAGGAACACAGAGCCAAGCTCCCTTTGTCTTCTCTTCCCCTCGGGAGCCAGGCTGCTCACAGGAGACACCTGTTTTGCTCTGCTCGTCTGTGATATAAATTGTCCGGCTCTGCGCCTTCCCCAGTGCTGCCTGCAACGGGACTGTGCTGTGAAATCTGTACATCTAATAGCAAATTGATGAGCAGTGAAGGTGCTGTTTGGATTTTCACAGGCCCTTTCCTTTTGTCTGATTTCTCAGTTAGTTTGTAACTGAGGGCATGCAGGTATTGTTAATTGGGTCTGTTGAATCTCCCAACAGACAAAGCAAGACAAGAGAAGCGTCCTCTGCTTCACCTTCCCTTTTAAAAAGGACTGAGATTTCTGGGCTCTAGACACTTAAAAGAGGCAGAAGAGGTCACAGGGGTCTTAGGAAAAGGGCATGAGGAGTGGACGCAGGGGACGGAGCTAGGAGTGCAGTTTCCAGGCTCTTGGCCTCATGTGGAAAGGTGCTGGCTCAGGTAGTAAATAGCCATCAACTGTGATTGGATGGCCATCAGCTGTGGCTAGGTGGCCGTCAGCTGTAACCAGTGAGCCATTGGCCACTAATATAACTACTGTGGCTATGCTAACAGAAAATGGGGGCTAGCAAGAAGATGGGGCTGGCAAGTGCCAAATGCAGTTAGCGGGGTGGAGTGCGGGTTGCGGATTACAGAAAAGTAGACAGCAGGTTGCGGATAGTGTGGCTCCTGCTTCCTGTGTCTCCAACCCAGCCACCAGCGAGAATACAGTGGTATGACTCCCCTATCTACGGCTCCGTGGGTGTTCCTTTTTGGCCTCACCATATCCTGCATTCTTGTGCGGGGGGTGGGACTAGAGACCTCGCATGACACCCCGGCGTGACACATGGTGCAGTGAGCAGGGTACGGTGCCAGCTAAAGCTCTCTGAAGGGCAGTGGAGCAGTTTGTCCGTATAAACACTCGATCTCAGGAAGACCAGGAGGAGCAGCTGCTGGAGAGCTGGACGCCAATGGAGGTGGGGGAAGACATGGATAGTACCCCAACCAGCAAAGGCCGGAGAAAGCGAAGGTGGTTGCGGCCCTGTGGGCTGGGAAGTGCTTGCTGAGGCAGCCCGGATGCGGGACTTGTAGTCCCAGGAGGAAACGCCTGTTGAGTCCTCCATGGGAAATGGGGGTGAGGTCAAGGTCGTCCCTCACCCCCAGAACAGCCCTGGCGAATGACTGTGGACTATGGGGAATTGCCTTCCATCCCTAATTTGATGACCGCTTGACTCTTTGCTTGGGAACGTACCAAGTGATCATTTCTCAGTGATATTATTTTATCATTAGATTCATAACAGTAGAGGATATAAAGACAATAGAGATTGCACACTTAAATGTGGACCCTATGTACTCGTTTTCTACTTGTTCTTTCCTGATAAAAGTTAAATACAAGGGCCCAAATACAAGGGCCCAATCATCTGGTCTGGCCAGTGGCTCAGCTGGTTGGAGCTCTGTGCTCCTAATGTTGAGGTTGCTGGTTCAATTCCCACACGGGCCAGTAAGCTATGTGAGCTTGCACCAACTTATTGTTGCTCTCAGTAAACATATTTCCATAATAATTTACCATTTACAGAATGCTTTCACAATCATTTCTCAGTGATCTTACTTTATCATTAGATTCACAACAGTAGAGGATATAAAGACAACAGAGGTTGCACATTTAAATATGCACCCTATGTACTCGGTTTCTACTTGTTCTTTCATGATAAAAGTTAAAAAAAAAAAGGGGCCCAGGCCGGCCGGTGGCACAGGTAGTTGGAGCTCCTTGCTCCTAATGCCGAGGCCGCCGGTTCGATTCCCACAGGGCCAGTGAGCTGTGTGAGCTGCCTGTGTGTCGCTGCATAATGCAGCTGAGCGGCTGCTGTGGGCTACCGTGTGCTAGCCATGAGTGGCCGGCAACTTATGTGGCCACAGCCATCATTGTGCTACTGTGTATTGCCGAGGGCTGCTGTGTGCTGACCTGAGTGGCTGGCAGCCATCTTGTGCTGTCTGCTGCGCGCCTGCTACCCTGGGCTGCCAACCACTGAGAAGATTTGACTTCAAAGAATACTTCTCATTTTGAGAGCAAGTTCGAAAATGAGACTGAGACTTAGAAATTGTTTTTGAGAACAATTACAAAAGTGGATTAGAACATGACGGCATTGTTTAAATAGGGATAAATAGGGACATATGCTGACGATATGCCCACTTTGGGGAAGTAAATGCAACTTGTTACATTAAGTGAGGGGTTATTTAAATACTTTCAAGCAAATTAAACGTGAAATTCTTGGGCATAAGACAATAAAAAGATAACGAAAAAATAAGAAAGTAAGTGTCCCACATTGCAGGTGAAAATAAAAAAATAACTTCATTGCAAAAAACAAAAGAGAAGCTTCTCTTATTGAAGGAGGGGATAGGAATGGGGGATGTTTCTTTTTTCTTTCTTCTTTTTTGTCTTGAGGTATCCTTTAAGTTATATCTGCTAAAGCCTAGGGCTTCCCTGACACATTTAATAATAGAAAAGTGACTAGGTTTGACTCAAGCAGACCTGGATTTAATAGACCACATACAAACAAGTTACCTAATCTCTCCAAGTCTCAGTTTTCTCACCTAGAAAGTTATTGAATTAAGAGGATTAAATGTGACAATGCAAGGAATGCACTTAAGCCTGTGGGCTGCATGCGCCCCCTGCAACTAAGGTTGAACATAGCACCTGGAGCTGAGCTCCCGGATGGCTCAGTTGTTTGGAGCGTGTTCTATTCCCTGTGACTGGACCTGCAGCTGCGCCCTTCATAGCTAAGATTGAAAGGACAGTTTGACTTGGGTGTTGCTGAGGAGTCCTGGGAAAAACACACTACTGTTCCCCAATAGAAAGTCCTGGAAATACACACTGTTCCCCAATGAAGTCCTGTTCCCTTTCCCCAATAAAATCTTTAAAAAAAACATGACTTCACTTTGGGTGGCTAGTGTGTTACTAATCATAACTACCAATTATAGACTATTCTGCACCAGGAATTGAATTATATAATAATAATTATTATTAATTTCTCTCTGTGACCCTCACTAGTTGTAATGAGGAACGCCCTCATTTTTCCATGCTGCCTCTGAGGGGCTATCAGGACTGACTTAGTCAAATGCCTTGCTGAAATCAAGATGTCTATAGATTCTTCTGTGACAACAATTGAAAATCCTATCAATACCAGATTTTTTTTTTCTTCTGAAATATACTAATTCCCTCATTAGAAACTTTCCTGGTGCAGTGTCTATACCCAAGATAAAATAAAGGCTTCTCTAGCTTCAGAGTCACTCACAATACACTATTATTCTGTATTGATCTTGTTTCCAGTAGACAAGTAATTTAGATATTTCATAGGCCACCTGTATTTCCCATAAATATTGCTTGACTTCTGTAAAAGCCTCTGGACATGGCTGATTTCCAAACTGATCAGAAAGATGGCTCTGTTCGCCTTGGCAGAGGATGTGAAAGGCAGGAGAGCTCCTTCTAATCCCACAATGAAGAGTGAGGCAAATTCTCTCGTTAGAAATTTACATCAGCTGTGAATCTGTGAAACATTTGATATGACTTTAACATTTTCTTCTCATGAAAGGTGATTTTCCTGGGTAAAATGTAACTAGAACATTACAGAACTACTAGGATTTTTTTTTAAATAGTAGGAAAGATGTTATCTAAATTATACTCTACCCCCGGATGTAGAACAATACACATTAGATCTACATTAACGATTTGGAAAGTATCCACAGTGACAACAGCAAAACACATTTCCTTTAAGATGCACGAAGCCAGTTTGTTCAGGGTCGTCACGTAGGCCTAAACGGTAAGTGAATGTAGCATCACATCATTGTAGGACCCCCCACACCTCTCCCACCCATTGGGACAGGAAACGACTAGCCTGTCACCGAGCTCCAGGATGTTCCCATTAGGCCCTGTGCACAGCCCGGTCTGGTTCTGCTCTGTCTTATGGGAGCCACTGCTTCCCTGTCAGTGGTACATATCAACTTGGTTTTCCATAGTTGTTTTCAGATAAAGCTCCTTCTCATGCTCATTCATTAATTCAATAAATATGTATTGAGCACTTACTATATTTTAGATGCTAGCTATAGAACAGTAAACAAAACAGGAAAAATTCATGGAGATTATATTCTAGTAAGGAGACAGACAGTAAATAAGATAAATCAGTGAATATATATGGTGTGGTATATGGGGATAAGTGCTGAGATGAAAAGGGAAAGGGAAAGGAAGGGGTATGTGCTGTGTGTGTGTGTGTTGGGCTTACAATTTTAGAAAGTGAGTTTCTCAGAACACAGTGTTTAAAACACCTATGTGCTTTTACTTCATTGGTGAGAAAATTCTAGGGAAGCAAGAGTGACGGACAGGAGTGGTGAGGCAGGAAAGGCATGAGAATCAATGCAAGGATGTGTTTCGTGGAAGTCAAGTGCAATCAATTGCTGCATCTCACAGCGACTTTTGAGAGGCCGTAAGAACCATTATGTCTTAGGGCATCTGTCCGAAGGGAGGAAAGGAAAAGAATTTGGACTGTGGGCTCCTGCATTCCTTTGGGGCATTAACCTCACCACAATTCTGGTTGCACATATGTGGGCAGCAAGCAGGTTGTGTAGCATCTGCCACCTCGTACAGGTAGGGAAGCTCAGGGAGGAGAAGTCAAAAGCATCTGAGGTACTGCTTACAAAGTATGTCATGCAGAAAGAGTGGCCAGGGGTGAGAGGACCTTCCAAAAAGTGGCATTAGAGTGAAATCCTGAAGCTATGTGATTACTGGGGAGAAGAGTGTTTCTGAAAGAGAGAATACATGCAAAGGTGTTCAAGTGGGGAGTAGGTAGTATGTTTGCAGTACCAGGAGGCCAGGGCAGCTGCAGAGGTAGGAGGGGAAGCAGATGGTAGGAGAGGAGAGGGGAGAGGTAGCTGGTGGTCAGCTCTCACAGGGGTAGAGGTCTTAGAAGGATTGGGATTTTACTCCATGTCAGACGGGGAGGTGCCTGCAGAGGTCTGGCAAGATCTGGCTTACCTTCAAAAGGATCAGACTCTGCTGCTCCTCTGTGGAGAGTAGACTCAGGCCAGGGTGAAAGCAGGGCAAGCAGTCAGGAGGCTACTGCCGCTCCGTCAAGGCAGCATGCAGGTGGTGACGGGGCTGGATTCGGGATACACTTGGAAGGACGTTTGGTGGATTCGACACGTACTCATATATATTTAGGACAGGAGAGAAAAAGAAGAGTCAGAGATGCTTTCAAGGTTTCTATTCTGAGCAACTAGGAGAATGAACTTGCCACTTACTGCAATGAGGAAGATGGTGAAAAGAAGTAGGTTCAGGGCAGACGAGCAGGAGCTCAGCTTTGGACATGTAACGTTTCAGAAAGCGAGCAGGCAGTGGGACAGTGGAGAGTATAGACTAGAGACGTGACTTTGGGAGCCAGCAGCAGAGAGAGCCCATTGAAAGCCCCTATTGTGGATAAGATCGTCCAGAGGATGAGTGCAGGGAGGAAAGCAGAGAGGTCTGAGCCCTGAACTTAGAGGTGTTTAGAGGTTGGGAGGAAAGAACCAGCAAGAAGATGGAGGAGTGACCAGGGAGACAGAGGGAGAAGCAGTGGGTGCAGGAGCCGAGGAGCCAAGTAAAGACAAGACTTCAGATGTTTGAACTGCAGAAGGCTGCCCCCTTCATCTGTGGGCACCTCGAAAAGAGCTACCCTGCGCTTCCTCTTCATTTCCTTATCGGTAAAAACAGTAACATCTTTCTTTCTTTCAAAGGTTGTTAAAAGATTCCACAGAAAGCCTCAGTAAGTATCACACACACACAGAGCTCCATGCCACGTTAGCGGCATGACTGATGTCAGTGCTCAATACGAATCTGGTCCTTTCTCCTCTTCCTTTTTCTATCTTTCTCATTCTTTTTGTGCCTCCCTCCCTCCTTTCCTCCTTCTCTCCCTTCCTTTCTTTATTCTTTTCTGTTTTCTTTGTTTTTTCCTTTTTTTTTTTTGTGGAGGACGAACCTTTATGCTTCAGAGAGTATTTATTACCTCTGGTATGTATCACAGGACGTTCAATGTGGCTCCCTGAGTTTTCGGTTTTGGCTAAAGTTCCCAAAGGCTAAGAACAGTAGATATCATGGCACCCATAGAAGAAATGTTAAAAGACTGTGAAGTATATATTCTGTGATTCTTAGCTCGTAGCTGACCTTGGGGTACATTAGAAATACTTGAAAGAGGCAAAATTCAGAGGGAGAGAATCTCTTTAGAGAGAGTTGTGAGACTGCTGGGAGTTTTTTGCACATGAAGCCAAGTGAGTGAAGGATATCTTTCTGGGGCTTGACATGTGTCCCTGGACATTTGGGGACTCCAGGGTCTGAAAATCTAAAGGCTAGAGACTGGCCAAGCAGCTAGCTAGTAGGGGAGTGGAAAGACTGCTCAGTGAAGAGATGGATGCCCAGAGTTGGGCTCCCCTGAGCACCACTGTTGATTACACTGAAGAAATCCTACTGAAAGTCATCGTGAAATGCACCCTGGCAGAGACGAGCACTGGGCATGGCTAGGCCACCCCAGGAAGGGGTGTGTGGTATGATGGTGGGGCACTACCTGATGCCAGGGGAGATAAGAGGCAACATGAGGCATCATGAAGGTCAAAGGGAATGGATTCTCCTTGCCAAGGGGAGTGGACTCCAGAGCTGGGTTGCCCAGGTTCAAATCCAGGCTCTTCCATTTTCTAACTGTGGGCAAGTGACAGACCATCTTCGTGCTTTAATTTCTCCACTTCACTATAATAAATCTAATCCCAGGGAGCATGGGAATTACCAACACTAGATTACATCAATGCAGGTCTTTCAGTCTCTTTCCTCTAATCCTTTCTGCCCTGAGCTTAAGTCTGAGGGTCTTGAACCAGATACAGTGTGTGTGTGTGGGGGGGGGGGTGGCAAAGTTAGGAAGAGAGAGAGGGCTTCCTCCCTTCTAAGATGTTCAAGGCTCTTGCGCCATCCCCACCCCAACCCAATGAATTTCCCAACCTACGACAGGCCCAAGTGGGGGAGAAAGGGAGGAATAAATAAACACAAGAAAACTTAAAAATAAAAATCTCACTAAGAGATTGTATTGGTCTTACCTGGAGCTGTTAGTATCTGGGAGTGACTGGAAAACCTAGAAGATGAGCTTGGCACATTACCCAGAGAGGAGGGAACCCCTGTTGGAAGGAATCAAGTTGTTATTAATACTTTCTCCTTGTAGCCAGTCATATCCAACAAACTCAATCAATAAATTCAAGTGTAGGGATTGTTTTGCAACTGGCTTTTCCAGCAATTGCTTTCACTTCTGCCCGTTGGCTTTTGGAGCAGAGAAGTGTCTTTCAACCTTCTCACTCTAGGAATTGGGTAGGCAGTGGCATTATTTTGGGGGTAGTCATTCCCTTTCCATGACATCCAAATATTGCTTGAAATCCTGGAATGTCGGATTTCTCTAGGACAAACCTGGGCATACTCTGAAATGAGGAAAGGTGGGACTTGTTGGCCTCAATGCAAATCATCCATGAAAAAGACTTTAAGAACCTTTCTAGGCGTTTCAATTTTTGACAAAACCCTTTGCTGACTTATTCCCCAAAGTATAGGGATCTTTCTGGGTTTTTCTAAGTGCCTTAGAAATTATTCTTGAGCACTTTTTTAATTTTATGTATTATCATTTTGTTTTCATTATTCCTATTTTTCCAGCAGATCCCCCAGTGGCTTGAAACTTCTAGCTAATATTTAAAGTTGCCCCTGAGTCTTGTGCCTACCTTGCCTTACTGTTCAGGTGTCTTTCATTTTGGCAAATAACAGTTACCAGCTGTGATTAAAATATGGCACCAATGCTTTAGGACTGACACAGAAGATGGTCTTCCTGCAGGACAGATGGCACCTCCGGCATTACTCAGACCAGCCATCTAAGCCCATGTGGCTTTGGAGGTGTGCCTGAGGTCAAGGGTCAAACCAACTTGTAAGTGGGCCCCAGGCCAACATAACAGATGGGGGAGGATGGACATAGCCAGCAGACCACAGGAGCCCTAAAGAGAGTTTGTGTACAGGGGGAGATGGTAGCATTTTATGATTTCCCTGAAGAGTCCCTGGTACTTAAACACAAAAATCCTGGTTTACCACGGGAGTGAGGCATTTCAACAGAAATATTTCTAACATCCCCAGTCCAAAGCCTTCCAGCGTGGAAACAAGTGAGAGAATTCTGAATCTCAGTCTTTGCCTGAATTAACCAAAACAGCTCCTTTGGGGCAGAAAGCTGGGACTTTCTGTACTCTAATAATTTTCTCTCTCCTGGCAAATCCTGAGGGTAGAGTGAGCTGTCTCCGTCTGTGTGGTTTGGGGGATCTGAACCCTGGTGTGATGGCCCCTGGTGGTTGTGGGGCAGAATGGAGGGTGGTGAGGCAGCTGGGACCTGCAGAAGAAATGAGTTTTCAGGACTGTCTTCTTTTATGACATTGTCCTCCTCTCTCTTTTTTCTGCAGTGCATTTGTGCCATGAATACCCTCTCTGTTGTACAAATGACATTGTGGAGTCTATCTGTGGCCGTTGGCTGGCAAGTGCCATGGGTTCCCTTGTAGGGGACAGGGCTGAGGCAATAAAGAACATCACATAATGGTCTGTGGAGCTTCATTTATGTTTGATCAGTAGGCAACATGCTTACCTGGCCAGGAAAGTTGAAAATGGCTTCCAGCGTATGCATTTGGAGACACATGAGCGAATTTCTATGGAAAGCTGGAGGCAATCTAGCTAGGTAGTGTAGCTAGAGGTTTTGTAGCTGGAGAAGGAAAGGAAACGGACAATGTGTAGACAGATGAGCTGGAGTAAAACTGTGTGGATGACGCAGGAACACCTTCATTGGCACGTGATCTTCCCCTTTCCAGGTGATAGAAAAGGCAAACAAGAGGGAGAGCAGGGTGCGCTGACGTCTAAGCTTTCCAGACTCAGGTCTACCTTACTTGGGCTGTGTATCTGAGTTTGAAAGACACCACTTCCTTCGCCCAGAGGAGCTGTCTTACAACGGTGTGTAACATTCAGTGGGATCATCAAAGAACCATCTAATAGAACAGCTGGGAAGTCACTGGGTCCCAGCACCACAGGTGTGCCCTGGCTGGCTGTCACCGTTACAAACGTGTGTGTATATCAAAATGTCCTTATGCCACATTCCATACTGCACGCGTAGCCTTGATTCTTTGCCTCTATCCAGAACTTGCTTAACACGTCTTACTGTTTTCTAGACATTATCCTCAACACTTTACAATTGTCACACATTCATTTATTGCAGCAACTCTATGACATAAGCATTGTTATCCTTTGTGTCTTACAGATGAGAAATGAAGTAACTTCTGTGAGTGTCACACAGCTCGTGTGATGCAGAGTAGGATGGGAACCCCAGCTCCGGGGTTTGTACTCTCAACTATTCAGCTTCGTTTCATGCCCCACCACTAGAGCTAACTAGCAATGTGCAAGTCTTTAGGCCTTTCTGCCCCGCGAGACGGGGAGCTGCCTAAGGACAAGAATCATATCAGGTTTACTTTTGTTTTCCGCCAGCAAGGATCTTCGTGCCTGGTACTGAGTTGGCACTCAGTGAATATATGTTTAAACCACAACTCTCGGTGCCAAAGGTCATGCCATTACTTCCTCCATGGCACAAAATTGTAGAATAAACAGGTTTCATTTTTATTTTGCGCCCCGGCTGCCACTCAAACTGTTAGCCACCTCCTCCTGGGGCTCTGTGCCCTTGACTCTTCCTGAATGTTTATTATTACAGGAAACAGCTTGGGATGAACAGCCGGCTGCCAACTAGGTGAGACCCACCCCTTGGGTTTGGCTGTTCTGGCCACAGATAGCCACCCATGGCACAAAGCAGCATTTTTGAAAGCGCCTCCTCCCTCAAGATTTCTCTCCTCTGCCCCGGAAGTTGCCTAGCAACCTTCTCCTCTCTCTCCACTTCACATGGAGCACCACTCTGTTTTCATCACCCCATCCCCAAGCCCCCAAACTCTCTTCTGTGCTGTTATCCCCTTACATCTCTCTGCCTCATTATTCCATCTTCAAACTTTACACGGACGCCATTTTTCAAACCAAACTCAGCCTAACCCAGAAAGCATGCCTTGTTTTCTCATCTTTTATATCTTTGTAGACGTCTTTATAACATCCTTTTAATATTAACTTCAAGATCAAACTGCCAAAGAAAGAAGGAAAAAAAAAAACCCAAACGAAAAACTATGAGCTGGAATTCCCTAAGAGGTTTATTCAAGCTTCAAATAACTGTTTTTCTCCACTGAAAAAAAGTCAGATCATACCATACACTCATCACGTCTGATACTGTCACATGTGTCATCTGACAGGACATACAGATTGGATGGGATATAATATATGAAAGTAACATGCAACATTTTCACTTATTCTGACACTTAAGATGCTTCTCTTCTGTTGTCCCATTCAGGGCCTAGAAGAGATTTCCCAACTCTCAAAACAACAGCGGCAGTGGTTGCTGGTACCATTTGCTACCATTTTGCCAGCTGTTGACTAAGGGCCCAGCCATTGGAGAGAAGCAACAGACGTCGCATTTCCAACCCCACTCCTTCCATAGAAAAAGGCAGGTTCCCTGGAAAATAAAGGGACAGTCATTGGGCATTGATTTGGCCCCAACGCTGAGTTTTTAGAAACTTGTGTGTGTCTCTCAGTTCCTGACTCTAGACTATTGCATTTATCCTCAGAGGAAAATGCAGCCTATCCCCACAGCCCTGCCGCCAAGAGGAGAAGCATGCAGAAGACAAGCAAGAACACACAAGCAGGAACCCTCTGCCTTTTAGAGCATATAATCAGCAACGCTCCAAGGGGCAAGTTGCTGACAGGATCATGGTAGTCAAAAGAAAGATACTGGGATGGTCCCCGTGCTGCCTAATATTCAGAAAAGTCCTTGAACGCAGGTTTCCCACCCTGTGAAGCCTCACGAGGACCTCTGCACCCAAGCAGAGCAGCCTGGGAGAGGGTGCGAACCTCAAGGACAGCCCAGCTGGGTGGCCCATTGCTGTGCATGGAGACGGAGGGGATTGCAGACTTTCTGGATTGCCCATACTGTTATTCAGCCTGCCCCCCCCCCCCACAGCCTGCACAACCACCTGGGGCAGCTCTGGACCTCGGAAAGCGCATTGTTATTCTGTTGTGGGGAGTGTCCTTTACTCCTTCACCTTCAGCATCCCTTTTATTTCTGTCCCATATATCTGTTCCAGCTAAACAAGTAGTCATTTTTTTATAACGACATTTGCATCATAGTGGACTTTAAAATCAATTCCAAAACAAATGTCCAATCTTTATCTCTTTCTTTTTACTGAGGATTGGTTTCCGGGTAAAAGGGGATGGAAGCACGGGTGCAATCAGGTCCAAGCCCAGCCTCCCCTTTCCCTTGTGGAATCCGGACTCCCAAATTCTCTTTCTTTCTGGGGTGCATGGCCCTGGGTCTAAATTGGATCTGACAGCAGAAGTGTAGAAGAGGGCGGGTGGGAGACACTGAATTCCAGGTCCGATGGGATCTGCACAATTGAATAATAAGAGTCTAAATCTCAACTCCCTGTGCCCATGGTTGTTGCACTAGTTATTTCTTCTTTATCTCTTAGGCTCAGATGACTGGGTTCTGTTAAAATTACTGCCACAATCCAAGGCAGGAGCACTGGAGGACACAGACGTGGCAGGCAGAGTGAGAGTGCACACAAATTTATGCCATCGAATTAATTCTTCTCCACAGTTTTTCATTCCTGCAGAGTTTCTTACAAGGTGTTACGTGCTGAGCTTTGGGGAAAACTTTTCTAAATGGAATAAGACTGGAGGAGAAATGTCTTGTCTTCCTTTGGAAAGGTAGGCATAATATTAGTCTTATATAGCTGTTCTACCGATAATAATCAGTACTATTCACTGAGTGCTCAATGTTAGGCGCTTAGATAAATGCTTGACATTCATTTTTACACTAGGGTCATTCAACAGCCCTGTGGAGTGGGTACTATCACTTTTCCCCATAACACAGATGAGAAAACTGAGGCTCAGAGAGACTAAGTAACTTCTGGTGGCCAGTGGTCATCCAGATGTCAGAGCCCAAATGCCTCCTTCCAAATGACCTCAAATTAACTTTAATAATTCATTCTGCTCTGAAGTAATTCCTTTCCTAAGGCAGAAAAATATACATCCAACAAAAGACACATTGAGAAACACGATTAATTACTAACATAGGAAGCAGCAGCTGGGACTTATACCGACCTGGGGCCTTCAAGTCCTCTGGCGACTATGTTCCTTTTATAACACACCCTGTCCGCTCTCTTAGCTCCTCTGAAAGCACTGCCTTGGAGCACAAATACCTCATGCATTTGAACAACGATGTTCCAGCCAGGCTGTTTTCCCTCTCTGTTTCTTCCTAGTTTGCAGAATAAAGGAGAAGCAGTGTGATCTCCAGATCAAGAGAGAAAGAACGTTGGTTCGGGATGGCCTGGCTACATTTGCTGCTGCCTCTACCACCCACAACTCTGCCAAAGGGGGTCCTGCAGATACTTCCTTCTGTGCTTGCCTGAGGTCTGTGACCTCTGAGCCACTGCAGTTCTGGGAGAACCTAAATGAACTACATGGTCTAGGGAGCTACTCCTGAGGACTTGGAGTTCACAGTCAAAGGCATGGAAGCCCAGAGAAACAATAAGGCAGTCCTCTCTTTTTTGACTCCTCCGTAAACAGGTTTTGCTCAAAAAAGGGAGACTAAAACGACCTCAAAAAACAGGAGTCTCAGCAGCATGGACCATTCATATTAAAATTTGGATCAGAGTCTGCATGACAGTTGTCCGTCCCTCCCCAGGGCAGCCCCACGAAGTTGTGTAGGTGAATAGCCTCGGGAGCACCACTGTGAACTTCTTAGCTGTGGAAGACTTGTATATTTATTGCAACAAATTTCTAGCTGACGGTAGCAAAGTATCTTGATGAAGGGGTGCCTTGTGGTAACTCCTGTGAAGGTGCCATATGGGCTAGGGGTGAGTGACTCTGTTATTTCTCCTGGCGAGGGTGGCAGATGGCTCAGGGGCAGGGAAGCCGAAGTGGGGACAGCAGTACACAGGACGTCTAAATGGAGAGGTGCAAGAGCACTTGGATTTGAAACCGGCTTTGCCATTTTCTGACGACTGCGTAAGTTCCTTAGCTTCTGAGTCTCGGTTCTTACCTATACCATGGGCATAATAATAGTTGTACTCATATTGCAGGTTTGTTGTTCAGATTAAGAATATACATGTATGTCAGAGAAGCACCAAGAAATGGAATAAAAACCATCTGCAATCCCTCCACCATGCACACACAGATATACATGTATGTATGCATGTGCACACGTGTGTGTACATGTGTGCACGTGTGCGTGTGTGTGCCTGGCTGGCTATCATCTGTCCCTCTATAACTTGGCCTATTTCTGGCCCTTGAGAAATTATAACTGTTTTCAGTATAAACCAGAAGAATCCAAGTTGAAACCAAGATTCTTGGTTGGAAACATGCCACAGCAGTTCTGTTCATGTTTCACAGCTAGCCCTGAAATAGGAAAATGATGTTCAGGTAATGAAATTGGTCAAGAAATTCAATGTAACAGCAAGGTTATCTGTGATCAATGACCAGAACATTAAATACCAACACTAAAGGTTTTAGAGCATTCATTGTTTGCTATGATGAAATTATGTCGGGTTGCAAGAAGAAAATGAATGGAAGATGGTAGGATTACAAACTGGTACAAATATTCATTTATTCATTCTTTAACCAATTGCTTATTCTATGGTGAGCACTGGGCTAGGAGCCATGGAAGCAGAAGAGAAGGTGTTGGTGTAAGTTAGGCTAAGGTAGCAAATAGACCTAAATAGAAAATGCCAGGAGACCATAGAAGATTGTATCTTCCTCATGTAAGTTTCTGACAGGGTGCTCAGGTTGATGGAGCAGATTTCCTCCCATCTGTGGGTTCCTTTCATCTGTGCCTTTTTCATGTCTGAAGACCTCATTATTGTCAACAATTAGCCACATTAAGGGGAAAGAGCAGAGGAGCAAATGTGGAGACTTTTTATGGGCTAGGGTAGGAAGTGGCCCATGCCATTTCTGTTCACATTCCACTGGAGAAAACTGAGCCATATGGCCATTCCTGAGTGTCAGGGAGGCTGGGAAATATCATTCAGCTTTGTTCCCAGGAAGAGGGGAACAAATACTGCCGAACAGCTAGTGATGACTTTCCCAGGAGGACAATCCCAGGTGATGGAGCCATAAGATGACTGAGAATTGCTGGACACAGAAAAAGAACCTCTGAACAAACTGTGATTAGAAACGGGGATGGGGGAGGCAGTGCTGTGTTCTGAACAAGTCACTGGGAAAGACTGGGAAGTAAAGAAGCAAAGAATGCCAGCTTCCACGAAGGCAGCTGGCTGCCACACACCAACAGGCCTGTCTTTATCTGTGTACAAGGTGAAAAGATACTGTCAGCTGCCCAGGGAGGGTGTCACCATCAGTGGTGCTGTTTTCTGGCATGAAGGATACTGTCCTGCTCTACATCAGGTTGGTCCTAATCAAGGTCAGGTTGCTCAGTCTTGGTCTTGATGAACGTATTTCAACTATGTTGTCTATGGGAGGAGAGGGACTCCTGACTTTGAAGAGGAGCTCTACAGAGGAAACGTATGTGATAAAGAACAGGTGTGTAGGAGCACACCTGATAACCCATCTCTTCAGCTCACATGGAAAACTGTTGGATCCCCTAGATCTGACTTTTGATCCTTACAATAGATCTGTGGATGTAGGAGGGCAGAACTTGAAGATGCCCACCCTCCAAAAAAAATTCCTGCTCCCTCGTGTTTATACCCTACATAATCCCCTTAATGGTGTGCGGGACCTGTGAAGGTGATGGGGTAGTGACTCCCTTGAAAAGTTTATATTAAACGGCAACAGTGCTGCGATAGCCACTCCCATTACATTGCCTTATATAAGACTCCATTGCCTCCAACTAGAGAGAGATTCTCCTGCTGGGTTTGAAGAAGAAAGCTGCCATGTTGTGAGAGGGCCATGTGACTAGGACCCAAGGAAGGTCTCTAGGAGCTGAGCCTGGCCCCTGATTAACAGCCAGCAAGAAAACAGGAACCTTAGCCCTAAAACTGCAAGGAAATGAATTCTTCTAGCAATCACATGAGCTTGGAAAGAAACCCCAAGCCTCACATGAGATTTCAGCCTCTGCTAATACCTTGGATTCAGAGCAGAGAACCCAGACAACTTGTGCCTGGACTCAACTTGTGATGCACAGACACTTGATTGAATACATTTGTGTTGTTCTCAGCTGCTAAATTTGTGGTAATCTGTTACACAGCAATAGGAAACTAATAGAGGATACTTGGGTAAGTCACTTAACTTTCCTGAGCCTCTAGTTTTGTTGTTGTTAATCTCTAAAATGGGCACTGCTTTTAGACTTAGTGTAAGAATCACAGGCAATGACATTATGTAAAAGCGTTTTACAAATTATCAAGTTCCTAACACTGGTAAAAAGGGTTTATTCATAACAGGCCCTAATGCTGTAAAATAAAATTGAAGGGAAAAACAAGGAACTAAGCGTTTAGCTTTAAAAAATGGATCTAATTAGTGTTCTTTTTTAGAAATCATTCTGGCCTTCCCTGCTATTTAATGATCTATTTTTTCCTCCTTCGCAATCAGAGTTAGCAAGGCCTTCTGGCATGAAATTCAGTGTGATTCTGGGGGTGCAAACCAGAATGTCTCCAAGATGGACTGCACTGTGTAGGCTATTCCTATTTAAAAGGTGGCTGCAAGAAGGTTCTGAACATATGCTGCCCTCCAGCCAACTCAAGTTCCAAATCTTGCTGGAGTTGCCTTCAGAGTGAAAATAAGAACAGGCCTAAAGACTTCAGAACAAGACAAAACCAACAAACTATCAGTGTCATTGGCACATATTATTGAATGACCTTTTAATTTGTAAATTCCTCCAAGGCTATGTGTTGGGGACCATGGGACCTCTGACTGGTCTTGGGGATTCCCAGAGGCCTACAGACTCCACTTGGAGAATTGATGTCACATAGAAGCCAATACCATACCACAGAGGGCATCAAGCAGGAATGATCTGGAGCCGTTTTGACTGTGAGATATCACACAGGCAGCTCCAGATAGCAAACATAGTCTTAAATAGACAAGACTCCTCAGGGAGTCTGTTGAGGTCAAAACTATTTTCATAATAATACTAAGATATTTGTTTTTGTCTCATCTTGACATTTGCCCTAATGCTGCAAAGACAATAGTGGGTAAAGCAGCTGTCTCCTTAGCACCAGTCAAGGCAGTGGTCCCAAACTGCCAGGAAGCTACTAAAATAAATATTAAAAACCACTATAAAACCGAAGCCATGTCCATTTAAGAGTGTTCTTGATAAAACAACAAAAATTAATTTTATTCTCAACTCATGAGTTACCTGCCTTTTTAATATTCTGTGTTATAAAATGAGAAAAAAAAGACCTTATTGTATACCAACTATGCTTATCTCAAGGAAAGACACTTATGTGATCCTTTGAGTTGTAAGCTAATTAGCCACTTTTCTCCCCCATGAATCATCATTTTAATTTGAAAGAAGAGCTGAATAACTATGGCTACAAGGCCGGAAATTAAGTTCACGAACTCATCCTAGAAAACGTGCTACATACCTTATTGCTGAATATCACTACGGTCACCTTTGAAGTACTCCCCTTGGGAAGCTATGCACCAACACCAGTGCCTAGTCCACCCTTCAAAGCAATTTTGGAACTCTTTTTCCGGAATGGCCATCAGAGCTGTCATTGTGTTACCCTTGATGTCCTGAATGCCATCAAAATGTCTTCCTTTCCATATTTCTTTTCAGGTAAAGAAAGAAGTCATTGGGGGCCAGCTCAGCTGAGTAGGGAGGGTGTTCCAATACAGTTGTTTGTTTACTGGCTAAAAGCTCCCTCACAGACAGTGCCGTGTGAGCTGGTGCATTGTCGTGATGCAAGAGCCATGACTTGTTGGTGAAAAGTTCAGGTCGTCTCACTTTTTCATGCAGCCTTTTCAGTACTTCCAAATAATAAACTTGATGAACTTGATCCAGTTGGTACAAATTCATAATGAATAATCCCTTTAATATCAAAAAAGGTTAGCAACCTCGTTGTAACAAGTTTGTGACCTTAATTGCCAGACCACGTATGCAGACTTGGGTATTAGGCAGATATTTTCTCATTAGGCAGATATTTTCTCAAAAATGAACTAAGTGACCCTGTCACTTCAAGGAAAACAACTGATAGTATTTTCTGACAAAAATAACATTTTAGTATTCCAGCATAAATCAGAAAAGTTAGAATTTTGGTAAACTTGTTGACAGCTTCCCAATTCTTAAAGACCTTTCTGAGAAACTCGTGGTGATATTAATGACCATGATATTAAAATACTCTACAATGAAATCTGTCAACATGAGGAAGATCTGCATAACTTAGTAAACTAATATTTTCCAATGACCAGTATTATAATACAATGTTATAAAATCATGCAAGGATAAAAGAGCTATTCAAAATGGATTCCACGTTGACCAAGGAGTTTACCATAACAGAGTATGAAAAGTTCATGGATATGTTTTCAGATTCCATATTAAAACTAACCTTTAATAAACTACCACTTGCAGAGTTTTAGTGTAGTATTAAAGGAGAATATCCTCAATTACATGAAAAGGCTATTGAATTACATATTTGCATGAGGCTAGATTTTAAAAATATATTTCAACCAAAAAAGAAAATCACAACAGATATGAGGATCCAGCTGTCTTATTAATCTGTACATCAAAGAGATATGTAAAAATGAATATAAGACCACTCTTCTTACTGCCATTTTTTGGTTTTGTTTTGGAAAATAAAATTGTTTTTCATTAAGATATATATTTATGTTACCTGCAATGAGTCTGTTATTTTTCAGTGAATTAATAAATACTATTTAAGTTTTAATTTCTAACAGATATCGACATATACAATCCACATAAACAAAAGTTCTTTGAGATTTATGGTAGGCTGCATATTGGCTCCCGAAAGTTTGTCTACATCCTAATCCCCAGAACCTGTGAATGTTACTTTATATGGCAAAAGGGGCTTTACAACTGTGATTAAGTTAAAGATTTTGAGACAGGAGATTATCCTGGATTATCTGTCCGGGACTGATATAATCACACTGGTCTTTATAAGAGGGAGGCAGGTGATCAGAGGGAGTGGTAGGAGATGAAATGACAGAAGCAGAGATTAGAGCGATGTGAGGAAGGGACCATAAGTCAAGGAATACTGAAGCTGCAAACAACAAGGAAACAGACTCTCTCCTCAGAGCCTCCAGAAGGAACAAGCCCTGCTGACAACTTCACTTTAGCTTGTTGAAACCGATTTTGGGCTTCTGACCTTCAAAACTGTAAGGTAATAAAATTTCATTGTTCTATGCCATTAAGTTTATGGTAATTCATTACAATGGAAATAAGAAAACGAATACAGTGTCCTCAGTAATTTTTAAGAATATAAAGGAGTCCTGAGACCAAATGTTTGAGAACCTCTACTCTGTGGTAACCCAGCTTCAATGGACCTGGGGAAGAGTAGAGTGGCCCAAATATCCCCATGGTCCAGAGGGGTCTTTGTTTCCTTCAGAGTCTCAGGGTGATTCCAGGATCTGCAAGATAGACTCTGTAATTATGTTGACATAATGAATAAATGGGCCTCCTGCTCTTTGTTATGTAAACAGGATACTCAAGACAATAATATGATTTATAGAGCACTTGTTTGCTCAAAGCCACACACTGTTAGGCCATTTAACACTATTACCTTTATTCCATACAACAACACTGCAAGGTAGGCCCAAAAGGACCGAGGGACTTGCTAGGTCACTGTCCTGCAGGGACTCAGCTCCCGCTCCCCACACAAAAACACAGGATTTGTGAGGCCAAAAAGGAACACCCACGGAGCCATAAATAGGGGAGTCTTATCATAGTCTCGCTGGCGGCTGGGTTGGAGACACAGGAAGCAGGAGCCACACGATCCGCAATCCGCCATCTGCTTCTCTGCCAACCAACAAACCAACCCTCTAGTGTAGCCACGGCAGTTATATTAGCAGCTAATGGCTGACTGGTAGCAGCTGATGGCCACCCAGCCACAGCGGATGTCTGTCTGATTACAGCTGATGACCATCTAATAACTGAGCCAGCACCTTTCCATGTGAGGCCGAGAGCCTGGAAACTGCTCTCTGGGACTCTGTCCCCACAGTCACACAGCTAGTAAATGGCAGAGCCAGGTTTCGAATATCTGTCAGTCTGGCCCTCAAACCCATGTTTTTTCTTCCAGTCTCCATGGATTTGGATGAATTTACTGAATGTCAACTAGGCAGTTAGCTACAGGTGGTATTCGCCATGTTTCCCCGAAAATAAGACCTAGCCAGACCATCAGCTCTAATGCGTCTTTTGGAGCAAAAATTAATATAAGACCTGGTATTGTATTGTATTGTATTGTATTGTATTGTATTGTATTGTATTGTATTGTATTATATTATAAAGACCCGGCCTTATATAAGACCCGGTATTATATTTTATTATACCCGGTCTTATATTAAAATAAGGCCGGGTCTTATATTAATTTTTGCTCCAAAAGATGCATCAGAGCTGATGGTCTGGCTTGTTCTTATTTTTGGAGAAACATGGTATGTATTGCATCACATAAAATTTTTTTCTGGCCAGGAAGTCAGGATGAATCTAATCATAAAGACAGGATGGCGTGGAGATAGGGAGGGTGAGTGGGGAATTAACAGTTCTTGAGAACCTACCATTATCATCAGCTACTTTTATTTCACCAGGCATCATGTCTTCTGTGTTGGCAAAAATTCTTAGGCTATTTATTCAAAAAGCGACTTGTTTTCATGTTGATGAGTTTCTTCCCCTCAGATTTGAATGGAAGAAATAGATAAGTTCATAGTGAGGAAACAATGGCTCTGTTGCTTGTATCTCTATGACAAGCATTATCTAATACAATTTACAGAAATTGTTATCATTATCGCTTGTCTTCTGGCCACAGCACAGCACTCAGAATGGAGTGTTACCACGGTGCCTCTGGTCTTCAGCAATTTTTCCTTTTGTTCTGTTTCATTGGTAAATATTGTCTTGCTTTGCCCTTAATCTAAAATAAACCAGCAGAGGACTGACCAGTCCCTAAGTGACCTTTAGCAGTTTCTTTCCGTTGGATGGTTAATAAGTTAATTAAACTTCTTGTTAATTCACTTTTATAATTTGCTTTGATATGGTGCTACCAAATGGTTATTACCTTGGCGACAGACTGTTAACTCAGGCTGTCAATCAGAATGTGTGCCCACAATGCCAAGGGGCAACCTGACCCAGCTGGGCAAGAAATAGAGAATTTGACCAAATACCTTTGTCTTTGGGAGAACAGATCTCCAGAAATGGAAGAACAATATGTATCTAACTTCTTACTGTCTAAACTTCTGGCCTTCTTAATGTATCTTTATTTTAAAGAGGCATTGGCAGAGTGAATCATCTTGTCTTAATTTAAATCTAATTTCAAAAGACAGATCTAGTTAAGAAAAAAATTGACAGATTTCAGAGGTGTTTTTTTTTTTTTTTTTTTATGGAAACGTTTCTCTTTCCAAAAGATTGACTTACAGGAAGACATCAATGGTAAACCAGTCTCTGTGCTAGACTTACCTTTCAAGCAAAGTATTTTCCAACCCCACATTCGCTGGGTTTCTTCAGGCCTAGAGACTCTTAACTGCCCTGTAAGGTCACAGGCAGAATGAGCCAATGAATAATAAACGTGGATGTGAAGGTAGCATGTAACTCTCTCTGACCACAACACCTTGTAATAAACTTTCGGGACTGCTTGCTCTCAGGCTGCTCGTGGAGTAGAGATGATAACTTGTCAGCTAATTTGGCTTTTAATACTCTGAACATCCTGACTGCTCTGAGGTTTCTCCGCAGCCAAATTGTCTTGCCTGTTAAATTTGTAATGTACTTAGGGAACTGCACTGAACATGTTTACAAAAATGGCCTTGGAGACTCTTGGGTGCTTTGGCAGGAGAGCCGCGGGCCTCCTGGAGCTGGATGCTGACACTGAGGCAGAGTGCCGGAAATGGGGTGGGAGCCAGACTGCCTCCCTCGAAGCACTTATTTCATTTCTGTTCATGGCTTCAGAAGAAAAAAAAAATCCCAAATGCTGATATTTTTAGTTCCCACTCACTCCTTGACTATGAATAGGAAGGAATAGGATTGAAATTTCCACCAATCTTCAAAGCAGACTTACCTTTAAAGCAAATGCCCTGGGTTTGAAAACTCATTCTAGATGGAATAAAGTTCACAGAAAGAGAGAAGACATTAAAAAAAGAACCAAGGAAAACAAACCCCTAGAGCTTTCAGCAGAGTTGGGTTCAGGTTCCATCCCCAACCCCGTAACCTCGCATGGAGGGGAACAGCCGTGGCTTCCAACAAGAAACGAATGCACCGTGTGATGGTGGAGAACAGCAGCCTGGAGTTAGCTTGCCCCAGTACCCCAGCTCTCTTCAGGGTCATCGGAGCACTCTCAAAAAACAGCGCGGTACTCAAGGAAATGACCCACATGGACATGCTGGTGGGGATTTAAATGTTTTCTTGTCACCTTACAGGGCCAGACACTGGAGGGAGGCAAGGATAGAGAAGAATGGGGGAAAGGGAATAAAAGGAGGGGAGATATGCAGAAAAAATAAAACATAGCTGAGGAGCAAACACACACTAATGGAATCCTGAGTAGAGAAGAGACTGCTAAAAGCCCTTTGGACTTTTTATATATCCCTCATTCCCAGTACAGCTGAGTGACAACAGTAGGAAGCCAAATCAGGATGTGCCTTGTAAACTTTCATCACCTTAGTCCTTCTGAGGAAGTCACCCAGGAGCTCATTTCAGCTGCCTTTGAAGTCTGCTAGGAACTTCCGGCCAATGCCATTTAAACAAAATTTAGCCATAAATACTCAATAGCACCAACATCAGACACATTACTTTTCTTTTCAGGTCACAGACAAGAGAAATTGCCATATTACATGTACTAATTAAAGAATCTGGAACATATGAAAAGGTTCCAAACAATCATCTAGAGCCTATCAAAAAATTTATATGGTCTAGCGTTTTTTCATGCTCTTGGCATACCTCCAATTCCTTTGTTCACTTGTCCATCTAGACCTATTCAACAAAATCCCAAGCTTGGATCAAATCTATTGTCAACATTACTTGTTCCTACGTCCAGTAGGAGCAGAAATTGTCAACATCATGCAGCTTGGGGCCAATATAATATATAATTCACAGCCTCAATTCGGGGGGCTCCCACTGGCACTTTTCATTCCTTTTCCTAAGCCTTGGTCTCCAACCGCTCCAAATCTTCTTCGTGACCATTGCAACCATCATCTCCATGACTACTGCAACCCCTGCCAGGTATCTCAAGTCCCGTCCTCTTCCTCCCCTGTTTTACCTTCTGCGCAGGCAGCCAGGTCAGAACCGAGGCAGCCATTCAGTCTCATTGCTCTTGTGTCTCTTCATCCACATCTAGTCTGCAAGGCCTACCAGTGCGATCTCTGAAATGGATCTCTTATCGGCTCCCTTCTCCCTGTTCCCACAGACACGACATGAATTCAGGTCCCTATCAACTTTTGCGAGATTACTATAATGGCTTCTGAATTGTTATCCCTT
The DNA here is from genome assembly GCF_964194185.1 of Rhinolophus hipposideros. Taxonomy (NCBI): domain Eukaryota; kingdom Metazoa; phylum Chordata; class Mammalia; order Chiroptera; family Rhinolophidae; genus Rhinolophus; species Rhinolophus hipposideros. The sequence continues at coordinate 23,496,973 of NC_138062.1, forward strand.
CCTCCTGTCTGGTCAGTCTATGGTCACCTCTAGAGAACCCTGCACAGATGCACATCCCATGGGACCTGAAAGGGTGAGGAATGTATCACAACTCCACCAGTAAGGGATGGGAGCCCAAGAATGCACGCTCCCCTTGCACCATGTATTGGTTTCCCCTTCTCTATTCTATTTCTCCCTCCCTGTGCCTCACCCCTATTCCTGGGATCCCTTCCCGAAGTAGAGCCCCTGTATCAGCACCCATCATCTACTCAGCACAGATGTAAATAAACCTAAATATTCTCCCTCTAGGACTCACATCAGAAGTAGAAACGGACCCACTGTCAGATACATATAAAACAACATGGCCCAGGCAGGTATTTACAGGGCTTCTACAGACTCCTGTGGGAGAGCATAGAACTCAGCTTCATGCCATCAGGGAAGTGTCCTCCGCTGGGTCAGAAGGTGGACGTGGTTGGGTGGAGGGTAGGGTGATGTGCAGTTACATGCTGTTGATTGAACAAATTTAATGTCCTTAGGCACCTGGATTTCTTAATAAAGACAAAAAGCTCTAAGCTGTGTGCTTTATTTCATAATATATTCTCTGGCTCACCCATATTTTAGGCTAGTTAATTCCCACATGACAAGAATGTTACACACCTCGCAGAGCAGGTTACTTAGTTGGTGTGTATTGGAGTATTTTATGGCAATTTTGCAAGAGCAAAGATGACTCTAAGGAGAAGAAAAATGTAGCTATCTTGTGACTCAACCTTCTCACTAGGGTGTTTGCTATCAAAGATAAGCATACTAAGATGAACTAGAAAGCCGCCCTATGTCCCAGGTGCCTCTTTCACTATGGGGGGGGGGCGATTGCTAGATTAACGAGAAGCCAAGTATGATTGCTACTTGGATCCAGAACAGCAGGGGGGTATACCAGGCACCCAGCCGCTGGGCGGCTGGAGTTTCTAGACTCCTCATGGCAACATCGATCTATAACAACGCGATTTACAATTCAAGCTGTGATTAACACCTCCCGCTCCCTCTCATCAGCCCTCATCACCTCCGGAGATGAATTCAGCTCTTTTCTCCAATCTTGCTTTCTGAGTCACCACTCGTGTTTCTCACCTGGGGTCTAATGGAAAGGCTTGACAAAAGATGAGAGGAATATGTAGCTACATCAGACCTTGCCACCTTGGTTCTAGTCTTCCATTCCAGTCTCAAGTGGGGCTGACTTTGAAGACTGGCTAGGAACATACGTAGTTCCCTCTTTCCTTTGAAATGTTTATCCTTCTCTCTCTTATTCCCACTCCATTCGGGGTCATGTTCTCCCTCCTGCATGTGCCGGTGTTTGGAACTTCATGGAGCCATGCTGAGGCTGGATGTTTGCTGGCAGCACGTCAGTTGAGGAAAAGCATTTCTCTCTCGTCCTTTTTTCTGTCCTAGTTTGCATCTAGGTAAAGGCCCGTTGAAAACCAGCCTGTGCCTTGGCTATGTGTACTTTTAAAAAAACACACAAAAAAGGACATGAAAGTAGCTTCATATTCTGAGCACTGCTTTTAAAATCTGTCCCCCAATTTTTTGATACCCTTCTCATGAAAAGGTGGAGCTTAGGTATCCTCCCCTTCAGGATGGTTCTACTTAGTGACTCGCTTCTAATGAATGAGTGTGGGGGGCGTGATAGTGTGTGGCTCCTGAGACTAGGTCATAAAAGTCATTGCGCCTTAGCCCTTGCTTTGTCTTGGATCACTTGCTGTAGTTGGGGTTTGGGGATGGGGAAGCCTCCCTAGAAGCTGACCCTCTGGCCCCACTCACGCTTTCGGATGACTGCAGGCCGAAATCTCATGAGAGATTCTAATCCAGAACCACCTAGCTTAGCGGCTCCCACATTCCTGACTCACGGAAACTGTTTAATAATAAATGTTATAATAAATGTTAGCTGTTTTAGGTGGCGAAGCCTTTTTAAATGTAGCAATATATAAATAATATACTATGCACTCAAGTCATTTCCTGCAGGGGCTAGAGGTGCTAAGGCAATAGCTCTCTGTCATGTCAGAGTGTCAAGGCTGTCAAAGCAATGACCAAGGACAGGGGTTATTTAAGAATTCTTAGTTTGAGAAGTTTGGTTCAAGGACAGATAATAGAACTTGTTTGGCTTTTTTAACGCTCTCTTTTCCCAAAGCATGCGTAGCAGTTTACAACAAAAATATGTGCAGAGAAGCCATGAGAACAATTAGGAAATAGAAAAACAGGACCAAACACAGGGAACAGTAATGACAAGCATAAGAGCAACGTAGCTGCTGCAGCTGGATTTAACCATGACTCTGAGCTTCCTAGTAGCCATGGTAAAAGGGAAAACTTAGTAAGTTCTATTACTTTTATTACTGGAAAGGAAATAAAGTTCTGCCTAGCACTGTATTTTCAAACAACGTTCTCCATGCAGATGCTGCTCTAGGTGAAAGACACGGCTTCCCGTCGTACTTTCAGAGATACCGTGTTAGCAAACGTCATTTAGCTGTGTTTATTAGCAAAGGAAGAAGGAAGGCACAGATAAGCACAACGGTGAATTATAGAAAACAAACAAAAGAAATTCCTTTGACTTAAGTTCTGGTAGGCCTTTTGAACGTGGCATGTAAATGTCTGTGAAAATATTTTTTATCTGAGCCGAGGCACTTGCTTTTCTTTCTCTTTTTCCGTTGGTGTATATATAGCACGAAAGCACTTCTTGGGCAGCAATTTAAAACAGCACCGTTTATCTCTCTTGCTTGTACTCCGGGTCTTGGTTTTGGTCTATAAATTCCTTCTGCTATCTTGGACTTGGCCGGAGAATGTGAATCGTCAGCACATCCCATCACATTCCACCAATTCCTGACCTCCTGTTATCCTCGGCAGCCCCCCTGGGCTTTGTTCAAAGTCCTGCAGGGAGGTGGCGCAGGCCAAGGAGTGCACAGGCCGCGGACGCTGGGGGCACCCACTGTCCGCAGGCCTAATTGGCTGTGGCAGGCTTTCCAAGGCTTCTGAGAGAGCTTGCTGCAGCACAGGCCAGGTGGTCCCGTCCAGCTGGCCCAGCCACAGAGATAGAGAAAACCAGTGTCGGTGGGGCTGCAGGGCCCGGGCTAGCGTCAGGCACCGGAGGTAAAATAGAAGGAGGCGTCAGTCTCAGGGGTGGGCAGTGGCGCCTCTCCTGCCTCCCCTGGTCTTGCGTAGCCATATCTGTCAAGGTTGAAAATATGAACTGAATGATGTAAAGTTGCTTAACACCGCTGTCTGGCGTGTAGTAGATTTCAACAAACGTGGGTTTTCTCCTCCCCTTTTATCTCCTCTCCTTCCCTTCTTCCCTCCTTTCCCCCATCTCGCCTTCCTCCATTCTGTAAGCATCTGAGGAGCAGGGCTGCTAGGTGTTGAGGCCTTCTTCTTCTTTTTTTTTTTTTTAAATCTTTGCCCCTGCTGTTTCTTCTACCTGGATTCCCAGTTAACTTTCTCTTTTCTTAGTTAACTCAGAGACTCAAGCCTTTGCTGATCTCCGTTACTAGGTCAACTTGCCCTGTTAAATGTTTCCATTGCACTGCGTAACGCTCTTTTTAATTCTTACCACATCGGTTATTTTACTAGTATGATTATTTAATGAAAATAGATTTTACATTTATTTGTATGATGACCTTCCCGAGACTGTGACATGATTCTGGTCACCTTCATATTCCCAGGACACAGCACAGTGCCTGGGATATAGCAGGCATCAATAATCATTGGTCGAATGAACCAATGAACAGGTGAATGAAGAGGTCTAGTTCCATGAGTTGTGCCAGGTGTAGGCCAGTGAATCACAGTATCTGCAGAATGAAGATGAATACTTCTATCTACTGGGGCGTACTCAGCCCGGAGGGAGCCATGGGCATCTCAGGCTGCTGAACCCCAGATGCTCAGGGCCCCAGAAATGCCACCTCCTCTTACTGAATACAGGAGAGATGGCAGGGCCAGACCGTGGCCTCAGAAATGCAGCACAATCTCCAGATCTTTCTCAGCATTCAGTACGTACCTGTATTAGTTTGCCAGGGCTGCCATAACGAAGCACCACAGATTTAAACAACAGAAATGTATTTTCTCACAGTCCTGAGGGCCAGAAGTCTGAGAGCAGGCTGTTGGAGAATAGACTGTTGGCAGAGTCGATTTCTTCTGAGGCCTCTCCTTGGCTTGTAGATGGCTGTTCATTCTCTCACTGTATCTTCACATGGACTTTTCTCTGTACACGTCTGTGTCCAAATTTTTTTTGGGGGAGGGAATATTCGGGAACAGTATGTTTCTCCAGGGCCCATCAGCTCCAGGTCATTGTCCTTTAATCTAATTGGAGCAGCTCAGCTCCAAGTCCAGTTGCCGTTTTTACTCTTAGTTGCAGGGGGCACAGCCCACCCTCCCATGCAGGAATCGAACCGGCAACACTGATGTTCAGAGCTCGCACTCTAACCAACTGAACCATCGGGCCACCCGTGTCCAGATTGTTTTTATAGAAGGACAGCAGTCATATTGGTTTAGGACCCACCTTGATGATCTCATTTACTTAATTATCTCTTTGAAGGCCCTATCTCCAATATAGTCACATTCTGAGGTCCGGGGGTTAGGACTTCAACATCTGAATTTGGGGGACACAATTTAGCTCTTAACAGTACCACTAGAGCTGAACTGCTACTGTCTAGCTGAGTGACCGCAGGCAAGGTATTTAGGAACTTCTCTGCCTCCATCTCCTCTTCGGGAGGTACTAGAAGTGCCACCTCATTGAGCTGAATGATGGTTAAATGAGTTAATACCCATGAAGTGCTTGGGACGATGGCATGTGGGAAGCGCCCAGTAAGTATTAGCTATTATATTAATGCTTAGCCCTAAGAAAATTATTGTGAGAAATTTGAGTAAAAGAACTGCTCTCTGCCCTCAACATGCTTACAGTCCCCTTAGATTGAAGATAAAACTAATAAAACAACCTGAGGCATTTTCTCAGGTCCAGGGCTGGGGAAGAGAAAGTTAGGAGGAGGAAGGAACCATGGAGATCAGCTCGGGTCTCAGCTGAGCCCATTTTTGAGTTGTAGGGCTTCCAGCTGCTGCCAGCCTCTTTGGCTTCCCCAACAGGGTGCTGCCTGAGAGGGACCTCAGTCCTCTTTAAGGCACTCAGCACTCAGTGCTTGTGCTCACCACTGCGGCTTTCCAAGGATGGACAGATGCCCCCATGCCCAGGGTCAGAGCCATGCTGTGCACTCTTCCCAGCTCTGCCCTCCCTGTGCCTGCGGCAGAGCACGTATTGCACTTACATGCCTGTTTTCTCTATTAGAATACAAGCTCCACAGGGCAGGGATTTTTGTCAGCTTTGTTCATTGCTCTAGATCCATCTCCTAGATAAATGCCCAGTACTCACTAGGCATTCAGTGAATGGATGAATGAATGAATAAATGAACAAACAAACGAACTCTGGCACTGTGAGCTCTTGGCACCCAGGAACAGACTGAGGGTTGGGGACAGTGAGTCTTCCTGCCCATTTACAGCTTTCATTGATTGCAATAGCCAGATGTGAGTAGACCACCCTGACTGTGTATTTCCATCTGTCAGGATGGTAGTGCACCTCCCCCAGGACTGTGGCACTCGTTGGTGCACCCAACTGCAAGTGTAATAGTTGTAATAACGAACATTTACACCATTTAGATGTTTATACTTATAATCAACTCATCTCAAAAACCCTATAATGTCGGTATTCTATCCAGAACTGAAGCATGAAGAGAGGTTAACCCCGCCCCATAGGACACAGCTCGTACGTAGCAGGTTGAGAGATTGAATTCAGATCTGACTCCTTCTTTTCACTGGGAACTCGTGTCTCTTGTTTTTGTAGGTATTTTAAGCTGTGTCAGGGGCTGCTCACCAGATGGCTTTTTAATCTCCCTCCTGTTGCTACATTATTAATCTCTAAATTGTTTAGTGGCGAGTAGAACTGGTACAGAAAGGAGGCATCCACCTGGGGGAGGCTTCCTGGAAGAGCTTGGAGGGTAGGCTAGGTCTGGGTAGAGGAAGGAGAGACCGAAGCACACCACAGCTGGGGGAGCAACACTGGATCCCACCCGGATGGCAGCTGCCATTGTGGGGATCACACATACCCCATGTTACTAGCAAAACAAAGCTGTGAACCTGACTTAGTCAAATATTGAGCTCCTGGTTGCTTCCTGCTTTTGTCTGCTCGGAACGGAATAAGGAATTCGCAGTCTTCCATTTTCTGAAAATCCACACTGCACTGGATCTTTGCTACTCTCTCCGGAGAATGGTTGATGCTTCAGGGAGAGTTCTGCCATTCGCTGAGTCTCACAGGCTGGAAGCTTTCCCTGGGCATGCTCACTCCTTAGAATGTGTCATGCTAAGCCTGAGTCAGACTGATGCCTCCTGCCCTTTGAACAGGCTGTGTGGAGGAGGCGGGTCGAGTTTGATGTGGGTCCTGTGGGACCTGAGATCCATGGACCTCTCTGGTCCTTGCATCTCCACAGGGTGGAGAGTAAGGGGCCCTCACATGAGTCAAGTAGATGGAGGTGGGAAATCTGCAAAGCTCATTTATTCTGCCAACTATAAAGCATTTTGAACTTGCTCCACCCTTCCTATTTTCCATCTGTCTTATTATTCATCACAGTAATATTTGGGCACTTTGAACAGAGTGGTATTTTAACAGGAAGCTATTCCAAGGACAAGGAAAACTATTCTCATTTGGCATCAACCAATCATGCAAATTAGCCACAATGAAAATAAGACTAAAGGCAACTTCGAATATTATTGTACTTTTCTCGGTTTCTGCCAGCCATTGCTGTCAGCATCTCTCCATCCTGGCTGGTGATTGTTGGGAAGTGGGACTTACATTTCTGGAGAAGTTGATGCTCAAGAATCTGCTCAAAAACACTGGACGTCAAAGATCCAGCACTCATGCAGTGTCTGGACCAGCCCTTGCAAGCTACACCAGGCACTTGGGATGGGACTTCCTAGAACCCAGGAGGTTCTACGTTTGGCTCATCAGAGCAGTCCATCAAGAACATTTACTGTCTGTTTGGTTCCTGGGAGACTATTTAAGAAGTGTGCATGCGTGTGTGAGTGTGAGTGTGAGTGTGTGTGTGTGTGTGTGTGTGTGTGTGAGAGAGAGAGAGAGAGCGAGAGAGAGAGAGAGAGAGAGAGAGAGAGAGAGAGAGAGAGAGACAGAGTCTATTAAGGGCCAATGCTATGTAAGCTGACGTTTAAAAAAAAAAAAGTTTTTTTTCTTTTTTTTTCTTCTGGAGGAGAAGAGAATGCAATATTTTATGACCCATAGCACAGGAAGTTTTTAGAACATGGTTAGCAAATCCTTCTTCTCATGGCACTGTGGGCAATGAAGCAGTTTCTCCTCTTTCTCTCCATTTGCACCTCTTTCGTTTCTCTCCATCTCTTCTCCAACTCTTTGTCTCCTTCGAGCCTTCTCTCCTTCCTTCTTTTCTGGGTGTGCCTTATGCTCTCTCTGGGTTCCAGGGCGGTCCTAGCTTGAAGCAATATGCAAGTCCAGAACTGAGGGCACCCAACTCAACAGATGATTGTTTTTATCATTAATTTCCTCAAGTCAGGGTTGAAATGGCATTATTGGGTACATTCTCAAAATCCTTCCCTAAGCCTAGAATGACTCTGAAAGGAGATCAGCCTGTTATATTTATTCCAATGTCCTATTTCAATGGGACATTAAGACACCTGGGACAACACCCTTACCAGTCCTGTCGCAAAGGAGACAAACCTGTCCCTACAGTCATTTTACATCTCTAATTTCAAAGGTCATAAGGATGAGGGTCATTACGTAACTTACTGCAGTTTTGACTTGTTGGGGGGAATTTGCAAAGCTGCATGAAATCAACACTGCTGACTTTCTAACTTCCTGCTTTTAAATCCTTTACTTTTTAAACTATTAAGAGCAATCTGTTTTTGATCTAAGAATTATTACTGAGAAAACATGCCAAAAGATACATGAAGGCATGCTGAGGTGCCCAATCAATAAAGTTAATTTTCTAGTTAAGCCAGGGAGGAGATTCAAAAGATTTCTGAAGTATCATGTGGACCCTATTCCTCTAGATTTGTTTTTAAATTTACAAGCTAAGCTTCTAATGTCTTATTTGTTTACCTGAGTGTTTTAAAGTCTCTCTGACTGATCATGTTCATCACATCATTTTCAGACAGCCTCATTTTCTCCATAGTTTTCCTCTTACCTCAAATTCTCCATCTTTCTAGCAGATCAGATTCCAGATCTTAACCGTGTGGCTGATTTGAAATGAAATCCTCCCTGTTTTGCCTTCTCTTTGATCTAGTAATTCCACTCAGAGTTATTTCTTTATATTGGCATGTGCAAATATTTAAGCGTAAAGGTGGCCATTGGAGCAGCAATAACGAGATGAAAATTTGAAACTAAGACATTTGTTGAATAAATTATGAACACAGATGAAATGGAATATTATGCAGTCATTGCAAATGATGTAAAACATTAATGACATATTAATATCCCTAATGTATTATTTAGCAGAGATAAAAAGCCTTACAGATAGTATCATACAATTTTATTGAAAATACGTACATATGATTTCCCCCCCAAAGACGGTTAGTATACACATTGAAATGTAAACAATTGTTGTCTCTGAATGATAGGATTAGAGGTGATTTTTATCTTTCTAATATTTATTCTTTCGCTTATCTATTTTGTGATTTCTATTTTTTTACTTGTATCTTTTCATATATATACATGTATATAGGATAATTTAAATTTTCTTTTAAAATTAAACTATCCTCTTATTAAAGTATAATTGGCCATTCTTTAAGAAGTGAGGACTAAACTAAGGAAGGGATCAGAGAACTTGCAGAGAGTTCAAAGGTTAGCCACAAAAATGGTTTGGGCATGATAGGTGAGTTGAAGTGGTGTTGGAGAGAAGAGAAGGGAAAGGAAGGGAAGGGAAGGGGAAGAGAGGAGAGGGGAGGGGAGGGAATGGGAGGGGAGGGGAGCGGAGCGGAGAGAAGAGGAGAGAAGAAGAGAAGAAGAAAAAAGTCAAGGTAAGAGGACTGTGTTATTCAGTTCTACCAAGAAGGCTGAGGAGAGATTTGGCCAATATTTGTGTCTATAAAGGTACTATTACAAAGCAAGGAAATTTGTCTTTCTACAGTGACTCCACAAAAGAAGTGACTTAAAAGTCTGGTATAACCTCAGGGAAGATGTACATGCCTGATCACTGCAATGTACACCTGAAGCTGAACAATAATGAATGCCAACTATAATTATATATACTTACAAGAGGCGGAGTACAGCATTGGGAGTGGTGACAGTGGAAATATGATGGCTTGGTGTGATGTCAGAGAGATAGTGGATGGGAGGAGGGGGGTCCACAGTGTGAGGGATATAAATGATAAACGTCTAAGTATTACTTTGTCTTGTGCACCTGAAACTAATAAAAAAAAAGTGTGGTATAAGGAATGGGTGGAGTGTTTCCTTTAGGAAATACTAGAAGAGGATACTAAGAGTCCTGTAAGGCAAGAGTTTTCATATGTCTGTGATGGTTTATTACATGGTAAATAGAACAGAACCAGTGTTAAGAGCCAAATTTCTGAAGTGACAAGAGGTCTTGGCAATAGGAAATTATAATCATTGCCAGGAAATTACTCTAGGGAAAACAAAATTATCCAGAAAAAATCCGCTTAAGCTGAGTTACACCCTCTTTTTAGATTGTGGAAGTCAGTGTGCTGACCCGTCTGTACTCATGACAGACCCTGTATTGTCCCCAGGACACCAAAAGTGGGCAGATCAGTGGTCCTCACTTTTTTTCAAGATTATCAGAGGTTCGAAGGAGTTTGTCAATCCAACTGGTAATATTGCTAAGGAACTTGGCTTATACAGAAATGTTAAGAGAGAAGTACAATTATTTTACCCAAAGAAATGATATTTCAAAGAAGAAATAAGATAACACCACCTAACCCCTACCAGGCTTATGTAAGAGAGTAAAACAATCTTTTGAATGGCAATAAGAAAAAGAAAGTCCAGAGCCTTAACAGTTAAATCATGTGGGGAAATTGGAAAAGCACCAGAAGAGAAGTCAAAATATGACAGTGGCAGGAGAAAAAAAAAAAAAATTTTTTTAATGAAGCAGTAAAATCTCTACTTACTGGAACCTAACACGTCCATTCCTAAATTAATCAGAGATTTTACACTTAAGGAATAATGTAGAACATTTAGTCCTGGCAGAAAATACTTGGCAGGCTAAACCACCAGCCTCATCTGGTAATTCCCACGTTTACTTATTTGTGTTTAAAAACGCAGAATGTCTTCAAAGTCAGCTGTGTTGCCCATACTTACAGTTCAGAAAGACATCCCTGAGTGTAGCTGGGTGCTCAGCCATCCAAAAAATATTTCATCATGCTAAGTACATCATCTTAGAAGTGGGAACATCCAATGTCTTACTTGAGGAAGAACTTTCAATCACGGTGACACCACAAGCTCCTGGGTATATTTGGAAGCGGATCACTCGAAAAAAGGTTATTGAATATATATTATGTACCAGGAACAGTGCTGTTAATAAAAAATAAAGAACAGTTCCTGCCCTCAGGAAGTTCACTGTCTAACCAAAGATACTTGCCGACTGGGTGTTTTTATGAAATGTGCCACCAATATTAAATATGCTGAAGAGGCAAATGGATTTCCCCAAGTGAATATTTGTATTCCTTTTGCAATGTCTTTGAGGTATCATGAATATGAATTAATTTCCCAATGATGGTGTGCTGGCTATATTGCATTTGCCCCTCCAGGTCCACTCTCTACCCTTCTCCATCCTGCCCTGCCCTGGAAACTGACCTATGCACCCTCTGGCTTTGGGTTGGGTTCAGCCAGTGAGAGGTGTGGCAGGAGAGGCATGGGTGAGGGGAAGCTCAGGTTGGGGTGTTTATTTCTCCAGGTCCCTCTGTGCTGTGCCTTTCTACAAAGACCAGTAGGGAAACCTTTCTAAACACCACCCTTCAGGCCTGAGGGTGGAATGGCTCCCCATTTTGGTTTCTTAATTCCATAACTGATGATTTGGCTTTTACAACCACTTATTTTATTTATTAAGGTAAAGACAAATAGTAGGGAAAGAGGGTTTTCCGTCTATTGGTTCACCAGCTGGGGAGGGCAACACGGCCAGATCTTTAGTCTGAAGAGTTCACAAGGCTATTACGAAGATTAACAAGGTTTTACTGCCTCCTCTAGGATGGAAATCATTGCTTTGTAAATGGGAAACTGGTCTTAGAGTGAACATGGCAGGAGCATCTAGACGAGTCAGAGCAGAAAACATAGCTCCTGGTTCATGTTCCATTACTTTAATCGCTAAACACCACTCAGTTTAAGCTAAAGACACATAATGGTGCATTTGACATATGCCTTCACATCAAGATGAGATAGGAGCCCTGAAAGTCTAATGTTGAAACTTTCTTACCTTCTGCCAAGGATGTCACTCAACATCTCTTCTCTCAGTTCCTCTTCTGACTGATCACAAAATTCAAAGCCATTCCTACTGCAACCCAACTGCTCTCCCCAGGTGAACTTTGCTTTACAAGAAACACCTGTGTGTAAATAACCCAGTAATAATTCAAGTTGTATTTTAAATGCACCATAGGGATCTTACTATTGAAAAAGGAACACTGAAATAAATGCTTTTGTAGGCAGATTACCTCTTTTGGAACGTAAACAATATAAGCATAGATAAAGCTTCCAGTGTACCTAAATTTAGATTTTTACATATTGGCTTTCATTAAAGCAGAACATATCTGTAAGTGAAAATATTTTAAGCCTTAGCCCTTTGCACATCATAATGGTTTTTTAAAATCTCATTACAATAAAACCCATTAGTTTGAATAATTAAATACAAAAAACTGTTTTCTGCAAGCATTAAAATTTCTGATTTTAATAGGGGAAAAAACACACAACTGAATGGCTTGTTTTTAAGCTTCTATTTCAGTCTTATTTTAAAATGGCAAACAGTATAATATTGACTAGCCTCATGCAGAAAGTACACAGCAGAGTGGGAGTGACTGAGGAAACACGCCCAGCGCCTAAATTTAGGACAACAGAGGTAGACACAGAGCTACGGGGTCTCAGTGTTCCATAACTTAGGGAACAGTTCCAGCTAAGCGGTCAATATCTATTCCCTATTTCAATCTTTACGACTCTACAGGTGTTAATCATCCTCAGTGCTACAAAGAAATCAAAGCTTGGAAACATTAAGTTATCTAATGCACACAGGTTCTAAGCAGGGGTCAGAATTCAAACTCACATCTCTGCATCTCAATTAAGTGCTCGTAACACCTCTGCCGACTATTAGGTTAAAACTGAAATTGCCAATAATTGTACTTTTGGGACCGACAAAGATGGAATTTCATGTGGTTTAACTAAAACCTCTCTACCACACAGAAATCAAAGGAAGAAAAAGTGGAGATGACCCCAGGTAACCAGAGTGTGTTTTGTAGGACAGAAAGAGCCGAGGTCACTGGGTTTCTCACCTCTAGTCCCTCTCGCTTCATGTCCCTCCCACCCACTTTTGGATGTTCTCCCTCTTTTTATTCAAGAATCTTTATAAGGCGCCATATGTCCATCAGGATCTGTGCCAAGTACCGGAGACACCAACCTGAGTACAAGTTCATCCTTGACCTTAAGCAGTCTGCAGTCTTACTCTTAAGGGAACAAATATAAATTGCACGAGCAGAAAATCATTTCACGGATGGATCCAACTGTTTCTGTACATGTGGGGATGGCCGTGCTGACTTCACTCCCCCCCTCAAAGAAGAGGTGAGAGGAAGGCAGCTAGGCCACCCTGCGTCTCCATTAGGACCTCCTGATTTGCAGTCTCTCCACCCTGGCGGGAAAAGAAAGCACTGAGTGGCACGTGGAGAGAAGACATCAAAAGCCTAGAACCTTTACAAACTGGAATGTTGGTTGCTCATTCCTCATCTCATTTGTCCCTCTGAAGGACTCATCATTTCACAGCTCAAGTGAAGCCACATCTTATTGCAATTTATTTCCTTGGAGGTTGAAGCCCCAGGTCTATGGCCTGTGTCCCATAGACTGTATTTCATTTTTGCAAAATCCCAGCAAATGAAATAATATGGGAAAAGCTGGAAGTTAGTGAAATTTAGCTTACATACCTATATATTCATGGTTTACTATGGAGAGTTTACTAACGTGAGCTGATATTTCATGTTTAAAACAAAGTAGCTAATTATGCAGATAACTCAGTTATTTCTTCTAGAATATTGCCTCACAAAACAGTGGGCGGCATATCCTGCCCCGTGCTGATGACTGCACACATGCCTCATAGCCTTGAAACGTTTTTCTTCAGAATACGGTCTTTTCAGATGTTTTAGAGCAAACATTAAATTTAGTCGGTTATTGTGTTTAGTTCAGAGAGGAAAACAAACTCACCTTGAACATTGTGAGGGATTTTTTTTTTGTCTATTTAATGGAGAGAAATCCTTCACTTATGGCTGGCCCTTCATACGAATAAACAAAGACTCATTTATCCTGAACATTGAGGTGGGATGTCATGGAGTTGGTAATTATTAATGACAACTAATGGTTGGTAGTTATTGGTGACATTTGTCAGAGCAGGATTAAAATAATAATTACAATAATGTGAGATCTCATGAACAAACAGTAATTGCAATAATGATTGCTATTATAATAATGAGTGAGAAAATGCTTTTAGGTTATTAAATCAATAAGGATAACGGAAGCCTGCGTGTGTGTATAACCATACACCAACCATATATATATATATGGTTGTGGAATGTTGTCAGATAAAAATAATTGTCACTCAAGATTGAAGGTTTACTATGTGCCAGGAACTGTGCCCAAGACATAACATATGTTGTCTCTAATTCACAGCTGTTCTGTGAGTAGATATTCGTAGCACGATCATTGTTGTGATGCCAATGAGGAAACAGAGGTTTAGAGCAGTTACCCAATTTGACGGTGGTAATTTAACGGCTGGTAAATGCAATAAAGAAAATGTAAACTTGGTCATGCACTTAACCAGTATTCTATGGTTATGGAAAATCAACAGACACACTCTGTTACCTAGGACAACCACGACACCTGCTGAACTACCAGTTCCCCCGAGGATGTGGGTCTGACACAAGTCGTCCTACACCCAAGGGTCTCAGCTGCCATTACGACCTGTCCACATTCGAGCGGGGTGAAGACTCCATAGAGACCAGCCTGCAGAGCTGTCCTGGGGAGCAACGGTATTTCTAGAAGAGGAGGGACTTGGTTTGCTCCTATGGGGTGGGGAGAAAGCCTCACAATAACACTCCTTCTTGGGGTTTTTTGATCAGAGTTGTGGCCTGAGCCACCTCTTGACTCTCTCACTGTGGGCAAGTGGCAAATTGACTGCCCTCCGTCTACCACGATTTGTACACTCGTAAGTGGCTGTGTTTGCACACATTTGTGTCACATTAATATAAGTGGGGCTGCAACTTCGTCATCAGTACATCCATTAAAATCCAAAATCCTGATTTGTTTTAATAGTGGTTCTCTTAGCTTCCATATTTGAAAGATGTCAGTTATTTTTTTTTCTTATTTGAGAATGGGATAATAGGATTGTTGGTTGATGTTTTATCTAACCAGGTTTTATCAATAAAGGTTATCCGTTTTGCAATGGATTATAACAAAATCACACACAGTTTACCGTAAGCCTGTGACGAGCATGATTTAGACGTTGATGGCCCCACAGGCACAGGATCTCACGTGGTGCTCGGAATCATCATTACGATGATTCCTACTCGTCACTAGGCAGGAAAAACACGGCTATTCGCGCATTGTCCACGGCTTTCAGATAAATGGGCACTCACTATTGACTTCGAAAAATGACCCATGGGAACTAATAAGAGCTGGAAATGGCTTAAAATTCACATTAATGCAGATGAAATATAAACCTTCTTACTAAAGGCGCAACAGTACACCTGTTCCCCTCATGAAAACATGATTACATTCCATTGCAAATGGGCCTAAGTAGGAGTGACATAAACGTACTTCCAAGTCCATCTCATTATTGGTTGTGCAGCCTATCTGGCCTGGGGGAGTCACACACTGGCAGGGTGGAGTTGGAGTTCTTTTCCTTAGAACAGTCTAAGGAAAGTGTTCTAAGGAAAATTCTAAGGTGTATTTCCAAACCAAAGCAAGGCGGATAATTAAAATGTCTCTTGGCTGGAAGCTATGATGGGCCATCAGAAAAAGGGGTTCTCTGGGACTAGGACACACTGCTTTGCAGGGTGAATTAACTCAGAGAGCCAAATGGGAGCACATACCTCCCTCCTCTGAGTAAAGATGAGCACAGGGCCAGTAAAGCACACGTACAGATTCCGAGCAGCCGTGCAATGCTCAAGTTAACTTCCTCAGGCCAACGTGCTCTGGTTGCAAATACACAGCTTACATGAAAAATTAAACAGTTGTGAAAGACACTGAATGATCAACATTATGAGATTTGTAATTTTCCCACTCTTTGCATCCTGGGTTAAATTTTGTGAGTTAATATTTCATGAGTGTTCTTCTGGTCAGGTTTGCGCACATGTTGAAATAAAACACTGCTTGTTCGGAACCATGTCAAGACACCGGCACTCAGGAGCATGGAAACGACTCATGCTGTGGACTTGCTGTTTTGTGGGGGCAGAGTGTGGCCACACATGATAATAAGACCTTGCAGATACATAGTGGTTTCTAGCAAAGCACCTTTTGTCATTTGCTCTTCACTGTCACCTCTAAGGTAGGCAAGGCAGGGATTATGTTTATGGTAAGAATGATGTGATAAAAAGAAAGGGACAAGTAGTTTCATAAAACCATTAAGCTCAATTATAACCAGGGTGCCCCAGTCTACAGGGCAGAAACACACTGCGATGCTCAATTAATAAAAGAATAGGCCACCTTTGGTTTAAGTAGTCATTAACAAGTCTCCCACCTATAACGGCTTCAGAGATTTTACTGTTCCTTCTCTTATCCATCGCCAGGAGGAACGCTTTCATCAAAACCAGGCATTTGGTGCTTAAGAGTTCTCCTGACACTGCTTCTTACTCACCAAATAGAGTCATAATCCTTAGTATGTAACTGCAAAATCCTGTACACAATAACCAATTGCTTTCCCAAAGAGGATTGTGACTTCAGATGAAGAATAAACTGCTGAAGGAAATTAACTCTCGAGAAATGGAAGTCCTGTTTCCATGCGCTTGGAGGCCAAAAAAGAAAAATCCAGAGGCTACCACACAAATGCCAAAGCATCCTTCATTCTGTCTGTGGAATGTCAGGACCAGATAGGTTACTGGCAAGGTTACTCTGCCCTCTTATTCAGAGCTCACAGGGGTGAATGGGTGGGACTCTGGAATCATTCAGCCCCTTTCAGCAAACTTGCCTGAGAGGCCACGGCTCTTTAAGACCTCCTTAATTCCCTAACTGAAATGATACCCAAACCATTTCACTTACTTTTCCCCTTAGATTTTTTAATGTACTAATTGAATCCTGAAAGATTTTCTGCTTTTTGCACTTGAAGAAGGGGGCGGTGAAGGGGGGTGAATCTCACAGATAAAAGGAAACCAGCACATATCATTAAGTTTAGAAAAAAAAATCCCACAGATACACATTCTGAAACGTGGTTTGTGCATTTCCACCATCAACAAGTTTGCCCTCAAGGCCAAATTAGCTATGATCATCAAAGCAGATCCACAAAAACATCAAAATACCATAGCAAGTCAGGCCAATCTTCCACCTCAATCTGTTCTTGGTCTTTCTGGGAGCACCAACCAACAAAGGGAGAATGGCGGTGTGGAGGTGAAAGAGCTTGGTGACCAAGGTCACAGCTCTGAGTCCCAGCAAGACCAACGAATAAGCTTGAACAAATCACTTCACCTCTCCAAGTCTATCCTTCCTCCTCTGGCCAGGGAGCTGGGGAAGAATACTAGCTCCTTCCTACTTAAGGGGTTGTTTTCAGAGCTGAACTAGACAGTAGATGTGGGTGTGCTTTGTAAACAGGATGGTTCATGTCCTTGCACAAAACAAGGTACTCAGTTATCTGGAGGAAGGGACAGGTGAAGAATGCTCTCCAATGCTCCCCGTGCCAGCTCCCTGGGCTTCCAGCCCAGAGCTTCTCCACGGCATGACTATCCATATAGGGTTCAAGTTCTTTACATCCATTATTTCATTGGAGGCAACCATCCTGGAAGCAGAGCCTGAGATGGAGATTCGTGTGTAAGTGATGATGGAGAGAGCATGCAGGAGAGAAACCCCGTGAGGAAGTGAGGGCCCCAGCATGAGGCAGGAGAGGCAGGGAAGCAAAGAGCAGGGATCAGTTGAAGCCCAGACTCCGCAAAATCCCACATGCTCTGAAGTATGACAGTGTCACGGAAGGGGCTGGCCTTCTGTAACCTCTATCAGTCAGTCCTTGGCTGTGGGCCGCCCGCACCCCTTCCTACTGCAAAGAGTGAGGGTAGGATGGGGGTACCATAACCTTCCAGACATTTCCAGGTTATGTGGCTCTGCTGGCAGAGAACAAGTTCTCCAAAGGGGCAGCTCTGAGCTATTGGCAGCCAACCCTCACAGCAGGCAGAGAATGAATATAGTGGCCTCATGTTAACCACCACCACCATTTAGTACAGATGGGGAAACTAAGTCTCAGGGCCTTTACTTCTGCCCAGAACTCTCCTCTCCTCCTCTTTACTTGCCAATTCTTAGTGATCATGTCAATTTCAAATATCAGTCCTTCGAGGAAACCATCCTTTATCACCCTAGATTAGGCTGGTTCTCCAGACACTCACATAGAACCTTGTGCCTATCCTTGGAGGCACTTATCAAAATTAAAATTTAAATCATTGTTTTTGCAATCATTTACTTGGTATCTGTCTTCCTCACTAGACTGTAAACTCTTTAAGGGCAGGGACCACAGCAGTTTCATTTGCTACTAGAACCTGTTATATAGCTCAGGCCTGGCACATAGTAAGTGTTCAATAAACAGTAATTGAATGAAAAATAGAATACAGCTAGTAAAAGAGTTTAAAATTAGGTCTCTGTCTCAAAGCCACATCCTTTTTTTCACTCTGCCTTCAATCATGCAAAATCCTTGTTTATTTATATTGAATGTCTGTACAAACTTTTGACAATCCACTCTCAGATGTCAGTTTCCTGCTATATTTATATTTACACTTATGCTATACCTCCTGCCAATAAAGAACCTACTATAGAAAGTAGCAGTTTGGTTCTTTATCTTAAAACTACCTCTTTCAGGTTTCAGGATGTGCTCCTTTGCACAGTTTCACAAGTTTCAGAGAGCCAGACTGTCTCCTCCTCTTCCTCTGTCCCCTTCATAATATAAACCCTTTGATTACATCTTGCTCAGTCTCTCTGCTTCCAGGAAGAAGAGTTCCAATCATTTTAGCTTCTCCTCCAAAATCACATTTCCTTGATCATTTTACTTCTTATCCTCTGGACATTTTCCAGCTCTTTATGGCTTTTTTGAGAAGAAATGCAACTTTAACTCTGCTCTAGATAAGCAATCCCTTTCATGATCCCTCATTGATTCTCTAGTTAACACCAAGAGGATGGCAATTGTTTCAGACCCTGCAGTCTCTCCTTCAGCCCCAAGTCCACTCCACCCATCAAGCTCAGTGGTTAACCTCTCGCCTTCCGCTTGCCAAGAAGATTGGATCATCCTATGGAACCCTCAGCCTTTCTTCCGCTTCCAAGGAAAGAACTGGCTCTCCTTTCAAAATCCCATTCTTTTTCCTACTGATATAAGCACAAGCGAACAATAAGAAAACAGTGGAGCTAACACTTTTACTCCAGATCCAAGCTTTCCATCAGCTGCATTCAAGGTTAAAAAAAAAAATCATAAAACGGTCTGTTAAGAGACTAACCAAAATATTTCAAGATTATTTAAGATGATGTCACGTTAGCAAAATATTTTAAAAGAACACCTTTTTCATCTTTGTTCTTTCTTTATTTTTAATTTCAATTTTTATGTATAGTTTATAATGTATCTAACATGTAGTACAGTAATATATGCATATAATCTAATAAGTAATAATAATAAATAGTGGCAAAAATTTGTTTTGTTGACAAGGACGTATGATGTAAAATGTTTGAAGACCATTGGTCTAGAGAGTGCCACTAAAACCAACCTAGTTATAATCTCATGGTCCAGCAATTTGGGCTCAATGTCCCAATGTCACTCTGAACCTAACAAGTTCAAAATGGAATACTTACTTCCCCTGCCAAGAGAAAACACTTTTGATGGTCCACTTTCCCCCCTTGCTGCTTGCAGATTTCCAAGTTCAAGGCTGTTAAGAGAGCTTGGACTTTGCCTTCTAGATCCAGACCATTCTCCCTGTAATCCACTTATTCTTCAGTCTTCCTCCTTCCTCTCTCTCCATTCTTTTGCTTTTCCCCTGTGAAAGGATTCCTCCAGCCTTTCAAACATCCTCTCCTCGATTATTATAATTTCCTAACGGTTCTCCCTTCCTCCAAGCTCTCCTTCTCCTCTTCTCTTTTATGTACTCTGCTACCACATTCACCTTTCGAGAGTGCTAGTCTCATTTTGTCCCTCCCCCAACCCTCACTCAAAAAGCACAATAGTAAGTCTCTCTTTATCCTTGAATTTGAAGATTCTTGCAAGACTTGCAAGACCTCCTATAATCTGACCCCACCCTTTCATTGATTTATTCAGTTACACAATATTGATTGAGCATTTCCTCGATTCCAGACACTGCGTGGGTGAATAGATGTATGTCAGTGAGTACTAGAACAATAACAATAATTTATTACGTGCCTACAATGTGACAAACACTGCGTTGGTGAACAAGATAATCTCTTCTCATAAGGACTTTTGAGGCTATGCTACAAGGGCTCATACTTTCGACCAAATGGTGTATCTGACTTTTTCCCATTTAAATCCTTCAGCCAAATCCTTTATGTCTTACAAACAGGCTACGTTCATTTCCTAGTTCTCTCCAGGCTCCATCACCCCATACTCCTTCCACCCCCAGGAGGATCCCGCATCTTCTCCCCCACCACATGTGTCCATCATTTAAGATACTACTACTCATTTCCCATGACCACTGTGGAGCTCTCCCTGACTGCTAACCCTTGTTCATGTCTTCCCTCTGACGTCCTAGCCCAGTCTTGGGACTGTACTGTCCCATAATATTACTTGTGTCATAAGCACATGTAGGGAGGGCCTTGTCACTTAGGCCGTAAGCCTCTTATGTCATGCTTGTGTTGCTGCAGTTGCTTGTCCCAACAAACTGCATGTACCGTTGTAGGTGCTCCTTGAATATGACTCAGTTACAGGAAGATTGATGCAGTGGTCTTCTTAGGGCAGGGGATTACGGAAGCCTTTTTTTTCCAATATATTTTTCCTCTTCTCTATAATGTTGCTATATTACTTTTATAATGAAAAACTTGCAAATAAAAACAAATAAAATATTTCTTCAATTTAATTGAAATCCAGAAATAATTGTTCTCATTAGGTAGCTAGACCTTGGCAGTACTAGAGCTAATTCAGACCAGATTGGAAAAATTCAAAAGTGGTTATTAGCATACATCAGTTCCTCCAAGTATAAATTGCTCCTTCTTGATGACAGGCCAGATTTTCTGGGGCAAAGCTAATTTTGCCCTCGTTCTGGATTTCCTAGAACACCCTCCAGGGTCAGGCCAGGAGCAGCTGTCCGAAACGCCTAATATCAGGACTTGCTTATAGACTGTTAAACCTATGAAAACATATATTCATATAGGTTTCTAGCAGTTGTCAAATGGATCTTGAAGGATTCTTGCTTTCAGTGTATCCTGTAACAGTAGATTGGGAAAATGAAAACAAAAACAAAACCAAATTACCAGCAATAGTTGGAGTAGGAGCAATGCCATTTTTTTCCTATTGCCATGAAAACAGAAGAATGATTTGCATAGGATGATGGATATCCTTGGTGTAACTGGGTATAGTTTTAAAGTCACAAGAAGGGGTGGGAGTGAGGTAGGTGCACCTCCTATAAAATTAACAACTCGTCTGAATTCTGCAGTTGAGCCAACTGAGTTAGGGTGACACACAAATAAACAGAATCCCTGCAGAGCAAATACACACTTTTCCTCAACCACCAATTCCCTTCACCTCCTGCCTCTCCGACTGACTAATTGAGCAGTGAGTTTTATTGCTCTGATCATTTATGTCATATCTTTTTACGTCTCTCTCACTTAACTCTCCCTGGTCCGTGAAGGGCGGTTTTGATGTCCAGCCCTGTTGAAATTTACTGGACTGGTTCAATGGACCATGTATTTGGAGTATTGCACTGACAGGGCCTCTCCCCACCTTGGTTCTGCTGAAAATAAAAACACATTTTCACCCCCACTTTTTTGATACAGAAAGCCCAGCACATCCAGCTGTCTTTGGATGTAGATAATAAACAGGATCGACAGAGAAACTTAGAGGACCAAAGTTTCTGCTCAGATGTCCTTTGCTTTACGATCATATCATGGGGGTGTGAAAGGTTAGGAATTGAAAATGTCTGGGTCATACAAAATTAGCACCCCAAGTGCTTTATTTCTCTGAAGAGGCATGACCATCACATTTGGGAGGGAAGGTGTCCCAGATGATAAATGTTCCCTCTGGTCAAGCTCCCACCTCTTCCTACTCTTACAGAAGAGAAAATGTTAGCAGTGCTCCGAGGTGCAACACTGTAAACACCTCTCTGCAGTCAGTTCCAATTGCACAATGAACTATGGTTAGAACAAGATAATGTGGGGAAATTGGGTGTCCGAGGACTGCAGGTTTCAGCATTTTCCTCAGTGCTATCTGAGCAAAAGGGCTTCCCAGGAGCAGAGAGGCCTCCAAGCGTGAATTCAATTCAGGATAAACAAGGCAAGCTGCCAATGGCCTTCCCTTCCCCCAGCATGGTTACATAAGTACCTTCCCACTTTTTCAAAAATTAGAGACTCTATTGATTTAGTGTTCACCATGCCTCAGTGTGATTTATGACCCAGAAAATGTCTGACAGCATTCAGGTTGCTTTGTGAGGTTCCAGGCCAAAAATACAAGGAAGAAATATAGAGGAAACTTTTCTCACTTGCAGATAAGCCTCTAAAAAAATCTCATCCGTCTTTAAAGTCACCTCTGCTTTGCTTATGGCCTCCTTTCTATAAATCATGGGAGAAATTAAACTTCAAATTTGACCACTTTCGCTTCAAATGTTTATCTTTTTGGAACTGAAATACCATGACAGCTGCCTTGTTCTGTTTTCTGATGGTGGCTTCAACTCTTTCCATCCTTCTGGTAGAGATATTTAAGTTTTTGAAGTACTGCTGCTTATTTCAAACTACATTTATTGGACATCTGTTTTATGCCAGCACCATAATATATTTATGAAACTAACAAAGATGAATGCATGGAAACTTATAGTCCTTTTTTCAAAGAGCTAGTTGTACATTAGGTGCAGAGCAGAAATGGGGAGCTGTCCGACAGACTTCATGCAACCCTTCTATAGTGTTGGACATCATTGGGAGGTAGCTGCACATCCAGGATTGGCATTTCCTAACTTCCTTGAACCTAGGTGGAGTCATGTGACTATTCCTAGTTCCAAATGTAAGGAGAAGCATTGGATATCTTCCAGCCCTGGCCCATAAATTCCTCCTTCTCACCATGCACATGCATATGTTCACTTTTTGATACTCTCTTCTTCTACTGTCTAAGTAGAATAAAGATGAGTTTCAGGGCAACATGGGAAACCATGGATTGAAAATGGCAAAGCTTCCATCAGCCTGGGTCCCTGAATGACTGTGTGGACAAAGGACACCTGCTGACTTATTCACCTATCCTCTGTGATGACATCAACAAAAAATATATTTCTACAGTATCTGAACCAGTATATATGTTCTAGGTCTATTAATTATAGCAGTTAACTTACCCAATCTAATGTAATGGAATAAACAAATATATTCAAATAACAATAACACAACATTTGAATAAAAGTAGGGAGAGGCATAGAAGTGGCCAAGGCTAAAAATTGGAACAATTTTGCAGGAGCAGCACCTCAACATTAGAGGGACTTAATGGGCAAGAACATCAAATGGGGCAAAGGAATCCTTCTCTTAAGTTCAAAATTGTGTTTCTCAGTGTGTTAATAGGTATTAGAAGTCAAATCATTTCGAATAACCAGATTAAACAAAGCTTTACAGATTTCTTCCTCTCAGAAGTTCCAGAGACTTTAATATTCTTCTACGTACTGGACAAAAGCTGCTTAAAATCTTCCAATAAATGCCTGTTCTAATCAGAACACAAGCCAAAGTCCTTACGATGGCCTGCAAGACCTTACATGACTCCTCTCTGCCTTTCCTCTGACCTCACCTCACGCCATGACCAATGAGAGTTCAGGCATGAAAGGACTTGTTCATCACAGAATCCTCAGCATCGAGAAGTCATTTTTGAAAGCAGTTCCTAAACTTTCTTGATCAAGGAATTCTAATTTGAAGAACATCTAGGAAACTAGTATTCTGTGGAACACATTTTGGAGAATGCTGGTTTCAAGAAAGTTCTACACCTTTTCCTTAACTTCATATGGACTCAGATACATGCAAATACAGAGAATTGTAGTTCATCTTATCAGGCACTGGGGATAATGTAATGCCCTTTGCTGCTCCATGGAAAACTTTGGAGCAACGAGAAAAACAGATTCATAAAGCAAATGGAAAACAGAGGCGTAGGCTCTCCTTGACTCCACTGCTTCTCTCCTCAACTGCCAAGATATTGATGATGAGTGTTTTCACAAGGTCAAAGAATCCCCACTGGGCTTAGTGGCCAAGTGCCAACAGCACCTCGCTGATTTAATCTCTAGTAACTCATCAAAGATCTGACCTGCCATTTGGTTTTGAACCAATTTAGCTATTATCAGTAGCTTTGCTATAGTGACTATATAGGGGTATGTTCCACTTTGGTAAACCCTCACTTTCTCTTCCTCTTTATACAGCTTTTCCAGCACGCCACACTAGACCTGGCTCACCTTCCACATGTGTCATCCTGCGGGGAGTTTGGCATTTGCTGAGAAGTCAAGTGAGTTTCAGCATCATCATTATCATCATCGAGCATGTGCCGCTCACCTCCTCTGAGGCTCCGCATGCTACATATCTCTGCATAGCAACCCCTCAGGAGGCAGGCATCTTAAGGTCAAAGAAATGAGGGAACAAAGCAGTTAATCATGTGCTACTCCCATCTGTTAATAAACAGTGTAAGTGGGGCAGAATTCATTATTTGCTTTTGGAGACACAAAGGTTAAGTGCTTTGTCCCACTCTGCAAATCAAAACACTGTCAGAGCCCAGAATGGAACTGGGAGAACTGACAGGATCCTTTCCAATTCACCAACAGCTCCTCTCTCCACAGCAGTGTTGGTGGACTTCCTCCATGGTGAAAGTCAGCAATGGCAGTTAAAGGAAAGCTTAAAGCACCCAGAGCAATTGATGGATGCTTGAGGTAAAACTATGAGAGTCCAAGCAGAAATGTTCAGTCAACAGATTCCAATCTTCTCCACATCGAAAGGCAAGTTTGATTTGCTAAATTTCATCCCATCCAGACTATAAAAGAAATGAGTGCCATTTAAAGAAAGGGTTTCAAAATTCTCCAATCATATCGACTCATTTACTTCTCATTTCCACGCTTGTTAAATAAGGCAGAATGCCATCTCATCACATCTGAAAGTAGTTTGGGCAAGATCTAAAGAAAAATATTTCCTGGACATTATTCTTTATATGACTTGTTCTAAAAGTGCCAAGGGGTAGAGAGAAATAAAAACACACACACACACACACACACAAAACCAGAATGTGTTAGTTGGCAGTCGGCCCTCTTTCCTACCCATAGCTTTTGTCTTATAAGTTATATACGGTATATATGGTTTAGGGACTGTCCTAAGAGATATAGTCTCAGTCAATGGGCCATATGTGCAGGAATCTCAGGTCTCTGAGATCAGAAAGGTACTCACTCATTTGTCCCAGACTTTGATTTTCAAACTCCTGACTTGGGACCAATGTCTCCTTTGACTCCTTTTCCCTGATAAGGCCTCTTCTTTCCTAGATCACTACACTATTTTTCCAAGTCAAAGCAACTGCTGAAGGCATGGATCCATGAAGCTAAGGACAAGGTTGATCCTCAGATGGATACATTATCTTCCCTCTGTGTCATGGGCACGAAGTGCACCGTCTTGGAATTGCATTATTTCAGAGAGGATGGAGTGCACAAGTGTAGGTGAATCAGAAGAAAGTAACTTCCCTCCAAAGGCTGCTTGTTATCTTTAAGAACAAGTCCAAATCCCCAGGTATAGTTGAAAAGACACACCATGAGCTGTCCTTGCTCAATATTTCTAGTTTCATCTTTCATCACTCTCTCATATGAACCCCGGACTCCAGCCTTCTGAGGGGCTTGCAGTTGCAAGAATGTCTCATGCTCTTTCCTTCCCCTCTGACTTTTACATATGTTTGTAGTTGCTGGGAATTCTTTAAGGAAATACAAGCATCTTTGCCTCGGGAAAGTATGTGCCAGCAGAGTTAAGGGCTCCTACTTTTGTCCATCCAAGGTACCTTGAAATATACTTCTTTATAGCATATCCTATGTTATGGAATTTCACCTGTTTCCCCTCCACTAAATTGGGAGCTCCTGGAGGGAAACTAGGCGTGACACAATACAGACACTCCACCAATGTTTGCTAAATAGAGGATCTGGTTATTAGAAATACAACCTAAGTGCATTTCCTGACGACAGTGGGCTGGAAGGCTTGCCTTTCCCGTGTAATTTTACCCGTGGGCCTTGGATGTTCATGCTGTAGATTCCTCAACTGTGAGTCTGAGAGTCTAATGATTCTTTGGAATTACACAGACATAGTCTTATAAATTTAATAGAGAAAAACAACTGTTAAAAATTCCTGTGGAAAAGTATTTCAAATTATATTTGCCTACAGTGTCCTTTAGTAAAATCATGCATTGTATTAGTGAGATTCCATTTTACTTCAGTCCATCAATGAGAAGTCCTGGGCAAAGACTTTACCAAGAAAAGAATGGTAAAGTAATATGATACTACTACATTTGATTTTTTTTTAAAGGTGCCAATATGTAGGAAAGAATGTTGCTAGATGTGTTATTGCATGATTTATAATCCTTTCAGTCCTGAGAAGCAAATTAAAGTCTAGCAGATGGTTCTCTGAAGCCCTGTAACGCAGTTTGTCTGTAACTATAGTTACATGTTCTAAGAGTCAGAAACATCTTAGCGAACTGCTATTGAATTGTAGAGCTTCTCTAAGGTGCAAAAAGGCTTCTGTACCCAGAAGGTTGGCTAGAAGAGGATGTGTGACTCTGAGGCAGCTACCCCTCTATCTCACTTCCCAGCAAGCATTTTCCCAGCTGTCAGAGGCTAACCTTCCCAGACAGTTCTTGTCTCAAGGAACAAACCACATAAGTAGCTGTGGTCCCATTTGATGGATGAGGCTTAATGTGAAGAAACAGATCCCTCTAGAACGTATATTTCATGAGGCGATAGGTTTTTGTAGGTTTTGTTCACAGAAGTATCCCAATCCCTGGAATACTGTTGGCACACAATAGGCATTCAATCACTGCTTGTTGAAAGAATAAATGAATAAAAGATTCCATTAGTCTGACCTCTTAGAGTGCCTGTGTGTGATCTCCTGTGAGTTCCCCAAGCTGAGAAGTTTTAAGCTTCAGGAGGCACGGGATCATTAGACTCCTGAATTCTAGAGATGTAGGGTCTGTGCCTCTCTCCCCACCCATTGTCCACCCTGGTTCTTGCCCAGATTCTCATTCAAGTTTCATTCCCCTGATGGCCATACATTCTTTTTAGCCCCCTGAGAAAATTGTTCATTTCTCGATGGCTGGATATAGTTGCTGTTTGCTTTGCATACCCATTGAACTTCCGTATTACACAATCCAGGCATCCTCTACGGGTTGTAATGTAGGTTCTGGCCCTTCCTCAAAGCCGCACCTCCCTCTGAGTAAACAACCATGCCTGTTCACTGAGCCCTAAGAAAAGATAAATTTTGAGAGAAACTGTAAGTCCACTGATGCCCTGGCACTGAAGAAAATGAGGTCATCTGAGAGAATTATGGATGCATCTATTATTGGAGACTTGAGTTATATCTTTATACCTGTTGGTGTGTGTGTGTGTGTGTGTGTGTGTGTGTGTGTGTGTGTGTGTATACATATATATATATATATATGCAGATCTCCTTGCTTGAGACATAAAATCCCAAACCCTCAAAGACTCAACTTCTTACTTTCAATGTTGCTTTTCAGACAAGAGCCTTTAGAGATTATCAAGGGTCATTTTAATCAGAATGAAAGACATCTCTTATTACGATGGCTTTGCTGACAAATAATTAAGATGAATTACTACCATATACTTGTCCCAGCTGCCTCATTGGTGTCCATTTGGAGTAAGCATATGAAGCTCATAGTTCATGCCTCTGCTCTTTAAAAGCAATTTATAACCTAACTCACCATCCTAACTACCTGAGAAGATTTTAATCCTAAACCTGTCACCACTCATTATTTTCACGGGGTCCGGGCAGTTCTACATTAAAACAGTTTATAAGTAAAAGTTAACAAGGCCTAGAGAGAGTGATTTATGTTTCAGCATACAACACAGTCAACATACTTTCCCTGGCCAAAGAGAGCCCAGAGCTCTCTGTGGACTGAAAGAAGAAAATTATCTCAGAAAGATGAATGGCTCGTGCCTTCAGGCCGGAGGCTGATGTGTGGTCCTGGGCCTGAGGCCCAGATGTCAAGCAAAGCTTATGAATGTAAGGAACAAAGTACACCCCACCACCACCACCATCATTTCTTTCTGGCATGACGCACCCCCACCCCCAGACTATGTCACTTCTCAGGTATTTGGCAGTATGAAGGAAGTGTAAGCTTTTGTCTTTATCAAATGTTGATGACTTAGAAATTATCCTTGATTCATCAAAGCCAATCATGAGGTATCACAACACTGTCCTGTTTGCTACTGACTAATATGGATGGTGAGTCAGAAGAAGCAGGAGGGCTATGTATGAAATACCAACCACCCCCCAAAAAGACCACTTAGGAAAGGTATAGCAGCGGATGCTTTCTTTAACCTTGACCTCTTCCTCCAACGTACTGATTAACACACCTTCCAAGAAGCTGCCCTTTTTGTAAAAGAACATCCCAGTCCCACGCCTGTTGTATTAGTTTGCTAGGGCGGCCATAACAAGAGACCACAGACTAGGTGGCTAACACAGCAGAAATTAATTTTCTCACAGTTTTAGAGGCTGGACGTCTAAGAGCAAGGTGTTAGTAGGTTTGGTTTCTTCTGATGCCTCTTTCCTTGGCTTATACATGGCCACCTTCTCAATGTGGGGTCTTCCCTCTGTGCACACACACCCTTGCTGTATCTCTGTGAGTCCAAATTTCCTCTTCATATAAGGACACCAGTCAGATTGGATTAGGGCACACACTAACAATCTCATTTTAATGGAATCACTTCTTCAAAGGCTCTATCTCCAAATAAAGTCACATTTAGAGGTCCTGGGGGTTAGGGCTTCAACATGAGAATTTGCAGGAGCTGGGGGGGTTGGGGGAGTGGAAGGTGGAGGGACACAATTCGGCCCATAACACCAATCAATTGCAAAAGCACTCCAGCTGAAAATACCTTCAGAGGAAGTATATCAAGCTTTCTCTAACTCTTGATATGACGAAGATAATCCCATTTTGAAGAATAAAGGGCAACCCGTCTTGCAAACAGAAATGCCATCTTAAGGAAGCTATCAAAGCACTTACAGACAGCACAGCAAAACAAACTCCTCCTGAAGACATTAGTTATTTTTCCTTTCTTTGAGGCATCATTGATCAAATTTCATTTTTTCTTTTTAAAGAAGAAGGGGGTTCGCCCTTCTTTCATCCAACTATACCATCAAGGCGACATCCTCTCTTTTCCACAACAGCATTCCATATTGGGTACCCAACTTTCTAAATGTGAACAGAAACGAATTTAGAGTGCTCGGTCTGAAGCTGGTATGGTAGGTATTTCTCCATCCATTATTTCAAGTTATAATAAGTGAGTGTGATTGGAGCTGCTCCCAAGATGAGCAGGCCATAATATTTTCACTGTCACCATGATCACAGACTAAGAGGCCACCGTGCTATTTTTACTCCCTATTTTTTACTCCTGGTGTTAAATACAAGGAGAACAAGTGAAAAACAAACTGCCTCAGCCCCTGCAGCAGAATACAAAACGTCCAACCTCTTTCTTTTTTTCAATCTGGCCTTGGTGCTCCTCAAGGATGACATGGATACTTTTGAGGGGATTCAGTGACGATGAGATGCCTCTTAATTGTGTTTGTAGCCCAGAACAGAAAGCATGCCCGTTCGAGGTACTTGTTGTATCATTTTTAAATCAAGGCCATCTTTTTCTCCGTGGTAAACGTGAAATGTTTTTAAAGGCCAGACTTAGCATAAAAATCTATTGGTTGCCATGGATACCACTTACCACACAGGACTGCGCTCTGTGTTCAACTGTGTGATTTTCTCTATTCAAAGATTCAGCATTGTCAAAAAAACAAATTACTTTTTCTGTTGTTTATCTCAAAGTTCATTATGGGTAAGGCGATAAGTAAGAAGATATACACGTAGGAACGGGAGCGACGTGGGGAGTCACTTGGGTGTTAGGCCTTAAAATTCCGTATTTTATAATAATTATAGCCTAATTGGCTATTGTTAGGAAATAAAATGCATTTTGAGCTTTTTTGTGTATGTGAATATAAAGTAAAGCGGGCTCTTGGAAGTCAACTCCCAACAAAATTACATGGTAATAGGGCTTTCCACACCCACACAGCACTTAGTAACGAAGCTCTGAAAGAGAGAGATTTAGCTCTGATAGGCTTGAAACTTCCTGGCTTTCCCCTTTATGAGAGAAAATGTGGGTTCAGGACCTCATGTTCACTGAATTATTCATGCCATCTTTCCATCACGTTTCTTTAGGGTTGAAACCTGTTAGGCTGCGATTATGAAGTGCACGGGTCCACCAGCTCCCACACAGCCCAGACACCCACACCGCGGGCCTGGCCCCAGCGCTCTGCTAATTAGCTCGAATATTTGCAGTTAACAACCCAACCCCTTCCAAGCCCCACCTCTTCTTTCATCCCACTTCCACTCCCCAAGGAAAAGTAGGGGAAAAAACCACAAAAACCTACAAAGAACTAACAGAAGTAGCAAGAGGGAGGTTTTTACATTACTGGAGGGTATTCAAAGATAACTTGGTGTCAGCAAGTTCCCACTGGCTGAATCCTGTAGTATTTTGCTATAACGCGCCCGGACGAATAAAGGGATGTCCTGAACATTGACTTGTCACTTATTTAAGATGCTCTTCTGTCACCTCTCTAGCACTTTTTAGATTCCTTGATTCAGGCTATTTGCATGACAATGAGGTAAAGGGGAGACCTTAATGAAGGCATCTGTTTTTGAATGTGCTTGTTGGTATTGGGTGAGTATAATAATCACTGGAGGTAGATGGAATTCTCATTTGGATTCACCACCAAGTTAATACACTGATGCCCGCTAATATGCAAATTCCAACTTGTCACCAAAATTACCTATAGCTGGTGGAATTGTCTGAGCTGCAGAGCCCTAGTCAAATCCCTGCCTGGGCATAACCTCCTTGCAAGATGCAGTGGATTCACTTGCATATCGTGAACATAAAAACAAAGCAAAATAAAAGCCAGAATGCCCAAGGAAAGCACAAATGGCATTGATCATCTCCTCTCTGCACACTCCCCCATGTGGGAAACTTGCTGGGTCTGACCTGGAGTTTCAGTCAGGCCTGTACCCAAGAAACCGAGATGAGGGAGCCCTGGAAACCAGGAGTTTTGCTGGCTCGAAATCAGAAGTGGGTGCTTGTGAAGGAGTGCTCCATGAGGGCAAGGTTGCTGTCTGTTTTGTTCACTGCTCTCTGGTGCACAGCAGATGCACAATAAATCTTTGTTATTAAGCTGTAGGCGGTTACAAAGACGTAACTGTGTGGGTTGGATCTTTCTTGCAAGCAATGAACACCGACTCTGGTTAGCTTAAGCAGAAACAGCCACGCCATAGGGAAAGGTGGAAAACCAGATAGGAATGAAAGCAGTTCTATGAGTCTTGGTAGCAGAGATCAATGGAAGATCTCTTCAGGATGCTGCCACTGGGCTGAATCAGCTCCAATCATTTTCAGACTTTTTGCCACTCATTCAAGTTTCAAATTTTTAGGGCGAGTGTTTGAGGGAGGCTGTCCTTAGCTTGGATCATGGTGAGCACCGTTTGGCTAGAGTGTGGCTGGAATACATGGGGCCTGGCTAGAAACTACAAGTCCCAGCCTCCCTGCAGCCAAGTGTAATCAGGTGACCAAGCAGTGGAATGTAACTCTAAGTGAGAAGTAGCCACTTACTGGGCTGGCTCTGCACCATGCTTCCTTTCCTTCCTACTGGGTCGAAATGGCAATGACTGAGGTAACCTTGGAAACCATGCATTGAGGATGGCAGAGCTGCCCCACTAGCCTAGGTCCCCAGATAACTGTGTGGAACAGAGCCTGTCTACTGGCTCTGGGTTGTTAAACATGACAGAGAAATAACTTTCTATTTTGGCAGAGATAATATAATTTGGAATCGCTCTGTTATAGCTACTAAAGCCTTCACTTTAATACTGGGGGTGGGAAGATAAACATCACCCCCTCCAAAGCAATCTGTGGGGTCACTTTCATCAGAAAAAGAAATGGACTAGAACAAGACAAACAAATGAGAAACAAAAACTCATAGACATGGACAATAGTTTAGTGGTTACCAGAGGGTAAGTGGGGAGGGGTGGGAGATGAGGGTAAGGGGGATCAAATAGATGGTGATGGAAGGAGAACTGACTCTGGGTGGTGAACACACAATGGGATTTATAGATGATGTAATACAGAATTGTAAACCTGAAATCTATGTAATTTCACTAACAATTGTCACCCCAATAAATTAAAAAAAAGAAAGAAATGGACTCTTAGAAGCAAAAACAACAAATGCCCATTATAGTAGTTGCTGTAATTGGCATTATGATCACCACGCACAAGCTCCATTCAGTACAAGTATTCACAGCTCCTGCTTCTAGACTCGACTGTCTGATTTGAAATTCCTAACCAACAAGTGTCTCTTTCTTTGCCCCTTAAACACATGACTTGCCCCAAGTGTTTCACTCTCCTCCACTTACTGAAATCATAGAATTCCTTGTTTAAGGGCCTGATGAATTAAATCAAAACCCACTAAAAAATGATGAGATTTCAGGTTTTGTGCTTGCCATCTTGTCTCTGTGGCTGCCCCCACTTGAGATACAGACTAACACTGATTTGCAATGCCCAGCCTCATGAAGCCCCATTTTGTACTAACAACCCCTAAGGAGAAGCCATCACCAGTGAAGTAAACAACTCATTAGTCGAGGACAGAATGGGCAGCAGAGGCATAGACTCCTAATTCGTATTTTTATTTTGATTTATTTTCAATCAATCAACTAGTACCTATTGATTGCTTACTATGTGCCCATCATTGCTTTCATTTTGAGTAGAACAATGTATTGTTTTCAACATAAGTATTGTTCTTAGTATTTAATTTAAAAAGTTATTGAATTTCTTTCCTAGTTAATACACACACACACACACTCACACACACACACCCATACTTATGTATTTTAACTCTTGCTGCATGTTAAGAGTAACTTTCCAATTTCATACCGAAAGTCAAAGGACAATGGGATTTATTTATAATAACTCCATTCTAGAGTCAACTTTTCCTAAAATGTGCTTACTTCATTGGTGAGACCTTTATTTTTTTCCTCTTCAATTTACTTGTATCCCATTCCTGGGTCCATCTCTTTGCCCACATTCTGGCATTACACTGATCTCATCATTAAGTTCTTGTTAAACAAGTGAATTGGACTCACCGACCTCTGTGTTTCCTTCCATCTCACTCAGTCTGCCAATCCTTAGACACACGCCTTCATGCTTTGCCTGAGAACCTGGTTCTAATCAGCCCAGCTCTGATCATCAGGGTCTGTACACACATATAGAGAGCTCACCCAAGTGCAACCCTTAGATTCCCTGTTGGCCACGGGCTGGCTGCCCCCATGGGGGTTAGCTTGCTGTCCTTTCCCTTCAAAAGAAAAAGAGAAATGCCTCCAATGCTTCAGCATTCCAGCAGGAAGGTGCGATTCGGATCTGAAGAGGACAGGTGGACCTTTGGTGCAGGGAAAACCTTTGAGCAGACTTTCCTTATGTAGAGGCAGCTCGAGCTTTGACCAGGGAGGAAGTCTAGACAAAAAGAAATGGTGGCTTTTTTGCATGCATTATAAAGGAATGGGAGTACGGGGGAGGGAGTCTGGAACTAGAAGAGGAGTCAGGGTAGAAAGTCTAGACTGGCAGTTTCTGTGATGGTAGAACTGTCACACTTCTCTGCTGTCCAACGTGAAGGCCACTAGCCACTGTCGTTATTGAACACTTTGAATTTTATTTAATTTTAATTCACTTAAATTTAAATAGCCACACACGTGTTTGGTGACCACCTACTGGACAGCACAGGTTTACATGGAGAAGCCTCAGCAAATTTATGTTGAAGCCTTAGGGAAGAACAGCCAGTGAGAAATTCCCGTGGTGAGGATGGCTGAAGGCCTTTGGTTGGCTCTCCTGTGTCATGACAGTCACTACGCAGAGTTGAGAAGGGAAGAGGAGGGCAGTGAATTTACAGGGCCATGCAAGAGGAAGACAGAAGGTTGGTTAGCACATGAGAGGGTAAGCGGGGAGACTCAGGCCAGACATATCTTCCCTCATCTGGCACCTGGTTTTTCTCCAGGTCTCCCATGCTTGGGAGGCACCTGTGACCCTTGGCTGGTCTGAGATGAGGAAGGGCTGGGAAGGGAGCCAGCATTCGCAACAGCCCACAGCGCTTAAGCAGAAGTGACCAGACAGGGAGAACGAGGTGAAGTTTGATCTGCTTAGGACACACAGCCCTAGGACCACTGCTGCCAGCTAGCCCAGTGCTGTGTAGGCGCAAGACACAGCAGAAGAAGGCAAAACTACAGAGGAATCCCAGCTGCACTCTGCCGTCTGTTCCTCTCCTTTAACACATGTCCCTAGTGGCCACCAGAGGAGTGACTCTGTGGGTCCCCTTCTGCCCTCGCCAGTCGCCAACAAAGCCCCTCTGTGATGTGAGCTCTTACATGCATAGACTCCCACTAGTTGCAAAGACACAGCGCCTCCAAGAGGGGGCACTTGGAAGTGAGCCGGGGGCTGCAAGTACCAATGGAGCAGCACCTCCAACTCTTCCTAACTTGTTGTGGCGAAAGGGCTACCCCAGGCCGGGAGCAATAATTACAGCTGGAGGCTGATGAATCCAGAAACAAAGAAATAAGCGTATTATTTACAGCCGTGGTGGTGACCACTACAAGACGGAAATCTTTGCGATAGCAGGTAGGATGGGAAGATGGAGGAGAGAATTTTCCTTTTCATTTTATACCTCTTTGTATAGTCTGACCCTGAATCGTTTTTTAAGAAGAGTCTGGCCATGTTTATGATAATGTTGATATTGAGAAGAGGCAACAGGCCACAAGATGGTTTGTTTTTGAAGGCCCTTTGAGTAAGAACAGATTGTTGGAAGTCTCAGATGGCATTTCTTGGCGGTACATGTCTAATCATGTTTTAATGAAGCTGTAGACCCCAGTGTGAGGAGGGCCTGGAAAACAGAGGGCAGAGTCTGGGCCTGGGCTCTGTTAAGGGACATTGTTTAGGGACATTCTGTGGAAAGATCCCACAGAGCCACCAAACAGGATAGAGGAGGAGGATCTGAGGTCTTCACAGAAATGTCCTTTCAATCTTAGTCAGTAATTTAAACAGAGGACGGAGACAGACGTGAGCCCAGTAAGGACTCTGAACATCTGAACTACAGGGTAATGTGACAAAGCAAGGCCTGAGGAATGAGACTGGTTTGTGTCCTATTAATGACAGGTTTGTGTCCTATTAATGAAGTTTGTAGGACAAAAGTGCCATGCTGCCTTTCCACGGCTGAACTTTGAAGGATGTGGCGGGGAGAGGAGATGCTGCTGGCCACCCCCGGCAAAACAGCCCGTAGGGCCTACTTTGGGGGCAGAAATATTAACCCCCTGCGTGGTGGAAGCTGGCAGTTATCCTAGCAGAGGCTAGGAGGCCTCACCTTCAGAAGTCATCATCCTACAAGGTCCTCTCCTCAAGTCCTCTAGTCTGCTGTATTTCCCCTCCTCCTCCTCCTCCCCTCTATCACATCCTGAATTAATCAAGAGAGGAAATGAACAGAATCATTTAACACCCGCAGGATGAACTTGCAGCTACAGTGGTTATCTGATAAATTTGGAGGCCAATCAGTGTGAGCAGCCACTGATAAGGGACCTGAGGCCCGAAAGTAGCACAGAGCAACGTGAGCTTCTCGGGGGCTCCCAACGGCCAAGACATAGCCCTCCCGTCCCCCTGCCCCTAGCAGGAGGTAAGGGGCAAAGCAAGAGCCTCTGCTCCTCCTCCTGACCATGGAGAACTACCTTCTCTGGGTCTCAGTTCACAAGATGCTGGTCCCAAAGTGCCTGCATAGCTACAGTTCTTCCTGGACCCCACTACTGACAGCGGGCTCAGCTCTCCCAGACTGCCAATTCCAGTCCTCCCTCGAATAGTTACAAGGGCTTAATTATTTTAATTGAAAAAAACAGGCAACTAATGATTGCAGCTCTCTCAGCCAATACATAATGGAACCCCAACGCTAAAGAAATGAAGGTCCCCTGTGAGTTTTTAAAGGCCTGCAGCTCAGAAAGCCTCTCACACTTGGGTTGGAGCAGGGAGCTCCCAGTCCTTTTGGGAGGGCTAGTTAATGAAGTCAGTGTCAATTCATTTATTCTGCCTTTTGTGGAAAACTCGTCCCATAGCTCTGCCTGAGTCAAGAGGGTTCCAGAGTGCCTATGATTTCTTGCTCAAGAAAAAGAAGAGCTTTTTGCATAATTCTGAGAGCAAGCAACACGACTCTCCACCACATCCTGGAAAATTCCGAGATACACAATGCATAAAATGAATAGAGGTCCCAGCACGCAAGCCGTGATAAGGAGGTGTGTGGCATTCCACAGCCAGTCTCCTGCCTGCAAAGCAACATAAAAGCCCAGTTAGTACTGCGTAACAGCTATATTTTTCTTGTCTACAAATTCTAGTTGTATGAAAGTGGCACGCAACAAGGAAACAGTGTGTCTGCCAATAATGGAAATTGTTTGAGATTTCTGAGGAATTGGTGAACGAGAGGGGGTTACAGAAGAGGTAGCTTTGGGAGTTCATGTCTTCACTTGGGATTTTAAACACAGGCATGTTGTTCTTAGCTTATTAGCTCCAAAGAGGGATGAGAGGAAAGTTGGTACGTATGTGGGGCAGGGGATGTTTGGGGGAAGGGCATGGAACGTGAGGGTCTGTGGAGGCCAGAATTGCAACATGAGGAGAGATAAAGCAGGTAGAAGTCATGCCCAACCAAGTATCAGGACCCCCCCACCTGAGATTCTCCCCATATCTGGCCAACTGCCACCACACCCTGAGTTCTTCTGCTCAGAGGACCTTAGAAGGACCAGAGCACAGACACATCAGTAAGAAAATTCTCGTAATAGTAAATCCAAATGTCCTCCATAAGGAGACTGTTGTTTTCCCACCTGCAGCTCTGGTACCTTCTAGATCTCAGTTTTGTGGTGGGAGACATGGGGCATGGAGTTTCACAACCGCCTCGGAGATGGGCATGGGTCGGTATCATTATATCTAGCTTACAGGTGAAGAAAGTAGGGCTTACAAGGTTTACGTGCCCACATCTATGCAGCTAGCACAGACTCAGCAGAGCCAGGATCAAACCCAGGCCTTTTGAATTCATTCTTTATCACCTACCCTGCCTCATCTGTGTGTGCGCTAATTTTCCTCTATTGACCCATCCTTTTAGCCCCTCCCTCACTTTGCACTTTAGTACGTCCAACTGGCTCCAACAGCGTGCTTGCCTCTGCTCTGCCAGCCACGCGTGCTCCTGTTTCTGCTTATGAAGTCGACTTCAGAGAGCTTGCGGGTGATTGCTAATTTCCCAGGTTTCCAAACTCCTGACAACCTACCACCTGCCTGCTTTCTGACCCCAAATTCAGCCCACTCCAGATCCAAGAGCCCCCGAGTTTGCTCTGACTCTGTGCATCATTGGTCATGTTTGCTAGAGGACAGCCCATGACGCTTGCCATGTTTGGGAGGAGCTGGACCAGATGGAAGAGGCCAAGTCAGAGACAGGAATAGAGCCAAAGGTGCATCAGATGCCGGCACTAGGTGAAGAGGCATCAAAACCTGTGCAGAGGTCAGTGTGGAAGCCAACGGGAGATGCCGGGCAAAGGCAGGTAAAATCAGGGCAGCTCTGGAGTTAACTCTAAGAGCACTGGACACCTACCATGCAGTGTTCTTTGAAAGCATGGCTAAGCACGTTTTACTGGTGTTTTTACCATATTACCTTGGGTGAGATATGGTGAGGACAAATGCAGGTCAACACGGAGAAGCTGGAAAGAGTTTTACAGTTTGTTATACTCACAGTTCCCTGGAAAAACAGTGCACTATGTGGAATCATTGGGGAAGCACCACGGTGGGTCATAAGGCAGAGAGAGAAAGTAGGACTGTGGGTAAGAGCCTTTATTGTGTTTTCTATGGGAAGAAGCATGTGAGGTAGGGTAAGAAGACTTAGGACTGGCTAGTTTGAATAACTTTGCCAAGCTCTGTGGCTGTCATGCAGGGTCTCTGGTTCTGCTCCCCACACAAGAACGCAGGATATGGTGAGTCCAAAAAGGAACACCAATGGCGCCATGGATAGGGGGTTCATACCACTATATTCTTGGTGGTGGCTGGTTGAGACACAAAAGCAAACATCCACCAGTACCCCCAACGAGGGGTCTTTCTGCACCTGTCTTCCTGGCAGTCAGGCGAGACACAGGAAGTAGGATCCACATGATCTGTGATCCGCCATCCATGCTTGCTAACCTCACTTGCTAGCAGCAATCCACAATCCGCAGTCTGCTTCTCTGCCAACTAACCCCACTTGCTAGCCACAATCGGTGCTTGCTAGCTTAGCCACGGCTGTTATATTAGTGACTAATACCAAACCGGTAACAGCTGATGACCAACCTGCCACAGCAGATGGCTATCTGATTACATCTGAGGGCCAAGCTAGCACCTTTCCTCGTGAGACCAAGAGCCTGGAAACTGCTCTCTGGGACTTTGTCTCCACAGTGACTTAGGAGCTGTCCCTACCGTGTTTCCTGGAAACTAAGACCGGAAAATAGCCCTAGCATGATTTTTCAGGATGCTCATAATATAAAATAAGCCCTAATGCATCTTTTGGAGCAAAAATTAATATGAGACCCAGTCTTATTTTCGGGGAAATATGATAGGGCTTATTACGAGCATCCTGAAAAATCATGCTAGGGCTTATTTTCCAGTTAGGTCTTATTTTCAGGGAACTCGGTAGTTGTCTGGTCGGGTTGTCTGGACCAGGTCCTGGTTGCCAAGGACCAGACAACTGCCAGGTTCCCTGAAAATAAGACTTAACTGGAAAATAAGCCCTAGCATGATTTTTCAGGATGCTCGTAATAAGCCCTATCATATTTCCCCGAAAATAAGATTGGGTCTCATATTAATTTTTGCTCCAAAAGATGCATTAGGGCTTATTTTATATTATGAGCATCCTGAAAAATCATGCTAGGGCTATTTTCCGGTCTTAGTTTCCAGGAAACACGGGGCAATTAGGGCAAGTGTGTAATGGCCTGGAGTGTGAAAGCCCCATAAAGAAGCTGGTTGGGGGTATAGAATTCATTGTCCGCTCAAGATGCGGAGCTCACCAGTCTCTAGCCCAAGCTTTAAAATTGGGTAAAGACAGCATTTAACTAACTATATTATAGCTGGGTTGGGATGGATGCTTAACTCTTAAGGAGAGTTGTTTTGCTTTTTTAAAAAAATAATTACAAAGTAGTATATAGAGGCTGAAAAATTCAACAATACACTGAAAACTGATTTTAAGAGTGAGTCCCCAATATCACAGGGAGATAAATTAACAGACAAATGATGCAGATAAATTTAATAAGTATGTCTTTTTCCAGAACTTTGGCTATGCCCATAGGAAATGTGTGTACATGAACACACACCCATATACTTATGCATATACAC
This sequence comes from Rhinolophus hipposideros, assembly GCF_964194185.1. NCBI lineage: Eukaryota > Metazoa > Chordata > Mammalia > Chiroptera > Rhinolophidae > Rhinolophus > Rhinolophus hipposideros. The sequence continues at coordinate 23,536,237 of NC_138062.1, forward strand.
ATTGTTTAGTAGTTTTTAATAAAAATAAAACTAGGATTATACTTGAAGTGCAGTAACATGACGTGGACTTTCTTCCATGTCAATACACATAGAAAGATACCGTTCTTTTTTAATGGCTGAACAGTATACCACGGTATGGATCAACTGTTATGTATTGTATTGTGAATCATTTTACTATTAATTAACATCTATGATGCTATCCGATGTTTCCTATTACATTGACTCAGTAAACATTGTTCATATTCACATGCCTTTTCTGGGGAATATCCTGTACGTGATATTTCTAGATCAAAAATTATATGCATTTTAAACTTCATTAGGAACTGTCAAATTTCTCTCTGAACATATTACACCAGCTTATAGTCCCACAACAGTTTATGACTAGACATTACACATTATCGATCTTCATTTTTCCAATCAAATTTGTGTAAAATGGCTCTCTGTGTTTTCGTTTGTATGTATTTGATAACTAGGGAGGTTTGTTCTTAAATATTTATTAGCTGTTTGGCTATCCTCATCTAAAAATGAACTGTTTAGGCCTTTTCCCAATTTTTAAACTTTTTTGTGTATAAAATATTAACTTTTTATTATGCAGATTATAAATATTTTATGAGTATCATTTGCTTTTGTTTGTTCTGTTTTTCTGTATAAAACCCTTTCATTTTATATAATAAAATCTGTCCATATTTTCTTTTATGGTCTCTGGGTTTCCTGTCTTGGATAGACTTTTAATATACTAGTGCTGGGCAGTATTCCTAGCACTGATATTATCCTGATGAGGCGCTATTTCTGCTTTCCCAAGGTCTCCTGGTTGCCAGGGGGCTAGGTAGGCATGCCAAAAGGCAAGTCACCGATTAAGTGGTTCTTCACTTTTCATGTGCCATACACCTCTTTGAGATTCTGCTAAAAGCAATTTTCACTATCATGTCGGAGGTTTTCTAGACTACACAAGGTCAGTCTATCATGGAGCCCTGTTTATTCCTTCTCAGGTTAAGACATGCCCCATTTATAAGTATCTGACCTAGGTAAATGTTTTAAATGATTTCTGCCATCGAATGTATCATCCTCTACATTTTCACCTGGGAAGCTCTTTATGCAACTCCCCTGGTCCACACTGGATATTCATGACATTCTCATGGCCCCAGATGTAAGGGTGAGTGGCATTCCAGCTCAGGACTAATGTCCCACCCCTTCCCACAACAGCAGCCTCCTCCATGGCACCCACATGCTCCCCCAGATCACTCAAACTTCACACCTGAGTTGGGACCCAGGGAGAAGACAGCTGGGGCTTTTACACACTACACACTTTGAGGTGGCTGAGGGAAGGTAGGAGGATTTCCTCAGCCAAAGGGGGTCGATGCCAAGGGCTGCAAGAGTCGTCAAGGGGATTACAATCCTCCTGTCTTCAAAAAGCACGTAATGAGGGACAATACGTTTAGCAGCAGGGTCTTGCAAAGGCTCTGGAGGGAAGAAGCAAGGAACTTGGAAGTTCAAGGCCTCTTCCAAGAAAACCAATAGATCATCATCAAGGGGAAGAGTTTCAAGGAACCTTTCCAGAGCGCTGGGCCTCCCCAAGTGCCAGGGAGGAAAAGAAATCCATTCTGGGGACCTCAAGTCCCTGCACATTTAGGAACTTCCAAATAGATGCAAGCACCCTCTGCAGTTATAGCTCTCTCAATAGAAAACTCCTAGACAAATTTAAATACTTTAACAGGAGCTTGAAGGGCTGCTCTCAGCTTGACAAAGGTCAGCTTTCTATGGTTTTGATTGCTTTCCACGGGGCTTGGTCACAAATGGGTCAGACTATAGAGATCGGTACACTCAGCACTTAAATTTAGGAATATAATCTAATGATCCCTCCTCACCCACACACACCTCCCTCCATCAAGCGGGAATTCAAGTCCCTTCGGAAGCAGACCCCAGCCCCTATGGATCTGTGTCTCTTGGGCTTCCCTTTCCACCTTGGATTTCCTTTGGGTGTCTATATGCAATAAATAAAATGTTTGTTTAGCTATTTCTGCCTCCAAACAGAACTACTCTTGATCATAATCGTCCCAGAGCAACAATTAGCCAAGATTCAAATCTTACAGAAATATGGAGAATAAGATACCCCCCACCCCCGCCCCAAAGGTATGCAGGTCAATCTAATTTTAGCCATAGACTTTCTTTCTCCCAACTGGCTCTATTTCTTTAATCTTCCATTTCTCATAAAACATTTCAAGTGTAGAGGAGGGAGATTACGACCCACAATGGAGATCTCGGTGAAGTGAAGAGCTGCTTGAGTTCCAGGCATAAACCAGGTGGCTGCTGGTGAGACAGCAGTTTTCTAATGCTGATTCCCTTCCAGGTGATGGATGCATTGTACCAGAGAAACACATGAACTGAGCATAATCCCTGCCCTCCAGGAGCTTTCAGTGTAAGAAGATTCTCTTGACAGAAACCCAGGGACAAAACAGTAGCTAAGTGTCATTCAATGAACTTTCTCAATTTTTAGCTAAAACATTTGCTTCACACACCAATCTAACATGTAGCAGGCCCATAAAAGGTAAGCCTGTTGGGAACATGGTCTGGAAGAATCGCTGCTTTCCTATTTTCCTGGGCACTAAATCTTGACAGTAATGGTGAGCTATATACCTTAATCTGCATAGTCATAATCCGTGCCAGGTGTTTTTTGTTTTGTTTTGTTTTGTTTGAAATCTTGAGATTTTATCCAAAGTCAAAAAGACAATCACTGAGCCCACATTCTAGAATGAGAACATTCTAGCAATATATATATTTTACTCCAGTGTTTATTCGTGTACAGCTATTATATCTTGGGACTTTGGTATCAATTTTCAGTTGTTCCTTCTCAAAATACATAGATGGGCCTGTAGTCAGTAAGTCAAAGAGCAGAGGCTCTAATCTGGCTTGACCTTGAAGCCTCTTTGAGGCCTCTTGGTGGTTTTGCCAGCTGCCCTTTTATCTGTTCTGTGATGCTGTCATCTTGTAGAGAATGAAGTTGGAGTATCTCTTTCGTGTTTCATTTGCAAGAAATCTTTAGTTTAAGCTTACATTTTCTATCAAGTAATTTCCTCAGAGGTTAGTCTTTCTAGTTTTTCAATTTTTTAAAAACTTTTATTTATTTTAAGTGTGTTTTTCCAGAACCCATCAGCTCCAAGTCAAGTAGTTGTTTCAATCTAGTTGTGGAGGGCACAGCTGACAGTGGCCCATGTTAAAACTGGCAACCTTTTGTTAAAAGCACCACGCTCTAACCAGCTGAGCTAACCGGCCGCCCCCCACCCCCTTAGTCTTTCTAAAACCCCAACAAATGCAGATGGCCCACAGCTCACCTCTCTCTCTCCTTTGCTTGGTTTCTGAATTCTCTTTTCATTCTCCACTATAGTCAGCATTCTCCATACTGTAAAGATGCAAGGGGAATTTTACATTTCTTTTGGTGGAAAAAGTCACTTTCTACGTAGAGTATAAAATAAGAATTAATTTCTCCAACTTTCCCTCTTCTTGGAGCAGAAGTATGAATGGCTGGCGATTCCTGTGGAACACGATTAAACTTCACTCCTCCCCAATCCTACACACACTGTCATGCAGGGTATCAGGCGGGGGTCTCAGCTCCAATTCCCCACATAAAAACACAGGATATGGTGAGGCCAAAAAGGAACACCCACGGAGCCATAGGTAGGGGAGTCATACCACTATATTCTCGCTGGCGGCTGGGTTGGAGACACAGGAAGCAGGAGCCACACGATCTGCAACCTGCCGTCCGCTTCTCTGCCAACCACCCAACCTCACTTGCTAGCTGCAATCTGCTCTTGCTAGCTCAGCCATCGTCCTCTTGCTAGCCCCCATTTTCTGCTAGCATAGCCACAGCAGTTATATTAGTGGCCAATAGCTCACTGGTTACAGCTGACGGCCAACTAGCCACAGCTGATGGCCATCCAATCACAGTTGATGGCCATTTACTACCCGAGCCAGCACCTTTCCACGTGAGGCCGAGAGCCTGGAAACTACTCTCTGGGGCTCTGTCCCCACACACACAATTGCCTAAGACTACAGTACTCGAAAAAGAGTTCCTCGTTAACATCTTACACTATATTGTATAAGCCCAGGGGCAAACCTGGCTAAAGTGGGCAGTATTTTTAGTAATACAGATTCCTAAATCCACCCTGGACGTTTGGATTTAGGATTTTAGGGAATAAACCCCGAGAGTCCTAACTAGCGAACTTCATTGGTGATTTGCATGAACAGCTATAAAATCTGGGGTAGTTTACAACAGCAAAGAGTAAATGCACTGAGGATGTTGCATAATCAGGAGAAGTAAGAGAAGCAGTGAAATCCTCCCACTCTTGAAATTGGGGAACAATTCATACAAGAATGGGTATTTCAGACTTGAGTGAAAAGAACTCATGGAGGAGTGGGGCATTCTAGGCAGAAATGGAGCCAGGGAGGGTCCAGAAGTGAGCATGGACTAAAACGGAATTCATCTTTGTCTTGGGAGGAAGAAAGGGGACAGACTGCATGGCTCCAGGATTTGGAGAATCCCTTCACTCTCCTGGGATTCTCAACCTCTGATGAGGAAGTACTTTCATTCCCGAAGCCCTGAAACTGGGCAGAGGGAAAGCTATGTTGAAGTGATGAAATTTCCAAACAAATGGGGGAGGGCCCTACACCTCCCCTCCTACCTGGGGAAACCCACGATGGAGCTGCACCTCCTGCCTGAGCAACTCACCACCAACGTCTCCAAGTCCATCCACACTTGTTGAACATTAGAATCACATGGGAGCTTTTACACATGCCAGGGCCTGGGCCCCTGTCCCCAACACTCTGATGTAATTGGTCTGGAGTTGGGCCTCGGTATAGGCATTTTTAAGAGTTCCCAGGTTATTCTGATGTGCATGCAGCCAGAGCTGAGATCCATTGCATTGGCCAGTTGGAATCCACCAATTGGGAAATTCTTGCTTAACCCTGTGGCTCAATTTCTACACCTGTCCTGAAGGATGTGGCTGGGCTTCTGCGGGTCTTCATTGCCGCTAAGTATTCCAAGTCTACCGTCTGCCATCCCTCTCCTCTTCACACGCATTTGGTTCTCTCTGCAAGTCTCCGTGCTGCTCCCTGGGGTACCTCCCTCCCACTTTCCCCTTCATAGCTTATCTGTTATGCTTTGGTTCCTCTGAGCCCTCTGATCTCTGCTAAGTGACAAAGACTGCTAATTGCTTAATCAGATGAATTAATTGCTGTTAACACTACCTGGCTAAAGTGTTCTCCAGGCCAGTTAGAATTGTTCCCCAAGGAGCAGTCTCTACACAGGGAATTTCAGGCAGGGCCAACAGAAAAAGAGAGGGTCTCTTGGTCTCTCCAGTCTCACCTTAGAGGGGCCGTGTGAAACAGGGCCATGATTTGGTCTCTCTGTGATTCAGAGGATAGCAACACGTACCTTCTAGAATCATAAGGGCCCATTAAGGGGTGTGGCATACTGTAGGTGTTCTATAACTATTAGCTTCACTTTCCTTCCTGTCAAAGGCCAGATCCAATTATATCTTTTAATAGTCACATCTCACTTTTAACACATGGAGATTAAATCTGCAACTAAACCATGTTTCTTTCATGCTACACTTGTGCAGTTTATTTTTTAGATCTAAATATTGAATTTTATATATTTTTTTGCCCAGCATCTCAGCCTTTCCACAGCTTCCTGATCCTGATTCTATTATCCAACATGGTAGCTAAACTTTCCAGTTTGTGCTAGCAGCAGAGATAAAGGGCTCTCAATCTGTTCCCCTTAATCATGGATAACACTGTTGATAACAGAATGGAGCAAAAGATAAAGCCTTTTTATACCCCAAGTTCCTAGCATGATGCTGACAAATTAACCAGATGTCTTTAGTTTTAATATTAGTTTCAAACCAAACAAACTGTACTGTCACTTAGTTTACATGCCCACATTTCTTCACTGTTACCTTTGAGGCAGAAACTAGTTTCCTTTTCTTTTATTCCTTTTTTGTAACAAAACCCTATATTTAGTTGTACTGATAACAACCTCTCTTGCAGCTAGAAATGGCCATGTTCTTCTGTTCTGGCCAACAAATTGTAAATAGAATTGTTCTGTGGGACTTTAGGCCAATCTCCCTAAAAGTAACTGACTTAGCTGGGAGGAGCTAGCCCTTCCTCTTTCCTGGTGGTTGAATGTATATCTTCAGCAGCCATCTTGGATCATGAGGTGACCTTGAGGATAAAAGATATAAGGAGGCTGGTCTTTGCTGAACATGGACCATGACTGCTGAAAGAGTTTCTTATAGGAGAGACAAATAAGCTTTTCTTTCGTTTAAACTTTTGAATATAATCCTAATGAATGCACCTTGTTAGAATCCAAATACTCTGTGTCTTTCTCAGAAAGAAGAAAGATAAGGAGACAGGCAGAAAGGAGGAGAAAGAGAGCCTGAGTTGTCTAATGGAAACCTTGGATTTCTCTCATATCTGGAAGAGTTCCATATATCCATAGCCTTTCCAACCTTTGAAGATCATTATAAAAAGGCAAAAAACAAAAAGAAAAATTTGTCAGCATGCATTTGAGTAGCTCTCCTAATGTTAGGAGCTAGAAAAGCCTTTCTTTGGAGACCCAGGCCATTTCTAACAGTTTCCTTTGAAATCACTAATTATGCTCTAAAAGGGAAGGCATCATTGGAGCCAGAACCAGCAGCCAATTACCCACAAGAAATCACTCACTGTGTGGGCTGCCTTCTCTCTCTGTTCGCATAATTTCAAAATGTAATTTCTAGAATCATGCTAAATACTTGTAAACAGAGATTGGTTTAATTGCAAGGAAGTACAATTTCGGGATAAAAATGAGATTTGTTTCTCATTTGGTCGATAACAGAGCAGTCCTTTTTGGGTCACACTTGCAGTTCCCATCCGTCTTCCCACCCCAGTCAGGTTCTTCTGTAACTCCTATGAGAGGTGCTGTCTTTAGCAGAAGGTAGAGGTTGCTATGGGGTGGTGGAAAGAGTATCGCACCTGTAGTCAGAAGACATGAGTTCGAGTCCCGGCTCTGGCATTTACTAGGGTGTTATGATCTGCAAATAAATTAGCCTTCTTGAGCCTCAGTTTCCTCAAAAATGAGACTGGTGCACAGGGTTAGGAAGGTGAAGTGGATAATATGTGCGCATAAACTGTAAAGAGCTCTACTGGAATGTAAGCTCTATGAGAGTTGTGGCTCAGCTGTATTCCCTGCTGCCTTCTCCAATGTTCTGAACAGTTCCTGGAAGACCATAGGGGTGTGTATCAGTTACTATTGCCAAAAAAGTGTGGCATAACAAAAATTATAAAATGGCAATGGCTTACCACCACCAACATTTGTTTTTCACAGGTCTGTGGAGTCTAGCTGATCCAGGCTGGGCCTCGCTGATCCCCACTAGGCTGGCTCTGCCTCTGGACTTTGGCTGGAGCCACTTAGCTGGGACAGCTCTGTTCCATGGCTTTCTCACACGCCTCTGGGGACGAAGGGCTAGTCTGGGCCCGTCCTTCTCATGATGATGGAAGAAGCACAAAAGGAAGCAAGAATGCCTGCGCGTTGTCTACTAATATCCCATTGGTCAATGGAGAAAGATACACGGCTAAGCCCAGGGCTGGGAATTTCACTGCCCATAGATCAGAAGGACACTACAAGTTCCATGGCATAGGGCATGGATAGAGGAAAGGGTGAAGAATTGGGTCATTAATGCAATCTACCACAAGATGCAATGGGCTATTTATTGCTGGCATGAATGTACATGTTTTTAGAATGAATGAAGACAAATGTGAGATACCCAAGGCTCTGAAAGCAAGCCCTCACCTCACCTATAAAGGCTCTCTTCTTCCCATACCTGTAATCCTGTAACTAATGGGGGTGTGGGGACAGCTACATGACCTGACAAAGCCATGCAGTAAAAGAAACTCATCTACAACTTCTTCCCTCATCCCTCTTAGGGTACCCTCTTCCTTTTTAGCCTTTCCTGTTACCTCTCTCAGCACCTAACCTATGTGTTTTAGCTCATTCTTAACTGTTGCTAAGATGGCAATTGACCTAAGGCATTATCTAAAGATACTGAGCCAATTTAAGAAGTGGATAACCAAGGATGAGAGGTACATTTCTACCTCCTTTCATCATAGGGAATTGTTAGATAATTTCCTGGGTTGAAATAAAGAATACATATCATTTAAAACTATAATAACTATTTAAAGAACTAAAAACCAAAACTGTTAATGGTGGCTTCCTCAGAGGAGTTAGACTAGGGGTAAAGTAGATGAAGAAGACATTGCCTTTATATTTCGTACTTTCCTGTGCCATTGGGGAAAAAAACTGTGTAACCATACGCATGTTATTTTTATAATGTATTTTTGAAAAGGTTTAAAGATGCAGTCTGTGGAACTCCCTTCTTGTATGTGTGCTTTCAAGCCCCAGAGGGATGAAGCTATAAAGGTAAGCTGACAGGCATCGGCTGTAGGAGGCAAATCCTACCCTGTGGATGGTGGCTTGCCTGCCCAACTCACAAGGCCTCCATTTTAAAAAAGAAAAAGAAAGCAAGTTGCACTTCCTCATAATAACACAGAGAAGGGAGCATGAATGAAATTAATATTCTTGTCTGCTCACCTAGAAGAAAATGTCACTGAGTGAGAAAGCGGTTACTTCCAAGGCTGAATGAGCAAACTATTTAGACAGATGGAGAAGTCTTGTACTCCTGATTTGAGGCGTATGTCCCTTGTCTTTCCATTTCTTCCTGCACCCTCCAGGCTTCCTGGAGGCCTGGGTTTGCATGAAGAGTGTGTTCGGGAGAACATATCTTGGGAAGACACTGTCTCTTTTTAGAATTTGCAATTTGGTTTTTAAATGTTGCTGTACAGCAGGAAGGCACAGTAGGAAAAGGCAAACGAGATGATGGATTTTTTGGAAAATGCTGTTCACAGTTCTCATCTGGATAAGGCTTGGATGGCTCTGTTCTCAGAGCTTATTTGTGCTGCAGAATAATACAGGTGGAGAACAACAGGCCCAGAGGTTTATTTTGCTTAAAGACTGGGCGGGGTTGTCTAGCTACTGAGTCTATCGCTGGCATCACAGCTGATCAGAAATTTGCTCATTTTCTCCTGGGAAGAGATTTGGCTCAGCCCCCCCTGAAATAAAGAGAAGGAAACAGACTCTGAAACTCCTGATTTATTCCTGGAGTTCCTTATTTATGGCCAAGACAAAACGTTGATGTGTATGGATGCACTTGTGTGTATGTGCACGTACTTTAGAGTGTGTGCTGGGGTGGTTGCACTTGGGAGGAGAAAATCTTTCAGCAAAATGACTTTTCCAAAGGAAAACATTATCTACCCTGTTCTCCAGGCATTTGGGCCACGGAAAACAGAACACACCACAAATGAAAGCTCCAGCCCCTGATAAACTAAGACAAATGACCACATGCCTCAAAGTCGCTCCAACCTTGAGATTAGTAAGATAGGCCTGGAGTGCCAGGTGACCTTGAAACTCACAAGCTTGGCAAAAATCTGTCAGTAACAGAGAGCCACAAGTCCTCTGGGCCTGGGTTGGTTTCAAGCTGCAAGGACTTGCCCTTCCAGACTCTAAATGGGAGAAAGAGGACTTGCTTCAGCCCAGGTCACAGTCCCTGGGTCTCTCTCTCTCTCTCTCTCTCTCTCTCTCTCTCTCTCTCTCTCTCTCTCTCTCTCTCTCTCTCTCTCTCTCTCTCTCTCTCTGTCTCGACTTCCCCTTTGCTCCCTGTGCAGAGATTTTCAATCTATTGCAGCATCTCCCCATTACAGTAAATAGTGCTTTCCCGAGGGCACATCTTCAATATTTCTGCAATTGTGCCATAGCCTGCTAATGCATAATGCTGTAGTGTAACAGTCTATTAACACACAGCACTGCACATTAAAATCTCTACTGTATCACTGCAGACCTACTTAACAAAGGCAAGGTCCCCAGAAAGCACTACGCACTTGCTGAGAGTTGCTGCAACAGAACAGGGGAAATCTCTTATGACAGAAAAATGTAAGGGGGAAATGGAATAGTGATGGGCCCAATAAAGAGCTCCCCTCCAGCCTCTCCCCAAGTGGGGCAGCCCCTTTGCCTGCCTGGAAAGAGCAAAATCTGCCGGTGCTATGGATTGCATCTGGAAATTCTTGGAAGTTCAATAATAAATCCCTTCAGATCAAATCTCATTACGCAGATCTTTATTTGGAAGCACTCCAGTTTCCTTTCTCTCCTTCAGAGAGAGAGACAGGGTTCAGGTAAGTTGGCCGAGCTGGGAAAATGCACCACCGGCTCCTCCCTCCATAATGGTTACCGGTTGGAGGAATTCTTCAAACAGCAGTAAATCTTCCCATCAACATCTCCCTCCTTCAGAAACTACAATATATCCCCACATCAAAGCCTCCCATCAGCTGCCAACATAAAGAATCAATAGTTTAACAGAAGAGAAGCAACGTGAATGCTGGGTGTGTGGTGTAAACATCTGTACTGCAAAAAATCCAAATATCATCTTAGAAATGGGAGACTCAAAATCCTGCTGCTCTGACCTCAGAAGGGCCCCTCAGTGGTGTTCCCACAGGGGAGCCATCAGAACACCAGCAGTGCCTTTGCTGCAGAGTTGCATCACACGGGGAAAGAAAGGGAAGATGGAAAGCGGAGGATGGGAATTTGAGGATGAGATGGCCAGAGACCAAAGCCTGTGTAGAGACATAGGGGAGAGAAATGTATACGAGACACACATCCTGAGATGGGCATCAGGAGCTCTGCTAACCTCCAGGCTGCCACCCAGCCACTGTGAGGGCTCCAGCTAGTAACCATGGGGTCTTCATCCAGATGAGGAAGAAAGTGGAGGATACCAGAATATGTCACCCCAAAATGTGCCTCTCACATAAAATTTTTTTTGAACGGAAAGCAATTTAGAAGCAAGTAAATGCAGAAACAACAACACAACAAAAACTCCCCTTCTTTTTATAGGCAGGAAATAAATTCTCCTTTTACTGGAGACTTTTAATGAGCACAGAGAAGGCACCAGAGGAATCTGCAAACGAATCTTATTAAACTAACTCTTATGTTCCTACTTAAGGAAGATAAAGACTGCCTAGCCCTAGATGGACCGTCCCCAAACCAAACCCCATTTGTCTTGTCAATTCTTCACAAATATACTGTTTCTTGGTCTAAAAGGTATAAAAGCTTCCTGTTCTGGTTATTTCTTCAAGTCTTTACTCTCTGTACATGTGAAGGCACCATGTATATGTACAAATTCAATAAAATGTGTATTCTTTTCTCATGGTAATCTGTCTCTGTCAGTTAGTTTTTAGAACCAGCCAGAGAACCTAAGAAGGTGGAGGAAAACTTTCTCCCCTACAACAGATACTCTCGGAGCTTCCTTCCAGCTCTTCCAGTCCATGGACTCCACATAAACCTACACTGTGTGTGTGTGTGTGTGTGTGTGTGTGTGTGTGTGTGTGTTAGAAGTGACGTGAACTTTTTACTTGGAGTTTAAGTGAAATAAGATGAGTAACAGTGAAAAGAATAAGTGTGAAGTCTGCAGTGCGTGTGGCAGTGTGTTTGGAAGAGGACAAATAAAAAACCATGAGGACAAAGTCATTTCCAAAGTGACAGTGATGTTTTTCTTTGGGTTTCAGTTCAGTACAAAGGCACGGAGCACCTGCTCAGAGGACTCTGTGTCAGAGAGGGGCCCGAAGCTTCACTGAGTCCTTCAGGGGGCTGGTGGTTTCCCCACGCATTGTCTCACTGAGTCCTTACAAAGACTCTTCCAAATTGGAATTGTCCGCATTTTATAGGTGGAGAAACTGAGGAAGAAAGGGGTTAAGGAATGGGGCCAAGGATACACAGTAGCAAGGGGCAAAAATTAGTATTTGAATACAGTTCTTCTGATCATCTCCTTATGTTACATCATGGGTGTAGCTCAGTAAAAACACTGGGTTATAAAACAGTGAACAGCCGGTGTCTGGTGTCTTCTCCCCCAGGCCATGTAAAATCTGGGTGACGGAGGAAGAAAATCCAGGCATGCCCACTGTATAAATAAAAGGGACAAAAAGGGGCAAAATAAGTGTTTTTCAGGAAGATGGCATCCTTGCATTGGTCTAAAGGACCTCCGAGGGAAGAGGGAGGAAATCAGGAATCAAGCCCTGTCCACTGCGCCTCCCCGGCCCACCCATCCTTAGGCCTAGGGATGACCCAAATCCCCTAACAGGGTTTCCCTGGGTCCCGACAATTCCCCAGACTTCTCCACATCCCTCATCCTCAACTCAACCAGGCCAGAAGGGCAGAGACAGCCTGGAGAGCACAGGCAGAGGGGCAGGGAAAAGAGGAGGGGGAGTTAGAAGATACCTTTGTGGTGAATTGATACACAGTTGGGCTGGGAACTAGAGCTCCTTGCTTCTGCCCTCTCTCCACACTGCAGACTGATAATGCACACAATTGTCTTTGTGTGAAGGGCTCCCAGGGAAGAAGTGAGAGTTATACCCATACACCCAGGGAAAGGACTTGAAGGGAGGAACTGCTGCACCCTTATCTCTACCCCCAGCTGTGAAGCTGATTGATGCTATTAAAATTCCCAGGAACCTCTGCTATCCTGTGTGTGTGTGTGTGTGTGTGTGTGTGTGTGTGTGTGTTGGGGGCAGGGTGAAGGGTTGTGAAGAGAGGGAGTGGGAGAGACAGAAAGCAGCCTGGGAAATGCTTGTTGATTTCCTTCTCAAAATTGTCCATGTGGGAAGGGTGATAACTGAGGAATGAAAATGCATGATATGGGGGATTTCATGGCTGTTGCCCACAATAGGGCGAGGTAGGTGCCGTCTAAAGACCGAGGCCTAAAAGACTTAGTTGCTACCTTACATGCAAGAATTTAGAATCATATCTCTAAATTAGAATAATCAAATTCATGCAAAAGCTTCACCTCCTCTTTAGGTTTCCAATATGGATTTGGAGGAAAATTTAGGAATAAAAGATCTGACCTCAAGTCTTCATCAGCTGTGTGACCTTGGGAACGCCTTGTGATAACCTCTTTAGTCTAGATTGTTCATCATTAGCTTCACAGTGTTGTTATTAAAAAAACAAGATAGTGAAGGTGAAGGCAGCTTGCCCACTGGGAAATGCTGTAAGAAAACTGTTTATTTATGACAACCAAAGTTCAGCCTGGAGGGGTTCAAAACCCCAAAGGTCAGTTTAAATGGATATCGCCATCTTGCCCAAGCCACTCTGGCTTCCTCCCATCTGACTTCACAGGGGTCTGGCACTTGGTCCAGGTGTCCTTTAGATGCCCTCAGCAACTTTCATGGAGCTCTGCCAGGGGAAAGCCAATGAACTTACTCCCCAGAGACTGACAAGTAGCCAAAAAAAGGACCCTGAAAACCATGTCCCATAATGAGTCCTTTGTCAACATGTCCCACTCAGGCAGGAGGCCTGGAGAAGAAATTGCAGGGCTGTGTTATTGTTCCTCTGGCCAAGCAAGGTGGATGGACCATGGAACCTTTTTATAGGGGACGCTCATTCCCTCTCTGCCAAGGAGAGGGGCCCGGTCCTGTCCTTGTCCCAGGAAATGGAATGCTCAGCTTGACATCATACATTTCCCTCACTCCAAATATGCACACACATTCCATCCTTAGGACTAGCTGGAGAGACAGTACATCAGCAGGTGCCATCCCAAGATCTCCATGGGCCTGTTTTTGGCGGGTAGATTGGGGTATAGACCAGCATTCCTCACACCAATCACGATGACTGGTTTTATAAGCACTCCTCTCTATGACCACCTATGTGCCTCCTGAGTACTTAATTCCCCACAACGGACATGGTGACCCCCTGGTTCCCACTTCCCTTATTGCTCTCTGCCCCTAGCTTCCTAAGGTGCAAAATACACAGGCATAACCAGCCCTACCTCTCTATCCTTTCCTTCTGGGAACACTCAGTATGCCCTTTAGACTTTGTTCCACACCCCTCAGAGGCCCTCCTTTGTGGTTTCCTTACTCTTCTACTAAAACCCATTTCATGGAAAGAAAGGACATTTCCCACTGTACTGGGACGTATAGACTTTATGTTTCTTCTCTGATTTCCTTACCAAAGCTTCTACCTCTCCCTCCTTCCCTTCCTCATTGTCTCCTCCCCTCCTGCCCCTCCTCCCCCCTCCTTCTCTCTCTCTCCCTCTCTATCTCTCTCTCATTCTCTCTCTCTCAAGACAATATAATCAATGAAAAGACTTAGGAAAGAAATGAACTGTCGCGTGCATAAGGAGTCTTGAGTTGGACTTTCCAGCTGCATTGCTTTTCTCATGGCTGTTTACTTGAATTTGCCTTTGAAAGACGGGGCTGTGTCAATAGCAGCCAGTCATCCCATTAGCCAAGGTGACAGGCAGAGCCCACACATGTAGATGGTGCACAAGTGAGGCCATATTTTCTCCTCTCCTGCTTTAGGCTGTCTGGAATTCCACACAGGCTGCTGGGAAGCAGAGATCAGCTCTGCGGCTGGTAGCCGGTAAATAACCTCTCCCATACATGAACCGCGGAACCTGGCCTCTCCCTCTGCTCTCCTGCCGGGAAATGAAGACAGCAGAGGAGGAGCACTGAATGTGCGAGGAACAATGAACTGCCTCTGGGTGTTGTGTGTGTGGATTTAGGGAAGACAGCAGGAGGGACCAGACTAGAATGGGCTAGGTGTTGAGTTGGCCCAGCCCCGTGGGCCAGGGAAGGCCAAACACGTCCCATGAACCTTATGTGTCTCCATGCTCCTGTGAACTTAAACCCCAGCGTGCACGACGCTGAGTTCATTGTCTTCCCTCCAAAGCCTGTTCCTCCTCTGGTGGTTCTTCTCTCCACCTATGGCACCGTCGTCCACCACATCTCAAATGAGTGTCAGGAACTTGCGTCACTCTTGACTTCCCTCTTCTTTAGCCTCACGTCCCATCACCAAACCTTATCAGATTTATTTTGTAAGATGACAGCATCTCTGGAATCATCTCTCCTCCCATCTTCCCTTCTCCATCGCAGCCCAAGCACCTGTCATGTCTTACCTGGATGACTCTAAAGGCCTTGCTTTTGCTCTCCTCCCACCCATTCCTGACCCTAGAGCAAATTTAAGTTTTTAAAAAAGTACACTACAAATCGATCCTGCTGAAAAGTCCTTGAATGTCTTGCCATTGCCCTTTAAGTTCAAGCCCCAAGGTCCTCAACCAAAGTCTCCCCACTCTTTCTCAGTACGTTGCTGCCCTCCTTACCTGCCTATCACCACTCCCTGCTCCTTTCAGCCTTTCACCGTCTCCACGTGTGACTTCAGAGCCTTTGAAGTGTTCTCGCTGCCTGGGAAGGCCTTCCTCAAAGCTATTTCCCTTCAAAGTACCCCTCAAGCTTGATGCTAGTATTTATTTTGTTTTTGTATTTCTTACTTGATTCTCTGCTCCATGGAAGAAGGTGCTATGTCTATTTTAGTTACCACTGTATCCTTACCACCCAATACAGTGCCTGGCACCTAATACATGCTCAAAAACATTGTGTGTGTACATACATGTATATATACATACACATATATGCACATATACAGTTGACCCTTAAACAACATATATTTGAACTGCAAGTGTCCACTTACTTGTGGATCTGTGTACCTAGCCAGTACAAACTCATGTTGTTCAAGGGTCAGTCATACATTGAATCAAGGAGATTTTGGTAAAACTACTTTGGAATTATAAAGACTATATAATACTGGTGGTTTTTAGTTCTGCTTTCTAGCTCAGAACGAGCAGGATAGAATATTCTATTACCATGTGGACTTGAGTGGAACTTATTTATATCTGTGTGTTAAGGCTTCCAGGCATTTGCATCTTAAGCTTTTTACTTATACCTGCAGAATGAAGGGATTTGTGCTTCTTTAAAGGAATTTCAGGCAATAGCCACCAGGTGGGTTCATTAAGGAGGCAACAGTACATTCTCATTCCTATTTTTGTTTCTTTTTTTGTAGTTTAGAAACTGAAAAATAAAGAGACAAGCAGCCGAGGCCAAAGAAAGAAAATGGGGAACTACACTCTGGCTTTGGAGCTCTTATCTCATCCCCTTTAAAGGGATTAACCCCAGGTTCACCATCTGGGGAGCGGCTCCTGGCCTGCTGGGAAGGCAGCTCTGTGGGTAGGGAAGCTCCAGGGCTACCCTCAGACATCCTGAGTTCAAAGCCTCTATTAACCCTGGGACTTTGTATAGCCATTTAGTTTGTGCCTCGGTTTCCCCATTTGTAAACCAGCGATGAAATCCCTGACCTCACGGGATTAGTGTGAGGATTAAAGGAGATAATGTATTAGGAAACATGTTGTGAGATATAAATAGAAATTAAAGGTGACATGATGACACCACTCAACTAAACTTCCTAAGTACAAAAAGGAGGTCTGCAATTTCTTTACCATGAGCTGCCCCCACCTACGTAGCCCTGTGCACATAATCATCTATCAGCCCCTTCAAGACCAATGCTGAGTATCTGTCTCTCTCTCCTTACTCCAGTGGACTGTAAATTCATCTTGTATCCCTAATAACAGGCAGTGTTAGACACCCAGTATGCTTTGGGTAAATGTTTGCTGAATGAATACAGGGTAAGAAGAAAGAAGGAGGTAGGTCTGAAGGAAAAGGTCAGTGTGTGTGTGTAGGGGGGCTGAGTTTGATCCCGAGGGAAATTTACATTTTCTTAGAAGTCAGGGAGAATAACTAAAGGCTCCAAATAAACTGGGGTGCCTCCTCCTAGCTCCCTTGGCTCAAACCCCAACTGCTAGAACTCTCCTGGATGGGGGCCAGCACTTCAGGAGTGGGGAGGGAGTGATTATTTGTCTAGTCTTCCTTCAGTTGCAGTGGCCTCTCCTTGGGGGGGCCCTGCTGAGCTGCTAGGAGCTGTGGTATAAGAAGCATGCCCAGATTTCCAGATTTGGGAAACTTTTAAGAGATGCATGACCTGGTCTCACACCCAAACAAAGGCGATAGAGCCAAAATACCACGACATGTTTCTTCCCCATCCCCAAAAGAAACTGAATATCTCGTCATCCATTACTTACTTATCTGTTAAGCCCCTGCTTTGTGCTGTAGTAGGTGCTGGAGTGATGTAAAATGATCACACTCTTTGCCGGTCTCAAACAGGGGGTGCATGACTTCTCTTCCAGTGGTAAACCACAGGGGAAGAGACAATGACACAAGTCCTGGCTCGGAAAAGAACACAAACCTTTCCACCTGACAAACTGGGTAGTGCCCACCCCCCCGCCCGCCAGACTGCCCTCACATCACCCTTGGCCTGTAGAAATCAAAGGTACATCATGCCAGGAACCCAGGGCACTCCACTGAACCCTCTACCTTGGTGGGAAATCGCAAATTTCTAAACAAGATGTTGGCTATGCTGCAAACTTTGGGAACTACTCAATAGCTTTCTGCAGTAATCCTTTTGGAGCCAACAAAGAGACTGCATTCCTTTAAGATCAAAACTAATTTTTTTAAAGGAAAATGTCTCTCTCTTGTGATCTGAAACTAGGTCCCCCTTGGGCTGGAATGGAGCCCATTTGTCAGTGCTACTTGAGGCCCAAGAAGTGATGATCTAGCTATTTTTCCAGGGTCAGGGAAGAATGGTCTGAGGATACCTCTTCCCCAAGAGCTGCCTCTTCCTAACATGCCATCCAAGTTTTGAGTGGTGCAGTTGGAGGCAGAGCGAGAATGTCCCTGCACTGGATGGCTGTGTCGTTCAGCCAATAGAAGAGCACTGTGGGGCAGATGGAGCAGCCACAGAGGAAGACGGTAGTTCCTCCACTGGTCCTGTGTCCCATATGGAAAGTCTCCTGCTCTTCAGCTATTTCAGCACACAAAGCAAGAGGCTCTTTGTGATTTGAAAAGGCTGCGCCAGAGCGGCAGTGTTGACTGAGAGCCTTCTCTGTCGGGGCCCCTTTCTCAATACATTAACAAACAGGGCCTGCCGAGGGTCCCCAGTTCTGGCAGAGCCCCTTCAAGCTCCATTTCTGGATGTGCTACAGCCAACTAGCTTTCTACAAGGAACCCCTCCCCTACCCAAACTGGCCGGTAGCATGATTTCCAGGCCTTTCTTCCTGGGCCTTGGAGGAAAGAACCAAAGGAAGCTGTCTCTGCTCACGCCTGCGGTATTTCTGAACAAAGGGCCCTGTGTGAGCTGTAACAACATGGCTCTGGATTCCCAGCATGGGCATTGCTCAGCGTGTCGGGCCAGAGGGCCCGCAGCACGGCCGAGGGCGTGCTTTGGAACACAGATTGCTGCTGAGTCTTTGGGGCAGTGCCCATCATGGGGCTGGGCCTGATTCTGGCAGCCTGACATTCGGCTGTCAACAGCTTGCAGGCCTGTTGGCTGCATGGCCAACATCCTGGATGGTGATTTGATCAGAGTCCCAGTTTCTCTTTGCCTATCGAAACTCTAGTCTCGGGGTGCCAGGCATGAGATGACTGCATCTGGACCCCTGAGATGTTCCTTGTTGTGGATCAGCCACTCAGGGAGCTCAGAAAGTGCTGCTGGAAACTTCTTTAGAGCCCTCTGCTTACTCCCTTTCGTCCAGACTCTCTCTGCAAAGTGGGGCTTCATTTTCCATGGAAAGATGCATCTAAATGTTAAACATACTGTCTTGAAAAAGGACTGAAATCATTCACTAGATTCCGAAAAGGTAAGAAAAATTGATGGCCTCCTCCTTTATTTTCTAAACGACCCTCCTCCCACAATAATAATCAATGGCATCCTTATGGGACCCAGTCTAAAGGGCACTGTCCCAGGGAGCTGATGCATTTTATATATTTTCCCCTTTCATCCAGATACAATACTTTGGTGTCAGCAATATGCAAGCGGAACATGGATTGGTCAGTGTTAACATTTGCTGTTCACCTGCGTCTCACCCTCAGTAATATCCTAAGCAGGGAAGTATGTCCTTCTTTAATCACATCTGTGCTCCTTTCAGCTTTCTCATGTCCTTGCTTCCCCTGACACCTCCATCTTCTCCCCACTTATCAGGCGTCTCCTGCCCTCTCTTCCTGCAGTCTCCTACTGGGACCTAGTGGCTCATCAGGTCTCACCAAATCCCCCAGCTCCCCTCAACACTCACCAAAAAATCTTAGCTTTCATGCATAGCAACCCCCACTGCCTTCGCCTTAGCTGTATCTTTGGGACTGAGAACTCCTGGAGGAAATCCTGTATGGGCTAGGCCACCACAAGTTCATGGCCCCAACCCCTGCTGGGCTCTCAGTGCTGCTGCCCACCTCACCTTTACCTGTTATCCGAGATCTCCTCCTCTGTGACCCTAGGTGACCACTCCAAGTGTTCTAACACTCTCCTATTCAACCTTTACTCTCATACTCAGCAGATAAACTTGTCTCCAACTTCAAGGCCATCAGGCTTACTCTCCTTCTACTTCCCACACCCTTTTTACAAACAGCTCCTCATCCAAACCCACCCTCACCTTCTGTCTCAGAGCTGTGTCCCTCCTTCTATGCCCTTGACTCTCTCGATGCCCATTGGCAGACTTTGATAGTTATCCCTTATTTCATTTTTATAAAATTTCTTCCATCTCCCATTTAGCTTCTAAATAAGGGGAAGAAGTAGGGAGGTATGATGCATTCAGCAAGTTAGGAAAGGTGGAGAAGAGGTGGTTTATTGGAGAAATTTATGGAAAAGAGCATAGTAAACTCCTTTACTTCCTGATGGGGTTAGGTCCCGATAAACTCGTCTTAAATTGAAAATATCCTAAGTCTGAAATGCATTCAGTGCTATACTATAGAATACCAACTGTTTACCTTCGTGATCACCACTGACCGTTATCATGAGGGAGTACTGTATTGCATATTACTAGCTCTGGAAAAGATCAAAATTCAAAGTATGGTTTCTACTGAATGGGCATTGCTTTTGCGCGACTGTAAAACCAGAAAATCGTAAGTCAAACCATTATAAATCAGGGACCATCTGTATACTCAAGTCTCATGCCCCAGGTCTTCCTCTAGTTCCTTCTCAGCTTCCTTTCTCCCACTCTCTTTTAAACTTCTTGCTGTTGCCACTCCACTCCTTCCCCTTCTCCACTCCAATCACCAAGTCCTCCCAAGTGTCTCTGAAACATACCCTTTCTCTCCCAACTTTACCTACTACCACTCTATACGACCGCCTCGTAGGTGTTTGCCCTGTTTGCAGCCCTTACCATCTTCCACCTAGCTTCCAGAATGATCCATTTGGAAGGCAAAACTGGACTTGTCAAGCCCTTGCTTAAAATCCTTCCGATGTTTCTCTGTGGTCTGAACTCTCTGCAGAATGCACAAAGTCCTCTAACCAGAGCTGCTGTTCTTCTCTGCAGCCTCGCACTTGCCGCTCCAGCAGCACCAAATCGCCAGCTCTTTCTCTTGTTTCCCCCTTGCCTTGGAGGGCCCTGTCTGCCTCCTCCTCCTCTGCCCACTCATCTTTTCACTTGGCTGAGCTTACTCATCTTTTAAGACCAAATGAGTCACCTTTCTTCATTCCTCCTCACAAACATCTTGTATGTGCTCCTATAATACCCTGAGCCTATCCTCACTGTTATCGGCTGACTTCTGTCTCCAAAATTGATAGTTGAAGTCCTAACTTCCAGTACCTCGGAATATGACCTTATTTGGAAACAGGGTCAGTAGAGATGTAATTAGTTAAGATGAGGTCCGAGTGGAGTCAAGTGAGGCTCTAATCCAATATAACTCATGTCCTTATAAAAAGGGGCAATTTGGACATAGACACACCAAAGGAGAAGGTCATGTGAAAATGAAGACAGAGATTGGGATGATGTTTCTACAAGCCAACAGATGCCAAAGAGTGATAGCAAAACACCAGAAGCTAGGAGACAGACCTAGAACACACCTTTTCTCACAGCCTTCAGAAAGAACCAGCCCTGCCAACACCTGGATCTCACACTTCTAGCCCCCAGCACTGTGAGAAGACAGATTTCTGTTGTTCAAGCCATCTGTTGCTGGTACTTTGTTACGGCAATTTATGGCAGCCCTAGGAAACTAAGACATTCACCATTGCATTATTATATTGTATCATCCTTATCTGCATATGTCCCCCACTCCCCACTGTGAACTACCTAAGGGCAAGAAATGTCTTATTCATCCTTGTATCCCCAGGGCCAAAAACAGTGTCTAAAACATAAAAGACTCAAGTATTTGATGACTGAACTAATGAAAGCACAACATTGCCCAAAAGTTAGACAAGCCAGCAGAGTAAGAAGCTTAACTGATTTACTGCCCCTTGGCTCCCTAAGTTTCATTTTTTTTCCTATGGATTATTGCTGAATCTGTCCATGTTTTCTTGTTCCTCATGGGTGGGTGTGCTGTTGGTTTTCCAGTTGGATTTCCAGATGAATGTTCTACCTATTTCTCCCCATTTCATGCCAATGACTACAGGTCCTGCTATACAGCTTTCTGTCAAAGTTCCAGCTCTCACTAGGTTCTGGACACCCTGCACTGTCCCCTGTTCCCTCAGGCCTAGGGATGGGTAAGACATCTCACTGTAGCTAATACCAGGACTTCATTCTTTATTGCCCCCTTAATTCTGCCAGCTCCTCTCTAAATACTTTCATCATTCAACTCTGGCAAGCCCTATGTTTCCTGATGGGACCCTGAAGAATAGAGTTAACAGGCAGGTGAGTGGGGACTATGTTGAGAACCATGGTGCAAAAATAATCAGTAGGTTTTTTTTAAAAAGTAATCCTTCTGATGCCCTCCCAAGTATGTTTTCAAAGCACCACATACCTATTTTTACATAAAGCATGCTAGTTGATCTTATTTATACATTTGACTAAATATAGAAAATGTTTAGTTTAATTTGACATTTTATTGAATACCTGCAATTTTCCAGGCACAGTGATGGGCACATTGGGAGTCCAGAGAGGATAAGCTTGTTTCTGCTCAAGAAGACCCAGAAGTGGCCAAGACATGGAAACAACCAAAATGCCCTTCAATAGATGATTGGAGAGAGAAGATGTGGTATATATACACACAATGGAATGTTATTCTGCCACAAGAAAGGATGAAATAGTACCATTTGCAATAACATGGATGGATCTTGAGAGTATAATGCTAAGTGAAATAAGTCAGACAGAAAAAGTTGAGAACCATATGATTTCACTGACATGTGGTATATAAAACTGGAAACAACAAAGGACCAAGACAAACAAATGAGAAACAAAAACTCATAGACACAGACAATAGTTTAGTGGTTACCAGAGGGTAAGGGGATAGGGGGGTGGGAGATGAGGGTAAGGGGGATCAAATATATGGTGATGGAAGGAGAACTGACTCTGGGTGGTGAACACACAATGTGATGTATAGATGATGTGTTACAGAATTGTACACCTGAAACCTATGTAACTTTTTAAAAAATTGTCACCCCAATAAACTATGTTTAAAAAAAAGAAGACCCAGAGTTTAGTGAGGGAGACAGAAACATCATTGACATAGTGCGGGGCTATGGGAGAACCAAGGAGGGCACCTGGGAGGGCATGGGCCTTGGGCCAGGTCCCACAACTGAAGAAACACTGAAATGTGGATTATCTCCTCAATATAGATATTTTAGAGCAACACTGGTCCTTCTACTTCAGTTCTTTTCCATAGAATCATCTTCAGGTTTTTTTCATCAGAGAGATGGCTTCAGACAGCAAAATACACACAAGATGATCGTGTAACATGTTTACAGGGGTGTCAGAATTCCACCTTATATTTTCTCTTTTCCTAACATTATAGGTCCCTTGAGTTAGCAAAGACTTTAAATAATCACCTACGCCAACAATTCCCAATTCTGGATGATCATGAGAGTGCCTTTTTAAAAACAGAGGTTCCTGAGTCTAATAGCTGTCTACTGAATCAAAATCTGAGGGGAGGAGAGGGAATAGAGGGAGAGGGAGACCTGGAGAACCGGCCCTTTTTGCTTTTAGAAATGCTTGTAATGATTCTCATGTTCAGTCTGGTTGCAAACCATTGTTCTGGATTAGCTTTCATTTACAGTAACTGTAATTTAGACAGTTAACTGTAAGTTTTTCCAAATGCGGTTCGTTAGCCATCTGAGTGTGTCATACTGGCAGAAGGACAAATGTAATGATCAATGGGATATAATTGAGAGTCCAAAAGTAAACCTTTACATTTATGGTCAATTGATTTTCTGCAAGAGTGTCAAGACCATTCAACGGGTGAAACAATAACCTTTCAACAAGTGGTGCTGGGACAACTGGATATCCACATGTGCAAAAAATGAGATTGGACCCTTACATCACACTATATACAAACGTTAATTCAAAATGGATCGCTGACTGAAATGTAAGAGCTAAAACTATAAAACTCTTAGCAAAAAACTATACATAAATTTTTGTGACCTTGAACTAGGCAGTAGTTTCTTAGATATGACACCAAATGCAAAATAGATAAATTGGACTTGATCAAAAGTAAACACTTGTGTGTCAAAAGGCTATCAAGGGAATGAAAAGATAACTCACAGAGTGGGAGAAAATATTTGCAAATCATATATCTGATAAGGGATTGTTCGCCACAGTATATAAAGAACTCCTACTACTCAACAACAAAATACCGAAATAACCCAATTTAAAAACGGGCAAAGCACTTGAATAGACTTTTGTCCAAAGAACTACAAATGCTCAATAAGCACATAAAAAGATGTTCAACACCACTAGTCATTAGGGAAATGCAAGCGCACACAGCACTATCTATCATTCCACACCGTCTGGGATAGCTATAATTAAAAAGATGGACAATAACAAGTGTTGGTGAGGATGTAGGGAAATTGAAACCCTCAGAAATTGCTGGTGGCAATGTAAAATGGTCCAGCTGCCATGGAAAATAATTTTAACACTTCCCTATGACCTAGCAATTTGACTCTCTTGGGTAAATATCCATGAGAATTAGAAACATCCATACAGAAATGTGTGCACAAATGTTCATGTCAACATTATCCATAATAGCCAAAAAATGGAAACAATCCAAATGACCATCAACTGATGAATGAATTAACAAAATAATAAATTCATTATTATATAATGAATACAATTCAGCCATAAAAAGGAATGAAATACTGATACTTGCTAGAATATGGCTAAACCTTGAAAACATTATGGTAAATGAAAGAAGCCAGTCACAAATCATATATCATATGATTCTATTAATAGGAAATATTCAAAATAGGCAAATCCATAGAGGCCAAAAAGGAGTTTGACAAGGGACTTGGGGGAGGGGTGAACAGGGAGTGACTGCTAATGAATATTGATTTCCTTTGGGGGGGTGATAAATGTTTTGATTTAATTTAGATAGTGGTGATGATTACACAACTTTGTGAATATACTAAAAAACCACTGCATTGTACAGTTTAAAAGGGTAAATTTTATGATATATGAATTATATCTCAGTTTAAGAAAAAAAATTACCTGATCACTTGGGTCCTGGGAATTTGCATTTGAAACAAGCTCCCAAAATGATTCTGTGGCACACTGAGACTTGAAAACTTCAGTATCTCATTTGTATCACTTTAGCTCCTGAAAATTGGAAGCTTTAAAATGTCTTAAAAAACAAAACAAATAAAAAGCAAAAATCAGACCACCTAGGGCATAGTAAGTGATCCTTCGTTGAACAAATATTTAACTGCTGCCTGCTATGCAGCAGGTAGCCTGCTGAGCTCAATGAGCTAGTCACACGCCCTGCCATATAAGACTTTAGAGTCTGGGAGGGATATAGGCATTCACACAGTTACAGTACAAAAAAGACAACAGTGACATCTGCTTTAATGGAAGTTTGTACCCAGGAGGACAAGGTCAATATGAAGCCCGAGAGTCAAACGGGAGGAGTCACAGCCTAAGGCAATACTTGAGTGGAAGCTCAAGATGTGGGTACCCAGAAAGGTGGAAGAGAGTGTGAAAGAGTGACACGAAGGCCCTCCTGGCAGAAGAACAGAGAGTATAAAAGGCACAGAGGTTTGGCAGAGCTTGGTGAATTAAAACAACTGTAGCAGGCTGAAACAAATGCCCACAGGAAAAGAGGCAGAAGAGGAATCAGAGAGTTACAGCTGATTGTGCAGGGGGAGCCACTGGAGAATTTAGAAAAGCAGGATAGAGTCCTAGTTTGGGAAGATCAGTTCTTATGGCAGTTGGGAGATTGGGGCAGAGGGAACAGGGGGCTGTGAGGCTGGTGGGAAAACGGCTTTGTCTGAAATGCTGAAGGTCCAACTGGGGCAGTAGAAGGGAAAGGAGAGAGATTGATTTCATACTTAAGAAAGATGGAATGCACTGTAGGAGGTTTAGCAGCACCCCACACCTCTACCTACTAGATGCTAGGAGTATCTCCCTAGCTGTGAAAAACAAATGTATCTCCAGAAATTGCCTGCAATGCAAAATCTAGGGGACAAAATCTGCTCCAGTTGAGAATCACTGGTCTAAATTACGTGAACCCCACAATGGGACAAGGTTATATCTCCCTCAAGGAGAACCATTCGTGCAAGGTGCTTTTGTGTGCCTAGATGATAGGAAGCTGGGGCTCCACTGAGCTTACAGATCTGGTGGTGTGGCCATTTTTGTGCTTCTTTGCTAACAAATGTCTGAGATGTGCTCTGATTGTGAGGTTGTTGGGGAGTAGACCCATAGCCCTACCTTCCTCTAACAGTTGGAGATACCATTAGCTACCAAATAGGTGATAGTTGTGAACAACCAACCTAACTTAGGTCAGTTTGCCACCGAGTTGTCCAAGGTGATTTGCTGTTTACTAGCTGGAAGAGTGATAGTCTTCCCTAAAACAGAGGATGTCCAGGAGATTTTTTATGGCCCAGGGCAAAAGGGAACGGTAGCAGAGCTAGACCAGGAACTTTTAGAATGCACAGAATGGAATTCTTCTGGGTTTCTCAAGTGATTGGTATATAGGAATTCTCATCCCCCAGACTCATGGACCTGTGATTATCCCAGCATGGCCCAAGCATAGTTCCACCCAGCTTCGAGGCCAAGCAGATCTCCTCAACAAAGAGCTCCACCTTGATGGCCATGGCACCCAGGTAAGAGTCACAGAATATCTGAAAGGGGAAAGGAGCTTGGAGAGATCTCACCTGTCATTGTTCACACCAGTTCTGTGCCCCACATCAGCACTAGATCTGGAAACCACCCACACCTCTCTGCCCTCTACCAACACCCTGGTCCCAGCCACCACCATCTTCCAGCTGGACTGCTGCAATAGCCCGCTACTTAGTGTTCCAGTTTCCTACTTCCTCCCCTATTCACGAGTCCCCATACAGCCGCTACAGTGATTATTCATAAGTAAATCCATGTTGTCATCTCCTGATGAAATCCCTTCAATGGCCTCCCCTTTTATTTAGAATAATCCCAGTCCTTACTCATTTTATAAATTCTGCAAATTCTGCCTCCCAACCTATCCAACCCTTTCCTCTCCGTTAAACTCCAGCCACACTGGCTTCTTCTGGTTTGTGTTGGGATCTCTACCATCTGCAGGCCTTGGACTTTTGTGGTCCCTTTTCCAGGAGTGCCTTTCTCCAGGTTTTTCCACGACTACCTCCCTTTCACCCAGGCTCCGCTCAGATGATACCCGCTCAGACAGGCCTCACTTGCTTTCCCTTTTGGGGGGATATCCTGGAATCCCCACCTTCACTGCCACATCACCTTCTTAGGCCTTTGTTGCTACTTTCACCGTAGTAAGTCATTTGTTTGTGGATTGCTTGCTCCTTCCTTTAATTGAGAGGAAGGGGTTGCCCAGATCTTGGTTAGCATTTAATCGCAGGGGCTTCTTCCAGGTGCTTAGTTGATATTTAGTGAAGAGATGAGTAAACTAAGGGTTTGTGTCACAGTAAATTCATGTGACTTGTCACATAGGCAGTGATGGCCAAGACAAGATCTCTCTGTATCTTTGTCTTCACTAGAAATTAAGTGCTTTGTCTTTACTGACCACTGTGAAGGCCTCCTTGCAGGTGTCTCAGCATTTTGGAGTCTCCCACCCATTCCCCTGCCCCACCAGAAAAGTGGAAATGTCCTTGCTTAAAGCAGACCCTGGGTCTTTCAGCTAGACTTCTCAAAGCATTTGCTTCTGCTTCTGTGGTTCTCCTCTTCTTTCCCTCTCTCCCTCCCTCCCTCTCATCCTCTTTCTCTAGCTTGTTCCTGAAAAGTTATGTGTTAACTGAATAGCTTAACATTGAATCCTTCTTCCTATGATCTTACAAAGTGGTTTCAAAAGCCTGGTGATTCAGTTCTAAAGGCTCTGACTGACTGCCCATTAGCTTTTGGCCTCTTTGTAAAATGATTAATGATCTGTAAACAAACACTTACATAGAACGGTTAAAGTACCCTCTATTTAGAGGCCCCTTGTGGTGAATCCGTTTTGTAAATGGAAGAAGTGTCTGGTTTATCTCCTCTGTAAATATGGATTTTCCTATTTTGGAAGCTGTGTTGGTTATACCTGCCCCATTTATATGAATCCAAAACATGCTGCTACCACCCCTCTCTCCTTTCACCCGAGCATCTCACCTAGTCATGCACACACCTTAATTGAGCACCTACAACATGCCACAGAGATAAACGAGACAGCCTCTGTTCTCAGTGATGCCCCATTTGGCAGGGCAAATGGACATGATAATGACCATGGTACGGTGTGATTTAAGGAGAGCTCCTAGCTAAGCCCCAGATTAGGGCGTACGTTCAGGAATGTCCCTGAGCTGTTTGGGGGAAGATGGCTGGCAGGGAGCCAAGCAGATGGAAAGCGAGTTGCCAGGAAAGGCAAAGGACCACTATGTTCAAAGGCACATTGTGAGAGTGGCTTTTCAGAATGACTGCAGCCAGTGTGGACAAGGAGCGCTGAAGGGTGGAGGCTGGGGGATAAGCAGCAGCACACACACAGAGGACGTGGGAGTTCATTCTTAAGGTGACGGATTGACGGCTGTTCCAGGGGACACACAGGAGGCCACGGACAAACCTGCACTGTTAAAAGATTACTTAAGCAGCCCTTGTGGGGAGTGGATGGAAAGAGGGGTAGGCTCGGTGGCAGGGAGACCTCTCAAAAGACATTGTCTTAGACAATTTGGGCTGCTATAACTAAACACCGTAAGAGAGGTGAGTTATAAATCACAAACATTGGTTTCTCAAGTTCTGGAAGCTGGGATATTCAGATCAAGTTGCCATCAGATTTGTTGTCTGATGAGGGCCCACTTCCTCACTGATGGATGTCTCCTCGATGTAACCTACTACTCACAGGTATCTAATCATTTCGGAGCCCCCTCCAACTCTTTGCCGCCAAAAGAGTAGAGATGTCTTTGTTTAAAGGCAGATCCTGGGTCTTTTAGCTAGACTTCTCAAAATTGCTTCTCCTCGTTACTGTGGGTCTCCTCTTCTTTCTCTCCCTTTCTCAATCCCTCCCTCTCTCTCTTTTTTTCTCTCTGGCTTATTCCTGAAAAGTTATGTGTGTCCCAGGGAAGGAGGGACAAACTAACTTTCTGAAGTTGCTTTCATATGGGCTCTAATCCCTTGCATGAGGGCAGAGCCCTCATGAGCTACTCACCTCCAGTTGATAAAACACATTGGGGGGTTAGGATGTCAACATATGCATTTGGGGGAGACAAACCATTCAGATCATGGCAGACATCAAAGTTATCCAGGTGAGAAATAAGGAGGCTTTCAGCCAGAGATCTTTATCCTTAGACACAGTGGCACTTAGGGAGGGGGGTCCCCATTGGGCTCTGCAGAATCTAGAAATGCTTTTGTAAAAAATATGGTGTTTGCACGCACCTTTTGTTGAGAAGAGGACCCATAGTTTTTATCAAATTTGCAAAGGGATCCATGACTCTGAGCTAAGGCCAAGGCCGTGGCAGTGAGGATGGAGAAATTAAATGCGATAGGAAAGAGATTTAGAAAGATTCACTGAGAGGTGTGACAGATGGGATGTGGGTAGAGAGGAGAGGGAGGGGATGAAGCTAAAACCCAGGCTTCTGGCTTGGGCCATGATTAGGGAAACTGCGTATCTTTTACCTAGAATCCCGGTGAAAGCACCATTTGGGGGCACGGGGTAGGAAAGGAGGAAGAAAATCAATCATTCATTTATTTATCAATTATTTATTGATTTCTTACTCTGTCTCAAGTACTGCTAGGTGCTGAGGATTCAGCGAAATAAAGAAACATATTCTAATGTGCGTAAACAGACAACAAACACATTCATGTCAGGGGATGATAACTGCTTTGAAGAAAAATAATGCAGGGTAAGGGGATAGAGAGTGATGGGGGTGCTATTTTTGATAGCCTGGTCAGAGAAGCTTCTGTAGGCAGCAGGTATCAGCAGAAACCTGAGTAAGGTGAGAGAAGTCTGGGGCTATCTGATCTCAGGCCATAAAATTTCAGATGGAGGGAATAATCAGGACAAACACTCTGTGATAAGTGCCTCCATGGCTTCTTGGAGGAACAGCAAGAAAGCCAGCTGGGCTTGAGCAGAGTGAGCGGTGAGGAGAATCCAGATGATGAGGTAGAGGACGGGGCTAGAGTTTAGATCATTTAGACCCCAGGACCTGGAAGACCATAGCAATAATTACAGATGTTTTCTAAACGCACCAGGAAACCACTGGAGAGCACTAAGTAGGGAAAAAGACCCCACTTCATTCTGGGACACGCTGAGTTTGAAAGGGTGCATAAGACACACAGGTGGAAGGGTACTGCAGGCCTTGGATATGAACCCACAAAGACTGAGGATTTAGGATATATTTGTGAGAATCAGCACCATATATAGGTAGCAGTGGAAATCATGGATGTGGCCAGGTTTGCCTTGGAATGTTGTGGAGTCTGATGAGAAGAGGAGAACTTGAGGAAACCAGCAGTTAAGGGGTAGAGAGAAGAGAAGGAATTTATGAAGAAGCTTGAAAAACAGGGGCAAGAGAGCGAAGAGAAGAACTAGGGAAGAGAGTGTCATTGATGTAACTGGCAAGAATTTTGAAGGTCAATAGTCTCAGACGCTGCAGAGCAAGTAAAATTAGGCCCAATGGATATGCTTTGCATTTCTCAGTCTGTAAGATAATGTAGAGGGATTGGAAGTGGGAAGATTACAGTGAGCTAAGTAATAAATGAGCAGTGGTGACTCAGTGTAGACATCATCCCAAATTTATAGGGCTGGCCCAGACACTTAATGTCTACACTTTATGGGCCATGCACATTGGGCTAATGGCCAAGCTGCGGGCTCGGTTATCAGGAGGACAAAACCAAAATATCTCATGCCAAGTGGTGGACAGATCAGGAGGCTGTGGTCACGGGCTCTGTGTAGACTGGGGAGGAAGCAAAACCGGGAAGATTCTGATAAAGGGGAGCCAATGGCAGAGCAAGGGTCCGATGCTCTTGATAAGCTGGAAGTGTAGGTAAAGCGGGTGTAATAGGATGGGGGGCTGGAAGTTGGGGGAATGAGGTCCAAAGAGATATTGGAGTTATTGATTCGAAAGGCAACATAGAGAAAAGTTGAGGGTGTGCTTTTAGGAGAAAATGGGCAGACTGGAGCAGAGGTGAAGTTCACTGGCCTCGAGGAGAGAAAAAATAATTCTGTTAATGTAGGCTAACGACTGGAAAGGCTAGTAGATGACAACCCATGGAAAGATGGTTTGCCTAAACAATTTAGTGGGTCCACAATTTAGTGGGTCCTCAGCATTTTAAAAAATGGAATGAAATAAAATTAAATAGAAATATCAGAGTGCACTATTCTGAATTAAAAAAAAATGTTTTAAAATACTTGTCTTAATTGTGTGTGTGTGTGTGTGTGTGTGTGTACTGGGTCAAAAATGTAAAATGTATTTCTTATTGTGTGCAATGATAAATTAAAAAAAATGAAGCTGAGATGACATGAGGTCCGAAGCAGAGTTTTTGCAGGAAGGTAGAAGAATATAGAAGGTGAAACAAGAAGCTTCAGCCTGAGTCAGAGCCACACCGAGCCCAGGAGAAGGGAGCAGTACCGTGGCAGACCAACAAGGGTAGTGGGTACTTGGTTTAGACGCGCCAATAAAGGAAGCCATTCCTCTGAGGCCCAGAAGCTCTGAGAACTGAGCTCTCCCAGAACAAGGTATGATTATTACAAATGGTATTACTTGGGGATGTAGGATCGAGTTACAGTATCCAGGAATCATAACGCCAAAACAATCAATCCAATACTTCCATTTTCAGAAAAAAGCAAGGTCGGACTTAAATTTAGTTTTGTCAAAACACGGCAAAATCCACCAATTCAGCACTATGGATGCTGCCTTGGTTTCTTAGAGGCTTCATCTTTAAACTCTTGTGTAAGTAGAGAGGGTAAATGTTGATTTTTCCCTCTTAGTGTAAATTTCATTTGACTTTTCCCTCTTAGAGGCCTTCCTATGATCATTTCTGCCCATTTTTCTCCTGCCTATTTCCTTCCTGTGCTGTGTGGAAATTTGCCTATAGTACCATGAACCTGTGGGCTGAAAACTTGGGTTGAGTGACAAGAATGAAGACAAAGAACAGGTCTTTGATTTTCCAAACACAGCAGGGAGTGTCCCTGGTGTCTGTACATGCCCTGTGTGTCAGCGACTGATCATTGTTCTGAATCAGCAAAAATTTCCATTTCCTCTGAGCAAACAGAGATGGGTTCCCCAGTCTCCTTTGCCATTAGGTATGACCATGTGACTAAATGTTAACCAATGGCATGTGGCAACTGGATATCCGTGTTCAAATACAGTTTGCTTTGGAGTGGAAACAAATTGGTGATTTCATTTTCTCTTTCCACAGAGGCTTAGCCTAGTGTTTTGAAAATATGCTTTCTTCGTTATTTTCACTTTAATTTGCATTTTAATTTTCTCACCACCATTGAAAAAGCAAGCAGTGGCATGCTCCCCGCTTTCCCACCCCCACTGAGTCTAGCTCAACGATACCGACCCTGCCGGTTACTCAGGAAATGTTGCTCAGCTGATTGCTAATTTTGCTTTAAGAAATTACTTTCCCTCACTTTTGGAAGTGCTCATCTTCATTTACAACTGAGACAAGGTAAGTGTTAGTGGAAATCCCCAGTGATGGTAAAAAATAACAACAGTTCCCAAGCATTGGACATTGCAACATGCCAGGCAGTGTGCTACACATTTTATATACATTATTCCTATGTAATAATAATCCCACAAGGCAGGTATTAATTAGTACATTATTTCAGTGCTTTTGAAACAGAACCTGATAATAGCGACAGGACTTATCAAGGTCACACAGCTAGTGATTAGTTGGAGCCAAGATTTTAAATCAGATGTGACAGGCTCCAAAGCCCATCCTTGCATGTGCTTCACAAATGTGTGCTTTTCAGTTGCTCGCTTTACATCTGCTCATTTCTTTCTTCTACTTTCCTTTGAGGAGATTTTCCAGGCTCTGCTCATTGACTGGTTAACGCAGTGTACCCTGCATTCAGCCGGGGCCACTGAATTTTAACAGGAAGTAGAACTCAGGCCATTCAGATCAGGGAGTTTCAGGGCCTGCCTTGATGGGTATTAGGATCTATAAATATTTGCACAATCCTTCTAGCAAACATGTGAGTATGACCTGCTCACAGTTAAAGAGCAAACAGCAAAAGGCAGCACCTACCCGGCTACTTTCAATTGTCTGCTTCAAAGTAAAAGATTTCTGGTGGACTTTAAAATTCTCAAGGTCATATCCTGTATTGGAAAAGAACTTGGTACCCCCATTCTCTCCTCCTATCTTGCACAGGTCTGAAACTTGAAATGTGTCTGTTGAATGACTATGGAATGAATTGCCAAGTTTACATTTGAACAACTTTTATTAAAAATTGGGTCTCCGTGCTAAGTAAGGACAAGGGAACCAGGAAGTTGTGACCAGGAGATACCCAGGCACACTTGGGTGTGCAGAGGAAAGGAAGGACTGATTGATGGCTTTCATGGTCATTTTAAGGCCTTCTGAATTGCTATAAAATGGTGTTGGCCATGCTTCAGGACTAGAAATATTTGACAGTCTAGTTTCCCTTCTTATCTCGGGTCAATTTCTAAACTTTCTGGGACTAAAAACCTGCCCAACGGCATGAGTTGGGCACTGAGTACCTTCTAATGCTAAGACACAGGAGCTAAGAGGATTGGCTCTGAAATCGTACGTACCGTGCAGGTTAAAATCCTGTCCCAGTCACCAGCTAGCTGTGTGACTTGAAGCATGTGGCTTAACCTTCCTGAACCTCATTTTCCTCAGCATAGAAGTAAGGTTGATGCTATTACCTCCATCACAGGATCATTTAGGGGCTAAGTGGCCCCTGTAAATCATTTAGCATAGTGCTTGGCACACAGAAAGTGCTCAGCGAATGTGAGCTACCACTAGAGCTGACATTTATTGAACTGGGCTTTTCGTCCTGCCCCCTCATGGAAGTTTTAACTCATAAAGGAAGAATTCTGTACTGGGTGCTGGGACTGCACAAACAGGAAAGGGCTTTGCCCTTGGGGAGCTCAGAGTTTCTATTCAGGATTTAAATATTAAGACTCACAGGCCTTGAGCAAGTGACTTCACCTCCCTGTGCCTGAGCATCACAGGCACAGGGTGGGATGCGAGTGGGCAGCAAGGATGTTTCCAGCCCAGTGAGTGCAGGAGCCTCCATGTTGGTTGGAACTCAATTACAGACAGAAGGAGAAAGAATGATTAGTCACCATCCGGGCAAACAGAGGAAAGTCACCATCCCCTTTTATTAATAGACCTGGCTACGTAACACTGTAAAAATAGGGTAGGTTCAAAATTTAAGTTATTTGAATTTTAGTTGTTGTTGCATCGGATGAAATGTGAAAAGAGAATTGTGTTATGTATAGACTCTGCATAATGGTGTTCTGTCTCATGTTGCAAATCAATTACTTATTAGCTTTTATGGCCAAGGAAAGGAAAATATATTACTATTCATTTGAGCCTTTTCCTTATCAATTCTAAGAGTATAGTATTTGTTCTTGAAGAGAAATGAGTCTCTTCATTCTTTCATTCCAAAAGACCTATGTCACATTACACAAAATTAAAATGGGAAAAAAGCAGGGGGGAAAAAAGAAAAAGCTTATCATACTACTCGGCCACTGTTCATATTTAGGTGTTCTACTTCCTTTTTTCTTCTGCATATTTTCACACTGAGGCCTGCAGCTTTCACTGAACACTACAATGCACATTCACTACGTAGAGTTCATAATCATTTTCAATTATGTAATATCCTAGAACGTGGCTTGTGGTCTGCCATTTCCCTATCTTTATTAGAAGGACACGGGGTTTGGTGCTGGGGCTGGGTTGAGGTGTGGCTCTGCCACTTCCTAGCAGCGTGACCTTGGCCGAGCCACTTAATCTCTGCA
Source organism: Rhinolophus hipposideros (assembly GCF_964194185.1). NCBI lineage: Eukaryota > Metazoa > Chordata > Mammalia > Chiroptera > Rhinolophidae > Rhinolophus > Rhinolophus hipposideros. Next base: position 23,570,546 of record NC_138062.1, read on the forward strand.
GGCCTCAATGTCCTCAGCTATGAACACACGGGCTGTACTAGTCCCAGTCTCGTTGGGTTATTGTGAAGACTGAACGAGATCATGTTCGCAGAAGGCACAGCGGTATCTGGAACGCAGTAGGGTTGGCTGATGTCAGCGGCTGCTGCTGCTGTGCAGCCTTCATTCCAATCTGATGAGTGATTTGATTTTTATAAACATCCCATAAGAAAATGCACATCAAATATCAGGCCATGTCACTCCATCTCACTGGACCTGGTTCCTCATTTGCCAAGGGAGGTGGTCAGACTACAAAGGGTGACCTTGGAGGCCCCCATGGTTCTCCATCATTACTCAAAGCAGCGGTAACCACTGCAGGGAAATGACCTACGGAAACTTCCAGCCTTGCTCGCGAAGAAAGAATTCTGCAAAGGCCTGAGGGCTTGTGCACATCAGTTTCTCTTTTCATCCCGATAAACAGTTGACATTTGTTCAGTGGCCTTTCCTTCTAAAGGCCTCTCCTAGTTCAGTGTGTGTGCTCCTCAGATCTCCATTTTTCAGATGGGTTCAGCAGCCAGTGTGCTCACTGAAGGTTTTATTTATCCATTTCACATTTCTAATGTCGCTTCACTGCTGTGATCATTTTCCTATGTGGTCATTTAAGGAAGATAAACTGGACTGCTAATCTCAGCAGAACAGGCACTGCTCTGAGTCCCTAAGGGACAAAGACTTTCTTCCACTCTTAACACCACCTGCTGCTGCTCTCCCTGTAACCTCCCAAGGAGAATTTTTAATAAAAATAATAAAAAAAATTCTGATACCAGAGTAGTTGGATGGGCCCCTCCCTGTTCCATGCACGGTTACCCCTCACACATTCAGACTTCTCAGATTCCAAAACCAAGTGCCAAAAGGACTGGAACTAATGGTGATGTGAGGATCAGAGCTTCCACTGCAAGGAAACATTAGCATAGAACTGCCACCTGCCCCCTCTGACATCGAGTTCCCAGGGAGTTGCAGTGGAGACAGCCTACCTACCCACTCACCCACAGTGCCTTCCTGATGGGCACACTATGCATTAGAAAGGAAGCCCAGGATGGAGAAGAGGCCTGGCCTGCATGGTCATCTACTGGGAGGAGTACAGTCAGAAGTCAAATATGCAGGCTCTGGATCCAGACTTCCTGTCTTTCCGGTGTGAGCTTAGGTAGATTACTGAACCTCTCTGTGCCTCCATTTCCAAAATGAGAATGAGAGAAGAGCATCTTATGAGGTGAGAGAACTAAATGAGTAAATGCACATAAGAAATGTAGAATGTGCCAGACACATGTTCAATGAAAAGCAGCTCAGACCATAGGTGACTAAGGATTATGTGCTAAATGATGAATCTGATCATCACTTTAGGGGCCCGTCAGTAGTAGTGGAGAGTAGTAGGGAAAGGGTGTGAGAAACACACCTGAGTTTGAATCCCACTCCAGTTTGTGTTTAACTTTCAATAAATTGCTGGACTTTTCGCACTCTCAGTGCACTTATCTGTCAAATGGGAACTTTTTATCTATCATGAGGGCTGTGAGGACTAAGTGGGAGAACATATGTCAAGTGCTTCATACAGTGCATGGTATGTAATTGCTTTGGATAATGCGAGCTCCTGGTGTGGCCCAGCCTGCTGGGAGCCAGACTCTCGCCAGGGTTTTCAAAGGCAAGCCCTGTCTCCCTTCCTCCTGGTTTTTGCTTCGCGCCTGCCAGCCTAGTCTTGGCAGTTCCTGGGGCTTGGGTCATCGGAGCCATTTTGAAAGTCTTTATTTTCCTCCAGCATCTCCCTTCCTCCTGGTGGAGGGATGCCTGCCATCAGCTGGGTAGCCTATGTGTTTGGGGATGCACTGCAGTTTTATAGTGCCCTAGAAACTAGTGTTTTGTCCTTTCATAAACCAACCATCAAGAGCCCTTTCACACATGTTCTCCTTCCCCCAGCTGCAGTCTGGCTCCCCTCCATCACTCAGACACAAAATGGTTCTTTCAAAGCCAACAGTGTCCTGTTCTCATCCTCTTTCTGCTCACTTCTGGGAAGGGCTGGGACCTGGGAAAAATCATTCCTTCCTGGGACTGTTTCTTCAGGTAACTTCTCTTCCCACTGTTACTTTCTGGCCTCCTCTTTTTCCCGAGGCTTCCCTGTATACCCCATCCCATTCCCACCTCCCCAGGTGAGCTTTCAGGGCTCACATTTCTCACAAAGCCTTTCAGAACTTTCCAGGTTCCAGAGAGCTCCCTCCTCTGAATTTCCAAAACATTCACCCTTCATATTGCTCAATAAGCCCCTGGAAGGATGGCTACTGCGTGAGTTTTCCTGTGATTGGTGCTTCTCTATTCCTCTGGTTTGCAAACTTCTTGAGAGCAGACACAGAACTTTCTGTATGAGAGGGGCTCCATCAATATAGATCTTGGTTGATATACTATGAATAGCTCCCATTTGTTGAGTGGGGCCAGGCTATGTATGTATGTATGTATGTATGCATGTATGTATGTATGTATGCATGTATGTATACATGTGTGTGTATGCATGTATCTATGTCTATATCTATCTATATCTCTATCGACCATCTATCTTATTTGGTCATTACAACATCTCCATGAAGTGGCTATCATTATATTCATTTTACACTTGAAAAAATTGTAGTTCAGAGAGAAAAAAAGAGCTTGACCAAGGCCAAAAGGCTGGAAAGGAATAGGGCCCAGGATCACAATTCAAGCCCATTTCCCAGGCTTATGCACTAAACAAGTAGTCTCTACACTTTCCGTATCGGACGTCCCTTTCAGGAAATACATATGTGTATCTTTGTATCTTTGTAAATTTATAATTTATAAAACTATATGTATCTACCATAGTATTAATATATTTGTACATTATAAAACATATCACAGAAATTTAAATAAAAAGATAACTTAACCCTAAGTATAGATTGAGGTTTCTAAATACCATTTCCCACTAAAAGAAACCAGCTCCTCACAGAAGTCTGGGAAGTGAGCTGAGAACATCTCGTCATACCAGAAAGCAAGGAAGCTATCAATTATCATTGAGGTCATGTCACAAGGACTCAGGAGCCAATTGAACAGATTTCCATTTGTCAAAAATGGGACACTTTGAGCAACTCCAATGGGTTAAACCACATTATATATACTGAAACTCATATGCTTATAATACTAAAAAATACCCAGGAGATCACTTTTGGAAAATACTTGGTGATCGACTTATTATTTTGAAAACTGGTAAAGTAAAAGAATTTTTCCTGTCTTTCCTATAAGAATTGTGCCTCAGGGTTAGCAAATAGCCAACGAGAAGATTCTTTTTACAGAAGTAAGTCTTCCAGCTAAGAAATGAAGACAGATAGAATTAAAACACCACACTTTGTAACCACTAGTGAATTAAAGGATTTGGCAATGATCATTGAAGACTGCTGATATCACAAAAAGAAGAGAAAATCCATGTTATATTCTCTCAATAGATGTCCATAACACGATCTACAAAGTGTTCTTGCCAAAAATATTTAATTTAGGGCCTCTTGATTTTTCATTTACAGGAAATACAAGGGATGGAGTCACATGATAAATGATACCATGGGAATAAAATCAGCAAAATTCAGCCTGTAGAAGATTAGCCAGGAAAAACAATCCAAGTTCTTCAACAAAATTTTGCAAAAATAGAAAAAAAAAGATTGAGACGGGGACCAATAGAGTAAAAAGGACTTAAGGACATATTTATTCATCACAAATACATGACATTGTTTCAATCTCAATTCAAAGTATAAAAAAAATGTATAGGACAATTGAGGAAATGGGAATATTGATTAGATATTCAATTATACTGAGGAATTATTGATGCTCAGAGTACAATGATGGTTTGTGGTTATGATTTTAAAGAGGCAGGACTTGTTTTTGAGATCTATACACTGAAATATTTATAGCTGTAAAGATAATGTGTCCAGCAGAACACAGAGCACCGGTTATCAGTTCCAAGGTCGGACTCCAAACACTTCTGCCCATTGCATCATGGTGTCGGAATTGCCAAGGAAAATACGGGACTGGAACAACACTTTGCTTACAAAGTAGAAACAGCGATATCAACTTCAAGAGTGCGTGTTGGTCTCCCATGGCCATCAGGCCTCTCCCATCAGCCAATGAAGGGCATTTGTCCTACATGTACCCCTCTAGAGTGGAAGGACCCTACACCCTCCTCCGTGGAGTCTGAAATACTGAGGCAGGGGCGGAGGAAGGGGAGGGTGGTGCATGCCAGAGGGCCATTGATGTACATACTTAAGCAGAACAAAGGAATATTCAAGGAGCCTGAAATAGGGAAACATATTCTCACACAGGGCAATAAGCGATAAGCCCAATACAGGATACCTGTGCTCTTTATCTCTTGGTATGGAGTGTTCCAGGCACAAGGCCTACTCCTGTGCAACCGCATGGGGGTCAGAAGACTTTATGCATGAGACTGCCTTCTCTAGCATACAGTATCTGGGAGGCGGAGTAAGTGGATGAGTAGAGGAAGCAAGACTGGCCATGAACTAATAACGTTTGAAGTCAGATGATGGTCATATGGGTATTTGGGAAGTTCGTTTCATCATTCCACTTTTGTGTTTGAACTTTTAATGGCAAAAATGGCTTTGTAATGACAACATAAAAATATGTATAAAAAGTGTTAACACTTTCTTCTCTTCCAATGGATTGTTTGGAGGTAGCCCCTCTGGGTGTGCCACCCCACTTTGGAGACCAGTGCTCTAGGCTGCCCTGCAGCTTCACCTCGCAACCCAGGGCCCACAGGAGACATGACTGTTAGACTCTTCCCCCTAGGAACCAAGGTCCACCTCCCAGCTAAAGGCCTTCAGAGAATGAGAATGAATTCCTTCATTCTGTGCAACCTGTGTCCCTTTTCTAACAATGGAAGGGATCTGCTTTTCAAGATCCCTTCAGAAGGAAAGAGTTGCATCGTTTAAAGAAAAAAAAACAACAACAACCTGGTGTTCAATAAAAATGGAAAAGACAAAGCTCTCTTTCAAGAAGTAACAACTCTGCCAGCTTACTCCAGGTGAAAAATAATGCTGTTGGCAATGAGACTGGGGTGTTCTATCACCGTCTCAATAAACTTTCTCTCCCCTGGGTAGTATTTTATAGTTACTGCTTCTATGCCCCATTGCACAGGCATAATTTGTTATTTGTTTACATGTTTCACTTATTCTGTTAAGGTGGAAGTCCAGTGATGCATTATTACTGAAAACACACACACACACACACACAGAGAAAAACTCAATGAAATCTGACAAGATTCTGAACCTTCACCTTTTCAGAGTACAACTGGCCTCCCCAGGATCTTTGGGCTCTTAGATCAAATGTGCCCTATGTCCCCACACATAGTCCCTTCTCCATCTCTGAGAAGGAGCAGGATGATGCCAGGATGCTGTCTGTGACGGCTCAAGTTCCAGATTCCCTCCTCTGCTTTATCTTCCTGCCTGAAGATTAAATTCCTCCCATTTCTGGGTGGACTGTCCGTTTGCACAGCACTTTCCTCAAGACAGTCATGGGAAGGAAATAAAGCAGGTGTGTTACTATCTGCCCTTTATCTCTGTATGAGACTCAATGAGGTCAAGGATGTGGCAAGTTCAAAGACCTAGCAAGAGAGGAATCTGGCCCAAGCTAGCTCTGACGGGACCGGAATGACCCTGTGGGCCCAGTTCCTTACGAGCTCTCTGACCGGGGGCAAGTCACTGAATGCTTAGGTGAAAAGGTGGAAATGACAGCACTTACTGCGCAGGGCTTTTTCTGAAATGAGAGATTATTTAAAATGCTCAGCAGATAACTGACATGTCATAAATGTGCCGTCAATGCTAGCAACACTAGTGGTCTTTTCAAAGCATTGTGTCTGGAGAGCTCTGGGACCTTAGAAGAGCAACAGCCACATCAATAATAGGTAACTCATGTTAATAATAATAATAATAATAATAATAACAATCTGAATAGGGGACTTACTACATACAGGCACCGTTTGAAGCCCTTTTCGTGAGTGAACCCATTTAGTCCTCACAACACATCTACGTAGCAGGTATTAGTATTACGCTCATATTGCAGAGGAGAAGCACATACGGCTACCAGGTTTAAGTAAACCGACAATTTCCTTGCCTTTTGAAAGAATCAGCGTACACTAAAGTGTTTCCTTGCTCTGGCATCTTTTCCATCATCATTCAAAGCACCCAGCCCTGGGCCTGCCATCGGGGTCTCCAAAGCCCTCACCGCGCTTGCTGAGAGCTCAGCACTTCAGCTCCCTAACTTTTCCCTCTGGTCGTGAGATTCACCATTTTATGTGCCAGGGATTTTTTGGGTGAGGAAGTCAAGGCCCAGGAGGAGGAGCGACTTGCTTAATTCACATAGTGAGCTCTGAGGGTCAAGTCTGTGATCTTGCCCTCCCCTCCACATCTCTGGGCTGTAATCCTATAAGACAGCAAAGGGCCCAGCTGCCTGAAGCCCCCAGACCTTCGGAAGCCGGGACGACTGCACTGAGCTGCTGCAAGCACCAGGGCCAAGGGGACACGAACATTCAGTAGGGGGCACCTGAGAGCCCAGATGGCCAGGGAGCCTGGGAGAGAGCTGCCTACTCCCCTCCCTTGGGGCCCAGCCGACAGGGAAGGGCTTGGAATTTAATCCTCTGCATTCCACTCAGGGTTCCTGTGACATAATAAAGCCCAAGGATGGATGTGGAGTGACTTGTCAGCAGAACCCCCAGAGAGATTTTCTATAGATAGCCAGGGCGGGTCTCCAGCTCTGTCCCTCTCTGCGGGAGGAAAGTTCTTTTATGCCTGGGCTGGGCAATGCTTTATGCAGCAGGTGGGTCGGGTGGGGACTGGCCAGGCCCTGGGCCCCGAGGACTCTGTAAGGCTAGATGTGTGGCAGCAGGGGAGGGGAGTGCGAGGGAACCCAGAACAGGAGCGAGAATTCCAACTATGGCGTTTGGGAGAAAACTATTTAGTTATTTGCCCTCACTGACCTCACCCCACGTTGGGACTTGGGCTGCAATGAAATGTCCCAAATACCGAACCTCATGCAGCCTTTGATGCTGGCTCTGAACAGATTCCACGGCCTGAGCCAGGCTCTCTTTGGGGAGAGAGGCGTGTTTGGAATGTTGGTGTGCCAGTGCCCGATTGGAAGTTTGGGGTTTCAGAGTTCCTTGATTTGCATGGCCAAGCGCATGGTTTTTACTTTCCACAATAGAAGGCTGGAATTTGAAACTCTGTTTACCTTCCAGATTCCAAACAAGCGGCATTCCTATCAATAATGTCACATAAATACTGGCATGATAGCATAGAATCCTATCATCACTAATATTTTTTTCATCCTGTCTGCTGGTGGAGAGGAATTCTCAGAAGCCATGCATATATTTTACATAAAATAATAGCTAAGCTGCCAAGGGCTTTAACGATATAATTTCATGATGGGCTTCTGGGCTTTTTGGTTTATGCTGCCATCAGAACCCCAAGACAGAATTAATTCATGTAACTGGGACGGCCCAAGTACCATTTTTCCACGCTGCTTATAAGTGAATTCAACTATTTTAATTGCCCAAACATTTGGTGGGTAGGATATGAGGTAGAGGAAAGCCTGTCTGATATATTCATTAGCTTCAGAATACATTCATAAGAGGAAATATACTGTTGTTAAAAACATGAACATTTGGGTCAGACATCCTGGGTTTGAATCCTGACTTGGCTTTAAAGCTGTGACTGATGATCTCTGAGGCTCCATTGGCTCATTTGTAATACGAGCTCGTATGTGTTGCTAATACCTACCTCTAAGGGCGGCTGAGGGGATGAAGTGCCACCAGAACTGATGGAATGGATGAATATATTACCTGTAAGAGGCCGTTTGTACAGTGCCTGGAGCACCATAAGTGTCAATACGTGGCTGCTTTATTATTAGGTCCACAGCAAAAGCAAAGCATCCCTGAAACATTAAGATAGGTCCAGGAATCTTAGCCACGTCCAGCCAGGAGCTTCTCCTTTTAGCCCTTAAATTCCCCAGATGCTCCACATTTGTGAATTGTATTATTCCCAGCGAGAGCAGGGTGGCAGCCCCCACCCTGTCTGGAATCCCAGAGCACCTCTGGGATTCTGACCTAGCACAGCTGCCTGTCGCAAATAATTTAGGAAACATGAAACAACATATTGCAGTTCCACAGAAAGGTCTGAAGAGTGAACTTTAAGTGTCTGTCATGGATCCGCTTTCTCCTGCACAGGAACAAAAGAATACTGCCCTCCCGCCTCTCCAGGAGAAGCACGAGCTCCTCAAACACAAAAACATGAGGTCCATGAGGGTCCATTCCCTGCTAAAGTCTGTTACAGAGCTACTTTCCATGGTGTCTAGGACTTTCGGGTAGACGTAAACACAGTTCCGGCCTGAAAGTAGACCTTGGCTTTGTAATACCAAACCACGTCTTCAGATGTTACCTCCACTATGTATTAGCTGTGTGACCTTGGACAAGGAAGTTAATGTTTCTGAATCTGTTTCTTAAAGTCTGTAATCTACAGGAAATGGTAAGCTCCTCACTGGGTGGTCAGGTGGATGAAATGGCTGACTGCATGTAAAATGCTTGAGACAGCTTCTGACACATGGTAGACCTCCCAGGACCTTGTCTCCCTTGCAGACAGCGAAGGGAACCAAAACAGAGAGACAATGCCAACTCAGTTCCCTCATACCCTGTTCCAAGAGAAACAAGGAAGAAGACCACGGAGAAGGAGATAAGATTGAACTCTACGTTAGAGAAAAACAGATTGTGATGTGATGTGACCTGCCAGAGACCTCAGGTGGTAGGGGTGTCAAAACTCACTGAAATGCATTATCTTACAGCCCACACCCAAGGAAGCTGTTGGACCCAGCCCAGTTATTAATAGCACTCTCCTGAGAACTTAGAGCTCTGAGTACACCAACTTAGATGACCTGAGGAGGTATTTTAGGGAACCAGATATTACTGTTAACTATCAAAGCCAAAGGAAATTTTATCTCCAAAAAAATTTGTTTTGCTTGAAATCTGGTCACCCCATTTCTTAGCTGTGACCTCCAGAATGGGGTGTCCCACATAATCAGGAGTCAAGTTTCGTGTCTTTAAATATTCCCACCCACTTTCCTTGTCAAGCATGGCAACAGAATAATCATTAAATGTAGACGGGGCGTGACATGTCTCACAGGCTGGTGACAGTGTCCCATGTAGGATGCAAGTTGAGATTTTTCTTCATAACCGGAGTGACTTCTGCTGCCTAATAGCCAAGAATTTGTGTTGGATTTATGCAATCTAAAGTTGCTACTTATTTTATACAACTTTTCCTTATGTACTTCTGCTCTCTTTGAAAGTATTTCCTTCTTACCTCTGTGAGTAAACTCATCACAGTCATTTTTAGGAAGTGTGAATGTAGATGAATTTATTTTCAGGTCAACTCTGTAGCAGCCAAGTGCCCAGAACAGATCTTTGGAGAGAAACAACCCTCACTACAAAGGAAAATATACATAGATTTGCTTGTTTTCGCTTCTGAAGCGGTACTGTGCCTGTTAAGTCCTGTGTCTTTCTCCACAGCACCTAGAATAGTTCTCTCTAGCGGTTGGCATTCCATAAATAGGACAGTCTAATATCAGGTTCAGGGAGGCACTCAGAGGTAAATGGAGTGGGGGGAGGCTGTAGAAAATGGATTTCCCTCGTCTTAGTGATCCATTTTTTTGTGACTGATATCATTATTCATCCCGGAGGGCTAAGGATATAGTTTATAGGAAATCATTCAGAGAAAGTGTCAATATAAAAGATGTTACGTATAAGAGCCACTGGGCCCTCTTTGAGACTGTAATCACCAAGGAGATTGAGCCTCTGCTTGGTCGGCTTTGTATCATGCCCAGCAGCATGTTACTTATAAATAGGCTCAAAAATAAGTGCTATTAGACATTGACAATGATGCTAGAAGTACCACTGGGCTGCGATTGCCTCCATATTTGCAATGAACCAGCATGTCTCTTTGGTAAGTCTCTTGGCTCTTTTGGGTCTGGGTTATATTTGTAAAATTACTGGTTCATTGCTTCCCAAACTGTTAACCCTAGCTTGGACCCCCTCTCCCAGACCCACCAACTCATTTATTTACTTAATAAATATTTACCGAGCACTTACTATGGGCTAGGCACTCTGCTAGGAGTTGGGATATAATTTGTGAGAAAAAAAGATGCATTCCTTGCCCTCATGAAGCTCATAGTCTAGTGGGAGAGACAGACACAAAATAAATGACCATACAAAAGGAAATACAATTAAAATTTGTGTGAAGTGCTCTGAAGAGAAAAACAGAGCTCTGTGAGCGTAACACAGAAACCTCATTAGGGACTGGGGGAACCACAAAAAAGGCCTGTGGCCATGTTTTCAATATCCTCTGAGAAACCACATAATGATAAAAAGTTACTGTGAACTGAATAATGCTTTAAAATGATTTGCAGTTTATCAAACACAACAGCATCTATATACAGGTGGACAGGGTAGTTTGTATGTCTAAGACAGCTGAGTCCATGAATGCTTTGTATATGAATGCATGCATGGAGACCTGACATCCTGCAAATGCAGCAACCTCCCAGGGGACCTGAGGATCACTTAACTAGAATATCCCTCGTCTCCCACTAGCTGTAAAGGCAGCCTGCGGGACTCCTCAGCAGAGATTTTAAAGAAAAACAGTTGGTTTCCCAGGGAGGATTCGTGTCAACACTCAACAAAGGCCCAGTCAGCTCATTCCTCCCCAGAGGCCAACACCCATCAGCTGATGACAGTGGACGGTCGCCTGGCCAGAGGTGTAGCCCAGCTCCCACCACCTGGCAAAGTTTACTTGCCTTCAGGCTGGTCTGATCTAGAACAAACCCAACATTCAAAAACTACGCCAAGTCCGCTCAACATTCAGGAAAAAGGAGGCAGTGTGGGCCTCTTCAGCAGCCCCCACCCCCGCCACCAAACTCCAGTGTTGTCAACCTGTATTTTATTTCTCAGGGCTCAACCAGGTGAGTGCATGTCCCAGAAGGAAACATATATTTCCTCCATAATGGCCTCCTAGCTATGTAAATGGCTACACACATTTGATTTACATTTCCAGATTATAGTTTTTAAGGCTTTCTGTCAAGCTCCCCATTGGAAGTAAAAAAGTTTTCAATATTCGAATCCTTGCTTAATCAGAAAGCAGTGAATGCAGGTAAGAAGCTGGGTCCAAGATGCGAATGATCTCCTTTCACAGGCAAAACCACCTAAGGACGAATGAGGAATTCAAATTCTGCCTTTGACTGTGTGTCCTCTCCAGGAGGAGGAAGGAGAGAGGAGGTTCAGTTCATGCTAGGAAACAAACTGCCAGGACTGACACCGGGGCAGTCCCAGCCTTGCCTGGAGTGGATGTGTAGGAAAGGAAATTCTTTTGTAGGACTGGTAATACCTCACTTAGACCCTAAATCCATGGACAACAGAGATGGCATCTTAGTCATATAACCCCCGTCGTGGCAAGCTCAGTGGGCATATAGCTCACTCTTTGTTGAAAAAGTGAATGGTTCTGGAAAGGTGTTGGGAATGCAGTCACTGAGCCAGTCAAGTGGAGAGAAATAAGCCTCAAAAGTAGCAAGAACAAGTCTGAAGGTAAAGAAGCAAAGGAGGGCACACCTAAGAAGTCAGACAGCAGGCAGGAGGGAGGATGGGGATTGCACTGCTCCATGTAACTGGCCGGGGGCAGGATGAACAGGATGTGCCTTCAGAAGACCCATGCAAGCACGGGTACATCTCCACACACTAGAGCTGAGTGCTCCTAAGGCAAAAAGGACTGTTCACTAGTCAAAAGTTGGACTTCACCATCCTTTTGGAGAGGAAATACCTCACATTAGTTTGAAATACGATTGTATTTGCATTTGTAAATTGCATTTACAATTTATTTTTTAGAGACTGCTCCTGAGGACATTCCAACATGTAAAGCACGCATTTATCTGTCACACGAGCTATTTATGTTTTTATTTAGATCCCATCAAAGTCTAAAACAGGGTCTGAAATGACGAGGTACCCACAGATAACTTGGTGAATACAGGCGAATGGAAGAGGTGAAAACAGTGCTCTACAAAGCATGTTTCCTTTCACCTCTGTTCCCTCCTCACCGTGGCTCTGTGAGTCAGGCACTGCGCTTGGTGTTGGAAGAATTGTGTTCAAATCTCAGCTCTGCCACTTACCAGTGGCTCTGCCACAGGCCAGTGTGAGTTGGGATACATCACTTAACCTCTCTGAGTGTCTCAGCTTTCTCTCACTTTATGGTGACTATTGCATTTAATACATAACCAATTTTAGTATTTTTACCAAGTGGCAGTGAAACAGATTTCCAGGACTTGATTCAAATTTTATCAGGGTGATTCACGTGCATGATCAAAATATCAAATAGTCCAAAAGGTTTTGTAATGTAAAGAAATAGTGTCCTGACCCACCTCTCCCCACCCTCATTCCTCTTCCCATAGATGAGAGCCTTTAACCAGTTTCTGTTTTTAGTTCTGCTTGTGGTTTCTGCCGCATCTCCAAATAGTATGTTTACACTGCTATGTCTTAATCAACAACCTTAGTAGACATTATCTATCCACTTCCTTCTAGGGTATATAAAGTTTTAATTCCTGTCCCCCACTCCCTCCTAAGTTTGGAAAGTTTTAGCTATTTTAATTTCTCTGCTACTCTTGTAACTATAGAGAAACCTCTAATTTTTGTGCCATCAACAGTCAATGATACCTCTGACTACCCATTCAGCAAGATGAAGATAGAAACAGAAAGTCTCTTTCTTCTACCTCTCTACACCCTCTACCTCCCAAAATCTGTTTATTCTCTAACCACAATTAAGTTTCCCCTGCTTTGTTTATAGGTTGATTCTGAAAACTGAAAACCAGAAAAGAGTGCTTACGTTCTGGCTATGTTATAGAGCTAAGTATGCTCCATGCTTACATTCCTTCTCTATGGTTCCAATGTCATGACCCCAGGGCCACTCAAAGCAAAATGTTTCAGCATTAAGAACAAAGTCTTCTTTTTCACACTCACCCAATTGCTCAACATAGTGCCACATTTCAGGTTAGTTCCTACTTTTACTATGACTTATCTGTATAATTGTTTTGTTTTTCATGGAGTTTCTGACCATCTTTTTTTCTTGTAGGTAAAAGAAACATATGTCTTCTTTACCATATTCAGTTTTTCCTTATTCAAGTTATTTCTTGGAATGCATCCCATTCTTCTTGAAATAATTTTTCTTAGAGTTCATAGATATTCTCTTTTAATGTGGACAAATTGCTTGCTGGGTCAGCTGACAAATGGCATCCAGGAATTTCCTGGGTAAATTTTATTATTTCTTATGTAACAGACATTACCTTTCCTGAGATTTTGCCTTGGTTTTGCTGAAGTAACATCCTCAGAAAGGAAATACAGTAGTAAATTTCTTTCATTCTTAAATATCTGAAGCTGAATTTATTAGGTGTTCACATTTAAATGTTTGTTTGGTTTGATATAGAGTTCTAGTTTTAACATAATTTGTGCTCAGAACTTTTAAAGACTTTATTCTACTGCATTTTGACATCTGCGGTTTTGGATTAGAAGTCTGGTGCCAGTTGGATTCTCTTTCTGTGTAGGTGATTTACTTTTTCTCTTTGGAAGCTCTTAGAATCTCCTCATGCTTGGTGTTCTGACATTTCACAGTGAGTATGTACGTCTAAGCAGAAGAATTGTTTCTTTATTCTTGCTGGGCATTTGATAGCTCTTTTGTTTTGAAAATTCTGAGCCTTTTCTTCTGTTTCCTTGATTATTTTACCTTTGTGTTGTCATTGTTCTCTGTTTTGAACTCCTAAAAAGTAGATGCCAGGATTCTGGAATTGATCTTCTGTGAATTTTTTCTTCATATATTCCATCTTACTCTCTTTTTCTTCTATGTTCTGGAAGATTTTTCTCAACTTTATATTCTATCATTTCTATTAAACTTTCAATTTTCCAATCATATTTTTTAAATTTCTGAGAATTCTTTCTTAGTTTTTGATTGTTCCCTTCGCTTAGCATTCTGTTATCATTTATACATGTAATATCTATCCAAATCTTTCTGGAATAGGGTGATTGTCTTAGTCAGCTTGGGCTGCTGTGACAAAAATATCATAAACTGTGGGGGGTGGGGCTCAAGCAACAGACTTTTATTTCTCACAGTTCTATAGGCTGGGAAGTCCAAGATCAAGGGGCAACAGATTCAGTATCTGGTGAGAGCTCCACCTTCATGACCTAATCACCTTCCAGAAGCTCTCCTTCTTAATACCATCATACTGGGGGTTAGGATTTCAACATATGAAGTTGGAAGGGACAAGAACATTCAATCCATAACAGTGATCGTATATCTTGGTTTGACAGGGATAGTTGTGGTTTATACCTGTTGTCCTGGCATAAATATCAACAGGTCTCCATATAACTTTCAAAATTGCCCGAGGTTGGATGACAAATTACATGGTCACATTACTCTGAAGATATTGATGAGAATTTTTTTTTTAATGTGATCTTCTGTTTTGAATTATTTCTGTTTCTTCAGGGTGACATTTTCAGGTTGTTGTTATTTTTAAACTTAATTGTCCATTGGTATTTAAGAATGAGAAGGTAGGAATTGGGATCTCTGGGTACAAAGAGCTTGTTGACTGATGGAATCTGTTCTAGTGGGATAAATAGGGAACTGACTCTGTTCTGGAAACCTCCGAAAACAAGAATAAGAAGAACTGTATTCTGTGGTACCCAAAACTGTACCTGTTGTCCAAGTTCTTCTCAGACCATTTAAAATGTTTCTTTAGGGCTCAATTAATTATTTTTTTAAAGTGGTGATAATTTCCTGCTGTCATGCATTCTGGGGGAGAGGGGAGTAACAACGATTTCATATGTGGACCTTTAATAAGCCCTCTTCTCACATCTAGTTCTTGCTTCTCCCATCTGCCCTACCTGCCACCTCACACCCAGAACCTCTGCCAGGCTCTGCTAGGCAGATGGCCTTCCTCCTTTACTGCAAACTCCATCAAAGGGGCATGCCTGTTTTGGCAGAAATTTTCTAAAACCACTTATTCACTGATAATGCCCCTTCTCCATTCTCTTCATTGTTATGGATTTTCACTTTTTTCCCTTTACTATTCTTTTTGTGAGGTGTCTGGGGGGATGAGCTCTGCTCGATCTAACATCTCAATCAGGAATATAGCTGTATCTTTCTTTTTATCCTTTATAATGAGGATAATGATGCCTTTCCTATTTATTTGTTTGGAAGATTTATAGTTGAACCTCAATATCCATTCTCTTTCATTTGTAACGGCGTTCCCATTTTTCAGCTGGCACGCGACAACCTGAGACAATTCTAGCCTCCCTTGCAATTTGTTGTGGCCATGTGACTAAGTTCTGGCTAAATGGGGTATAGGTGGATGGACCTTGTAGCAGCTTCCTGGGATGGTCCTTAAGAGACAGGAATTTTGTCCTGTTGGCACTATGATGGGCTATGCAAAGACCCTGGGTTTCTGGCACCATGGCGGCCAAATTTTGTTTTGTTTAAAACATTGTTATTTTCAGTTTTCCTTCACTACAGCCAAACAAAAACCAAACTAATACAAACTTAAAAATGATCTGTGAGGTACCAAAAAGATGATAAATGTGAAAGTGATTGGTAAACTGTAGAGGGCTATTACAATGTCAGATATTATTAATATTATACTTTATACTAGCTTAGATTTTAAGCTTCTCTTCTGGGCTGGTTACTTTTTAAAGGGAAGCTCCCTTATCTAATTAATTTTTATCATCAATAGCTGGCATAGAGTAGAATTCAATATGATTATTTATTAAATAAAGGATTTCAATAATTATTAGTACATTAAAATAACATCAAAACCTTGTGTAAGAAAAGGAGGGAACTCAAAATATTAATTGGTATTAGAATAAAGAAATACTGTAAGAATAAATAAGACACTAATAAAAATACAAGATGAAGAGAAATAGAGAGGAGTGAGACTTCTTTTTTATTTCTGAATCATGTAACTAAAATGTATATTTGAAAAGAGTAATTTAAAAAATAAGCAAGCTTGGAGGTTAAAAAAATTATAATTTCTTATAATATAGCCATTTCTAAAGGACTGCAGGCCCCATTAGAATTCCCAGACTTATGAACACATTGATTGTACTAACTTGATTAGGGTAGCGTTTCAAACTTATAGAATCCGGGACTGTTCAAATTGCTGAGGACCTACGGTCTGCTTGTTCCAATCCCCTCATTTTGCAGATGAATAAAGTAAGGCCCAGGGAGGTCCAGTGACTCGCCCAAGGTCGCAGTATCGTTCATAGCAGAACAATAGCAACATTTTACTCCAGTTGGCCCACTCCCAACCAAGTATTCTTTCTACTGCTTTGTTCTCCCTTAGAGTACTTAAGGGATGAGTTAAGCAACACATAAATTCATTCCATATTGCTTAAACCAAAACCCAATACACGAATCAATTTGTTTATCAAATATTTATCATGCCATCTTATACCCTAGACCCTATGATAAGGGCTGGAGTTACAAGCAAGTCAAGGAGGTCCTGCCCCCTGTCATCTGCCCTCTGTCTCTCAGAAGAGATGACAGCGACTGGGCTTCCACTGCTATTTGTTCATGAGATTAACAGAGGTGAACCCCCTGCAAAATGTGTGCTAAGTAAATTCTAATTATGCTAACCCGTGCCTGGGCTGCCGGTCGCACAACCACTGTAGTTTCCTGTTGTCCTCCTCCCCTCGTCCCATACTTTTTTCAAGGGGTCAGTTTGCTTAACGGAGTGATCTGATAGGGGAACTCATGCTGAAATGCTGTGGCTCCCAATGAAGTTGGTGCTGTCCCCTCAGGAACATTTGGAAATTGGAGAGTTTCCTTGGTGGTCACAATGACTGGGTGTCCCTACTGGCATTTAGTGGATCATGGCTAAGGACCTCTCTCACAGTGAAGAATTGTCTGCCTCCCACACAAGTTTGTCTTACTGGACAATTACCAGGTGAAAACCTGTTTTTATTCATCTGAACCTAGAACCTTAACGTGATATATATTTTTTGACAGTTCAATGTACACTTAATCTACCAAGAATGCGCCCACTGTGTAAATCAAGAGAAGCCTTTCCTTATTTTGTGTGGAACTTTACCAAGGACCATTGGCTATTTTGGTGAACACATCACTGGCAGCGATACTTCTCATAGTTTCGAGTCACCAGGGTAATGTGTCCCCAGTGTACATTTATAGCTGCTGCATTCCTGGGGATTTTATATGGGTGCAAGCATCGGAGCATTTCCTCACTTCTAGTAGCATGCCCATGTGTGTGTTGAGATCCATGCCATTTTATTGTGAATCATCTTCCTTGTATATTCTGGCCCATTTTTCTGGGTTTTAGGGGAATGCCAGTGATATGCTGTACCTCTGGCTGAATTTTTCAACCATACAGATGTTTCTGGTCAAACACATCACCACCACCATCATCATCATCAAATAAATTTCCTGAATGTCTAGATATTGCTGTGAGGCATGCATGATATTGGTATACTTGAAATGCTGTATGTGTACAGGTTACATTATCTATGAGTTTCGCTTCAGGAAGTTAAGGGGGTATAATAAGTAATTGCTTTAGAGGATCATCGGGCCTGATCGGTCAGAGAACCCCCTCTTAGGCACCACATAGGAGACACTGCCTGCACTGCAAACCCACAGAATCGTGGTGAGTGAGCGGAGCAGGCAGGGACAGATCACAGCCCGGCTTAATGACCACTTGCAGGTAAAGAGCAGGCTGTGGCTGTATTCTGGGAGCAGCTGCAGGAAATCAGTCTGGCTGAGGGCATGCTTTTCTCTGAATTGCTGGAGTCAACTCTGGCTTCGATTTACAGGACTTGGCATCTGCACTAAGTACATGACAGAGCGACAGAAGTCTTTCCATTTGCAAAACACCTGGGAAAACCGCCTAATAAGCCTACTCCACGACTGGCACTTAATGAATATGTAACAGAAGTATAATTTGTTTGAAGTAGAGATTCTGGCCTGTTTTTTCCTGGATTTGGGGGAATGCGGATACAATTCTACACCTCTGGCTTGATTTTTCCAACCATAGAGATGTTCCTGGTCAAACACATCTCATCATCATCATGTAATAATTTTGCTGAATGTCTACTTGCTATTCATAGCAGCAGTGCATGAGACTGCTCATATTGGGAGTGCTAAGTATGATGATCACAGTTTTTATTATCCAACATTCAGTTCATTTATTCAACGTTCAACAAATGTCTATCAAGCACGTACTTTGAGCCAGACAGTGCCACGTATGAAGAAGAAGGTGTACTTCCTACTCTCAGGGAGCTCACAGATTCAGGGAAGAAATGGATATTAACAAATAATTATGCAAGTAGGTGGACATTTATAGCTGGTTTCTTAAAAAAAAAAACACGAGAATAATTGCATGGATACCCATAAGCACCTGAATTCATAATTTTTGCCTCCCACCCCAAGGTTGTTTTTCTCTAAAAGTCCTGATCTTAATTATCTGGACTTTTCTACAACCAACTTCCCAAGTCAGAAAACTGAACCATCTTAGCAATTGCTTCTTTCTCACTTCCTACCCTTGACACCTAATTCAATCACCAAGTGTTGTTAATTTTACTTCTCAAATGTTTTTCTACTGTGTCCTTTCCTCTTTGTCCTCACAGCTCCCTTTATCATCAGCCTGGACACTTGTGACAGCTCTGTGACAGGTCTTCCTGCCTTAAGTCTTGCATTGCTATCCACCACGATTCAGGTACAGAGAACAGAATCCTCTCTATCCAGTTTGGGTAGAAGGTGCTTTGTTAGAGGGCATTAAATAGAGGGCTTACAGAATGGCTAGAAAAGCTGAAGACATAGTTTGAGCTTTTGAAACTGGCTTTGAGAGCCACATTGCAAAGCCTGGGTACCAAGGGAATCACTGCCTCTTTTACAATGAAGAAGTGCTTGCCAAGTACAGAAGGTTGTATTTCAGCTGCCAGCTCCAGAACCGTGCCTCCGCTGCCCTAATCAGGATGCCAGCATGATTGGGAAAACATGAAAATTAGGGAACAGCCATGATTACAAGCAACCGTGACCATTGCAGAAAACCCACCATCTTCACAAGCGAGCTGTCCACACAACCAGCAGAGGTCAAGCCTCTGCCTCATTTCCATCTTTCAACTCTTGGGCAAACATTTCTGGTGGATAAAAACCTAAATCATATCCAGAGTGCTAGCTGCAATGGAGTCTTAGAAGTGTAGTTTTTAGCTTTTGAGCTACTGTAGAACTGCAGTATTCTAGTTGTGTTCTGCATTCCTCGCCTTAATTTAGGAGGCAGAGTGAAAGTATTGGAGACTTTTCATCTTGTTGCTCCACCTCCTTCACCACAGAGCAGTCGTGCTTCTCAGGTTGAGGACTAGAGAGAACAAAGGCAGGTATGCAGGGATAATCCCACCTGCCATTTTCTGAAGGGAAATTGTTCTTGAGAAGCCAGCATTGGAAAGAAATTGGGGGAAAGAAAAAACAAAGTAACTACATATGCAAAAATAACAAGGAAACTGCTGTTTTCACTAGCAACAACTGTGAAGAAGATATATTTAAGCGTTATACCTTGCTGTCCACAACGGATAGATATGAATTGAACTTTTAAAATCAACCTATTGGTTTAGATGATCACTTCTGAAACCTTGATCTCTGATTTTTTACTTTAATGTTTTTAACAATACATTAGCAGTGTATTCCTCTGGCCTTACTCCCCAATTAATTTTCTGTAAGCAAGCATTTAAACGTTAAAGAATCTCTTTGTAACGCAAATGATTCATTTGTAGTGCAAATAACCCCTTCAGTTTATCTAATATTGATTTTACCTGCTGTTATTATAGAAATTTATATTTTTTAAAGTACTACCATACTTGGTCCCATGTCATCTGACTTGTGGCCGAAACAGACTGTGTTTTCCATTGGAGTGTGCCATGTTAAGTTACAAGTCTGCTTTTTTTTTTTTAAGGTGATGTCAGCTGTACCAAGTTCTCTGAATTCAAACATATTCCAAAATGATCTGCGTGCAGAAGAACTGAGCTACGGTCTTATTCAACAACTCTCAATTTGACGTTCATCAGATCTATCTGAGATGTTTCTTAAACATACCAGTCTGGGTCCCACCTCAGACCTGTCAAATCTGAATCTCTGGGATCATGGGAGGGAAGATATCTGCATACTTGTAGGGTTGTCAGCTAATCCTATAAGATAAGCAATGTTTAAGAACCACTGGTTGACTACCCATCTTCAGAAGAGCACACACAACCATCAGTAACCAGACTCAGAAAGCTAACATGCAGCCATCAGATATGGATAATACTAAATATGCCATTACATTTGGAATACACAAACTGATCTGGGACTCTGTCTGTGAGAGGATGGTGATCCCAAAGAGCAAAAGGAATTTTATTAAAGCACTTCTAGCCACCATAAAACCATGACATAGCTTTTCTCTCTACCCTTAGATACACGTCAATGGGAAAGGATGCAATCCCCCAGGGACATTCTTAAGTCCTTCAGGTAGTTGGTTCTATTAGCATTTGAGGAAGGTCTTAGGAATCAATTTTGGGGGAACCCAGAAGTTTAATGTGGCTGGATCAATGCTATGGACTCACCAAACCCATTTCTCATCTTCATGGCAGCATCACCAAGCTAACTTGTAGTCTTCTTGCATGTAGATGGGGCCATGAGATTAGTCCCTACCACTGGAATATGAGAGGAAATGTGGTGTGTTATCCAGGTGGTAAGAGCAGGGCTACCTTCTTCATGTGATCTCTCTTCCCTCATCTGCTGGATTCAGAGAATACAGTGAAGAATTCCCAGACTTGAGGGGACTGCCACAGACTCAAGGTGCAAGGAGCCTGGATCCCTCAATGTGTATGTGGAACAGAGCCCTTACCCACTAGTCTCCAACCCCCAATGGGCTGTGATGTCAGTGAGGTTAGAGAAAAATAAAATTTGGGTGCTAAGTCACTACTGAGCATTGGAGTTGTTCGTCACAGTACACTGCCTGACCTGAGCAGCATGCATAGATCCTCCAGGGTTTCATCCTTCATCTTCTCCCCAGTCAATAAATAGGATAAGTGATATCAGAATTAGGGTCCAGGTCTGCCCTTTACAGTTGTGAATAGTCATTGTCTCCATGGAGGCAATCTCCTGACTGGAAGGTTACATTTTTTACTATCTTATGCCCACTCTGTTCCCTATCCCTTTCAGCACTTAGAAATCTATTTCTTCCTCTTTCCCTCCCCACTCCATGGAACCTATACTAGTTTTCTAGTCTACACTTGAATTTTGCCTGGAAGATATTGACTGCAAATAACCATTGATACAAGGCCTATTTGTTTTCTGCCTCTCTGTTGACATTTAAGTTCAATATTTAATCAAAAGGGAAGAAAGCGGGGACAAATCCCTCCAATATGAGTTTCCAAGATCTGGTTCCCCAAGATGCCTAAACTTAGAAGCCAGGTAAAAGCCTGCCTGTTGAAGTTGGCCTGTTTGGGTAACAGGATCCCAGCATTGTCCTGTTATTCTCAGAAGCCATCTTCAGTCACCAGGTGGCCACAAAGGAAGTCTCCATAAGCCAAATATCCATCACGAACTGGTGGTGGAAATTCCACTTGGAAAGGTTGCTCTTGTGTAAACCCAAACATTGCCTTCTCTGGAGCTCTTGGCTGAGTGAGCTGTGGTATCAGATGTAAGGTGGAAGGGAATGTGCTTGGTGGGCAGAGAGGATAGGAAGAAATGCCTCAGACTTCATCACTTATGAGCTATGTGACCTTGAGTGAGTTAATGAAACTTTCTGGGCCTTAGTTGTTGCATCTGCAAAACAGGGATTGCAACTACCTCAGGAGTCTATTGTGAGAATTAAATAAAACAATGCCTGCAAAGGGCTTGGGGCTGGCACCTGGCAAGTGTCAATGAACGTTAGCTGTTGAGGAGGTAATTGTGCTTACGGTTGTTATCATACCATTTAAGCTTTTTGTGGTGACTTCTAGTGACTGTCCAGCTGTTCCACAGGAAGACCTTGTCCCCAACTACAGCTAAACTACAGCTTTCTAAATTTTTAGACATAGAAGGAACCTTTGCAAAACCCCTGTTGTAAAGGTGAGGGACCTATAGCCCAGAAAGGTGAAGGGGAGTGCCTAAGTGATTTGATGGTGTCAGTACCAGAAATGAGGCTTCTACTACTCACAAAGGTTAGCTGTCCACCTCCCCCTTCCACAGGGCTTTTCCTGCAACCCTGAGGTTCTGAAACTGGATTTCTTGAATTCAAATCCTGCTTCTGCCAATTATTACATTGGTGCAAAAGTAATCGAGGTTTACAAGGTTAACAATAATTGCTAAAACCCCAGTTACTTTTGCACTAACCTAATACTAACAGTCCAAGGAAAGATCGTTAACCTTTGCATCTCAATGTGTCCTTGTCTGCAAAGTGGGGAGAATAGCAGCTTGCACCTCAGACTGTTTTCCAGAGGAGTGACTGGAATAGCCTCTGGTTCATAGTAAATTGCGCTTAGCAGTCCCAGCCTGTGAGATCTGGCTGAGCCTGCCCTCACCTTTAGAACGTTGAGAACTTCAGGACGCCCCGGACCATGGCTCTAATGACATGTTATGCTCCATGGGCCAACGCTGCCCCATAACCCTAATAGTCTTTAGAATTTCTAGCAAGTGTTCTCCTAGCAGCTCTGCTGAATGGCACAGTCTAATCCTGCCTGCCAGCTTTTCAAAATCAATCTCAAACGACTTCATGAGGGTGACCGGCCAGGATCAACAGTCATATGTGATGGACAAGAAAATAGAGACCCAGGAAGAGGGAGTCCCGTGTGTCATCATGTCTGCTGAGACCCTGACAAAAACATAGTCAGTCTGAGCCCCCCTGGGCCCTGCTCGGGAGCCTAGGGACTGCTCTGAACTGTACTCCTACACACACGTCTGCCCTCGCACTTCCACCCCTGGATCCCGGAGGAGCTTGGGCCCTGGACTCCAAGCTGGACTTTCCAAGACCTCATACTGCTTTGACTTGTCATAGGCAGAAAGCACTGCAGTCAAAACACTGCAATGGAGCCCACAAAACTCCCTGTCAGCAGAAAATCCTCCTACCTACAAGGAACAGGGTGGAAGTGAGGAGAGGGGAAAAAAATCCTTCCACAAACACTCTTCAACCCTATTGGATAACGGAGAAGAAGAAATGTTCTAGTGGTAAGAAAGATCAGCTAAATTCAGCTAAGACCGGGAATAGGATCCTGGCACAGACAGGTTGGGTGGTCTTACCCTGCTTGCCCAAATCATGAACTGCTGATCTCACGTCTCATTGCTCTTGCCTCAGCCCTGTTCCCCAGGCTCCTTCTCTCCTAACTTACTGATCAAGTTTCCACTCCAACCACTAGTGTGCCCCGTGCAGAGAAGGGGCACTAAACACGTGGGGCCCTAAACAGGACCACTGATTTCAGGCAGTTCTATTCCATGTTTCCCTGTCTCTCTCTCTCTCTCTCAGCTACAACTTTTGCAGTGGGGTTGTCCACCTCTTACAATGGCTAAATGAGAAAGGTCCTTATCTGAGCCCCCACCCTGACCTCAGCCGGGACTGACCCTCTAGCTGAGGAGACAGAGTTCCCGGGCAGCACCTCACATACAGCGTTCAGCAGAGGCAACTGGCCTGTGTGGTTGGGGCAGAATCACCAGGGACAGTGATGGTAACAGCCAGCGGGCATATCTCAGAGCCCTTGAGCGCTGAGACGAGGCTTTGGGCTGAGCAGACAAAACATAATCCTTGCTGTTTTCAACCTCATCCATTCATCTTGCTCATATGAAATTCCAGCCTTACATAGTCCCGAGCTCCACCCTGAAGCTTCTACCCCTGCTCTCCCCACCTCTGAAAGCAGTGCGTGTTCTAGGCTGAGATCAGAGGGGTGAGTTCTGTGCCCCCGGGAAGCCCGTTATCCTGTACGCTAAGGAAGGGACCTGACCCTGGTGACCCTGGTGACCTCCCTCCCCCCCCCCCGCCCCCTTCCTCACTCCCCCCTCTTTAATCACTGAGACAGCATTACGATTCTGGTTAGAAAGGATGTTAAGCCACGTGGGCAGCGCATCAAAGTAACCCCCCCACCGGGCTTCAGCAGCAAATACGCCGCCGCCTCGGAGGAGGCCTTGAAACGGCAGCCTCGGGATGTGAGCTGCAGTCCCAGCCGCGGCCGGCATCGCTCAGGGCTGCGCATTGCGGGTGATTTGTAAAGGAGAAGGGGGAAAAGCCCAAGGCAACTCCAGATTGCCTCTGTTTTGTGAGCAGACGAGATAAGCAAAACCATCTCTCTATAAAATTCAATTATTGTATTTTTTTCCTGGCTAATTCATTTAGCCTTGTTTATCACGGGGGCTGAGACGTCAAATCCCAGTGGGCGGTGCTCCCGCACGGCGGTGTTGTTGCACAATGAGGCAACAAGCCGTCTTGCCCAAGGTCACCCATCAGTCATGTGGCACCGCCAGAGCGACTTCCTGGGAGCAGGAGCGGGCTCCTCCTTCCTGGTCCCTGAGAGCTCACGGTGGCAGCCAGTTTTCCCTGCGCAGGGCCAGCTTTCTCTTCTGTGATCCCATCTTTCTTCCTTGCCTGGCTGCCTAGTTGAAGACCACCCCCTTACACATACACACATACATACACACACACACTCCCTTTTAATAAAGGATTTTTGCAATTGAAAACCTAGAGTCTCTGTCCATAGAATATTGTAGCATAGAACCTTTTGCCCAAGGCAGCGGGATGTTAAAGTCATTAATTAAGTAAGTCTTGAGAACACTTTCATCACTGCTTATTTCCTCTAGTGGCCAAGAGACTAAAAAATACGGTGCATCACGTTCAGGCCAAAGGAAAACACACTGGAGAAGGAAATTCCACCACTCCTAGTATTCCGCACCTGAAGTCTTCTCAGAGAAGGCAGGACTCCAGATTTAGGTGTCTGAGCATGGGGCTGCATTGGGGCGGACGGGAGTGTATCTTGGACTCAACTCAGAAGACCTGAAAACAAACCAGAAGCAAAGGCCCTTCCCACCTGTGTGACTTTGAGCAAGTACCCTAACTTCTTTGAGCCTCAGTTTCTGTATCTTAAGAATGGAGCTCTTAATATCTACTGCATAGGGTTGCTGCAAGAGCTAGCTATAGGCATTTATATGAAAGTTTAGAACTATAGACATGTTTGTACCCACTGAGTCACATGGGCCTCAAGGAGTCAGGTGACTTGCGGAAGCATCCTTCAGAGTCCCTGGGTAAAGCGAAGAAGCAGGAATAGAAGCTAACTGAAAACTGCAGAACAGTCTAGAGCTAAAGGTCTCACCTTTCGACAGGGATGTGGCAAACTTTCAGTCCCTTCTTTTAGAAAACGACAGAAACTCTTTTTAGCCGTCTTAAAAATAATAATAACTTTCTAAGATAGATTCAGGTAAGTTTCTAAATTTGTTCCCCAGAATTCAGCTTTTAAAAAGCCTAATTTCTGAAGCCAATGTGTCTCCCCAAAGTAAGCTGAACATGCTCCAATGTCTCGTTTTTGCTTCTTTGATGCCATCCATGGCTTGCACAGTCTGCCCTGAGATTGGGAGCAAGTGACAGAGCAGGCTTTCAAAGGTGCGCTGAATGAGAAATGTGCAATTTAGGCAAAGCATTCACATGTTTGAATGAAAGACAGGAACTGTGGGAGCTGCTGCCGGTGACAGGAAATTGATGTCCCTTTTGCTATTTAGCTAGCAGAAATTAGTTCTCTAAGATCGGTCTTAGCAAAAGGGACAGAGGGGCACATTGCTGGAGGAAGAAAGTGAATTCTCTTGAGTTTCCTCTCATCATTTGGACTCCCTTGGTATATCCCTTCTGGTAGTTTCCGCCACGGGTCTTTGCTGCTTATGTTTAGTAAATCTGATCCAACCTCCAATGCATAGCACAAAGTAGCAGAAGCATTAGCAAAGGAAGGCAAGGGGCGCCCAGCAGAGACCCAGATCTTTCATGAGAATCTGAGACCTGAGAACAGCATGGACATATCTTGGGAAGAAGGGCTTAGTAGGGAGAGGTGGCCTGTGACTATTGGCAGGGCAGATCCCCTTTGCTCGTATTAGGGCATCAGTCCCAGCCACACTTGGCCAAGAAGGAAGTAGAATCACGGGCAGGAGGGAGGGCTATGGCCCAGCCCAGCAATCCATTCCCTACATCGCATGGCCCCTTGTCCAGGGACAAGCCAGTGAGATTGTGGGGTCCCCTTTGGAAACAGGCTGGCTAAGTACAAATGTGTCTCGGATAAGGCAGGGCTTGAGGGCTCCTGTTTAAGACCTGTTAGTCCCTCCTCAGGGAAGCAGTGAAGCAGACATGCTTTGCTGGGATTACCAACCTCAAAAGTCTGTACCTCTCCTCTTGGTCTGTTTAGCCAAAAGAATTTAGCCATCTGACCTGGCCTCATGCTTTTACTGAGAGGCTCTAGATCCCTTTGCACTGACTTTTTTGTCGTTGGTGGTGACTTGTTTTTACATCTGTCCCTCACATGCCAGAAATAAGCACCCCAGCACACATGGAAATTTATGGGGGGAAGAAAAACAAAAGTGGCCCCAGTAAATCTCATGTTATTCCAGTTAGTTGGTCATAGTCATCGCAAGTTCTAGGTGTGTGTTCATTCTCAGTAGGTCTTGACTATTGGTGGTGGTGGGTGGGAGACAGCAGGGGTTAGAGTGCGGGGAGGGAATTGTTCATAGACCCCTCTGGGAATCTGGTGCAAGCTACAAATTTCAGCTGTAGAAACATGAACTACACATGCTAAAATATGTATACAATTTCAGGGCGTTCATATGTTCCTTGAACCTCAGGTTAAGAACTCCTACTACAGTTATCTCCAAATTTAGGGAGGTATCTAGGTCTGTCATCTGTCCTTGGAGCAGGAGGACATTTGTACAGAATTTTGGTAAAGGCCATGATTACACACACACACACACCCCTTCACTTGGGCAGGGTGAATGACCTCTTTGATGCTCGTCTCTTTGCTGTTTAAGGAAACATGCTTTTATTGGTAATGGGAACTTCATCTATAAATGAATGGATCCAGACGATGGGCTGCGTGTGTGTGTGTGTGTGTGTGCGTGTGTGTGCATGTGTGTGCGCACACATGCAGGTGTGGGGAGAGGCATCAAGATAATAAAAAAAATACTCCTCTCACCCATCTGATGGAAATCGATTTTTCTTTGATTTAGGGCTTTAAAAATAAAAACAAAAAATGTAAACTATACTTTCATAAACTACTCCTTAAAAGCTCTCTAAATGGCTTTGTGCCTCTATTTCACATCACCCACATCCATACACGCTGTCGAATACCTACTGTAGGGTAGTGCCATTTTCTTGAAGGTTAGTTCCCAAATGAGCTATAGAAAAACGTTCATGAAATGCTTAAAGGAGTTGGGATTTCTGGTGTAGAGCAAAGGACTGCCTAGTGATTTCTTACCTGCTCCCATACTACTTTGCAGAGGAATAAGGATTCAGCAATTCCAGTTAGTTGGCTATAGATTCAGAACTCATAAAATTTAGGAAATTCCAGGGCTGATGGCACCTTTCTAGGGCAGCTGAGTTTGAACTGAGTGCTCAGAGGAAAAGAGAACGCTGAGGAAGAATGAACAGATCTGTAGAGAAAAACAGAAGCAAAGTGCCAGGTAGATAGGGAGGGAGAAACAGCAGGCTCGGGGCCTGGGGCCAGCAGAGGCAACGTCCCATCTTGCAGGCACATGCCACTCTCCCCATCAGGAAATTGGGGTCTGTTTAGCCTCCCTTCGAAGCCCAGCTGGCTTTCTGATTTGCTCCGATCAGTAGTATGTGTTAGAGAGATGCTGTGTGACTTCCAGGATGGGCCTTCAAAGGAAGCCAATCACAGTGTAAAGATGTGTGGGCTAGGTTACTACACAACAAAGACCATGAACGAGAGACAGTTTATATGAAGGGGAACAGAGCGGTCCCAGCCCACAGCCACACCAAGCCCCAGATATGGGAGTGACGCTGTCTTGGATGCCCAGCCCTAATCCAGCCGCCCTACTTGTCACATGAGAAGGGAGACATCCAGCCACACTAGCCTGCCCATGTTTGAGGCATCCCAACTGAAACCCCCGCCATCGTAGAACAGAGAAAAACTATTCTAAGCCCTGACCCACAAAGCCATGTGAAAAGAAAGTGGCTGTTGTTTTAAGCCACGAGGTTTGGGGTAGTTTGGTATGCAGCAGTAGATAACCGCTACCCAATACGCTTTCCTCTTTCTTCTTTATCAGGTTGTACTCCAACTAGTAATATGTCTACTTAAAAAAAAAATAGCTTCCTCATCTTTCTTTCAGCTGACCTTCCTTTCATATTTCTTTCACGTAAGCATGTGACAAAACTCTGGCTACCAAGAAGTCATTGGGCGGAACCTCTAGGAGAGCTTTCCAAGGGGTTAGATATGTCCGGCATTCCTTTTCACTTTAACCTTTGCCACTTTACCCCTCCCTCTTTTCCCAGACTGGGACGCAGACTCTATGCTTGGATGGGCAACAGTCACCTTGCAACCATGAGGACAAAAATCCCACCTCTGAACTCCGAATGACATGGATGACTGCCTACTTGATAAATTATTTCATGAAAAAAATAAGCTATTTTGATTGTTTAAGCCAGTCTTACTGATTGTTTTGCTTTGAATTGTTTTGTTGTTTGTTTGTTTGTTTGTTTATTTGTTTTGGTTACTCACATAAAACGCATTTGTAACTTACAAGTTACAAATTCCAGGTTCTCCTGAGACCCCGCTGCATTTCTGTCCTTGGAGTCTGTGAGATACCCCTGTATCTTAATAATCACCTAGCTTGAGCAGGTTTCTGTTGTCAGCAATTAAGCAATCCCTTGATAAGACAAGGATATACGAGTGAAGGGTACAAAGAAATAGTTTTGCAAGGACAGTGTCCTCTTTCACTGATGACAAGGCCAGAGACCATTTTTCAGTAGCTGGAGGGTTTAGTGCTGTGCCCTACTCAGGTGATAAGCCCCTGGGAAGGTTTACTGGGTCCTCTGAACAACCTTCTTTCTTGGAAAGGGTTGGAGCAGACTAAGCAGCTAGCTGCCTTTAGGGGCTTGATGAATTAAGTATGGGCCTCCCTGTAGAAAGCGCATTCAAGAGCTAACCTTGGATACTGAGATGCGGTGCCTTTGTGTAATCAAATAGGCAGGTCAAGCAAAGAGTTAAAGCCATGCCACGGCCCTCTGCATCTGGTGAGGCTTCAGAGGAGACATCAAGCTACAGGGAGCCTTCGGCATGGTCCTTCTATTGGTATTCCTTGTCCACCGGCTTCAGCGCTCCGCTTCACGGCATAGAATGGAATCAGCCCACTGCCATTCATTAGTTCTGCTTTCTTGGAAGCATCTTCCCCATAAAATCCTCCAACTGGAGGTTTCCCGTTTCCTGCCTTATTGTAGCAATGACATTAAGATTTTTAGATCTGACTGCTCTTGTCACCTGTAGGGGAGGTTGATTCCGGGTCTGATCACATCAGCTCTATTGCAGAACATGGAGACTCTGAGGGTTCTGGGTCTGTTTTCGTGTGGTCTCCAGGTGACATCATTTCAGGTCTCCTGCCAAGGTGTGGTTACGGGTGGCCTTTCGAAAACCCAGGGCCAATCCTCCTCCTGAGAGGCTGGTGAGGCCCAACTAGCTACTGCCCTCCTTGCAGGATTTTCCAGTTTAGAAAATGCCTCCAGGAAAAAAGCAAGCATTCATTTCCTTCACAGAACAGCTTTTACACACCCACAAACTTTCCTCCAATAGAACTATTGATATTTAAGTCTCATCTCAGTGGTAGCAGAAATTGTTAACATTTTAGTTATTGGGGGGGGAAAGATGAGAAATAGAAAATTTGATAGTCCCTTTAGTTCTTTTTAAAATACCTTATGGAAAAGTGTTTTCTAAAGGATGTTGGCTTGTTACTATTCAGCATTTGGCCCCAAAGAGAAAATTGCATTCTGATAGAAAACTAGGAATTCATTTCTGAGCACTGAATTGTAGGCATTTATCTGGAAAGATGCTCAGCATGTATTTTAAGTGAAAAAATATGGGTTACAAAACTTTGCATAGAATGATCTTAATTTTGCTTAATTAGAGAGAGGGAAACAAGAAAGCAAAAAAGAAAGGAGCAAGGGAGGGAGGGAAATCACTTTAAAGATACAGTTATGCATCTCCAAAACAGACTGGAAATTTTAAATCTTAAAAATCATTATAGTATTTATTGGGTGTGGAACTACTTGTGATTTTTTATTTTCTCTATTTTCAGATTTTCTATCATGAACAAGTACTACTTTAATGGTACTAAAAGTGTTATTTTAGCTGACATTAATCTCTTATACAATATCCAAAAACATGATATTATTGGTTTATTTTGTTGTTTTCTTTGTTTTTTTAAGATTTTTATTGGGGAACAGTGTGTACTTCCAGGACTTTTTTCCAAGTCAAGTTATTGTCCTTTCAATCTTAGTTGTGGAGGGTGCTGTTCAGCTTCAAGTTGTTGTCCTTTCAGTTTTAGTTGTGGAGGGCACAGCTCAGCTCCAGGTCCAGTTGCCGTTGTTAGTTGCAAGGGGCACAGCCCACCATCCCTTGCGGGAGTTGAACCTGCAACCTTGTGGTTGAGAGGACGCACTCCAACCAACTGAGCCATCCGGGAGCTCAGCGGCAGCTCAACTCAAGGGGCCGTGTTCAATCTTAGTTGCAGGGGGCAGAACCCACCATCCCTTTCCGGACTCGAGGAGTTGAACCGGCAACCTTGTGGTTGAAAGCCCACTGGCCCATGTGGGAATCGAACCAGCAGACTTCGGAGTTAGGAGCACAGATCTCCAACCGCCTGAGCCACCGGGCCGGCCTATATATTATTGGTTTCTTAACATATGCATGGGTTGGTGGTTTATTTTCCAACTCTAGCTAGTCATGCTTTTGTTAATGAATGAGGCAATGAATGAAACAGATAAACTAAAGCACATCAAGAATTCAAAAATATTATCTTAGAATCTTGTTTTCCATCCTCCAAGATTATTGGTAAGTTTCCAGTTGAATTTACTGTACTTCTGTTACTAGTCATGGCCCTTCAATCACGTAACGCATCTTTTTCGTGTATCTACTGTGCATGGTGAACTAGAGAGACACTGGCTAGAACCCACACAGTTTCTCCAGGGTTTACTCTGGGTTAAAGTCCATCCTGAAAACCAGCATCTGCTGCTGCTGCTGGTCAGAGGTTGCTGGAGTACATGTGAAGAAATGCTCTGAGACCAGGGATCAGTTCAGGGCAAAGAGTGCTATGATCTATTGGTAGGATCTGCCATGGCTGTCGGGAGGAAAAAGGGAGACAGGTGAGCTGGAGATTCAGCATTCCTGGTTGATGATCATGGTCACGGAAAGACAGAAAAGCAGGAAAAGAGCAAAAAAATCCAATTAACCTAAGTAAGAAATAATCCATCCTTGCCTAGGAGAGAGCAGGCTTTGCGTGTCCCCAATCCGCCCCTAATGCTGTTGGCTTTCCAGTTTGCTTTGCCCGTGCACTGCAGTTCCTCACAGGAAGCTGAGAACCAGGCCTGGCTCAAGTATCTGCCCTTCCTGCAACTTTCCTCCCATGTCCCCAACCACAGGGAGCGTCTTCAGAGGCAACGACTGTACCAGAACCTGGAGCCATTGCATGCCCACTAGCATCTATTTGTAACTTGGACAGTATAGACACCCACTGGAATCTTGTTTCTTTTCCATTCGGGAAAGCTAAGATCAAGGTTAAGTACTCCATTTTGATGAAAATAAAATAAATTTGAAAATGCTGGAGATATGTGGTCTGCTGGTTCCCACCACTACAGCCACAACCATTTACAAATCTTTCTAATGTTTTGTTAGATTCTGGATGCAATACCCTGCAGTCACGCAGAGCTGCCCATAATGGTTATTTATGTGCTCGGCAAGTTTATTTCCCCCATTCCACTAGGGTCATTTATTTCCACGGAAGGGTGATACATACAACATTGGTTTTCATGAGGGGCTGCATTGACATTTTTGTACTGCAGGTGCAATGGGGGCTGAGGGAGACAGACCAAGTTCAAGGGTGCCCAGCTTAGGGATGGATCAGAGCTCAGGAGAATGGACTTTCTCTTACTCCTTCATTCATGCCCTCTCCTTAAGTGGCTGTGTTATTGCTGTTTTGACAAATTCTACACATTGTTTTGTTTTGTTTTATCATTTGTGCTTCCCAGAGTGGGGTCCCAGGAGCACCTAATTTAGAAGGGAACTTTGCTCACCTCCGCTTGGCTCCTCTCAGCTCTCAAACACTAACATCCGGAGTGAGGACAACTAGCAAAGGAAGGCCTGTGCCTGAATTAACTCAATGACTTAAACAATTCCTTGGGAAAAGGGCAAAAGCCACAAACTCAGGCCAATCCTCTTTCCAATTTGGGACACACCCAACACGATGGATTCTCCCTCCACCAGCTTCTTTAGAAGCTGAGGTGCCCAAGGAAAAGAGAGAATTTTCTTTCACGGAGTAAATAAATAGTGTAGGTTAATGTTTGATGGGTTGTGTAAAATCCCCAGAAGTCTCAGGGCATTAAACAGCACAGTAGATTAAATGACACCAATTACCATTATATTACCATGAGAGAATGATTAAAGTGTAAACCATCACAACGAATTTGAGTGATCTACATGACTCAATCAGCAAAACAACCACACCATGAGAAGCTTTTGAAGCTAATAGAGAAGCCCCCCTGCATGTCAAGTAGCAAAATGTCTAAGTTACAATTCAACTTGCTCCAGGAGCTCTGGTACTCTCAAGCCTCATAAGTACATATCAGACTCTAAAAATTAATGTGATGGTATCCTAATAACTTACATTGGAATAGCTTTTGGCAGACGCTCAATATAGTATCTTTCATTAAAAAGTTGACACATATTATTGCAGAGCATTTCTCCTCCAGTGACAATTCATCATAAGGATAGAAAATTCACAACAGAGAAATATCATTATTATTAATAAGCACTTATTGGGTCCCCACAGCATGTGAATGCTGAAAAGGATATAGACATAGAGGGAGATTCTACACCCAACTAAATTAAAACCTAAATAAAGGAATATTAACAAAAATTATGCACGAGGTTGGTTGTATGGGTATATGGAGAAACTGCTGGTTATGAAATATGTTGCAGGCTTTCCAGGAGGTGAAGGCAGGATGAACCTGAATGTGTACTTCGGTTGATAACGACAGTCCACGGAAAGATGGACCCTCCTAGCTTACTTTGTTTACATCCTACTCCTGCAGGAATAGAATTACAAATGCAACTGCATATAGAATTTTTTCCATGTAAGCAGTTATTTCTAGGATGGTCTCCATTGGCCAACCTGTCCTGATATTTTTATATAGAAACTGTAAATGCCTCGGCCTCAGTAGAGAGCCCTGACATACCCAGGTGAACAGAAACACTGTGGCATCATTGTGTTCTTTCCATCTTACTTTAATTTCCTCAGTCAAACACAACTCCTGATAAAGAACCACGTATCACTCTGCCCAATCCCTTTGACCTACTTTGACCAAATGAAAAAACATCCATATTTGAAGTGGTTTTTTTTCCTCCTGACCAGGCAAATCCTTTCCAGAGCTGATGCTAGACTGCACTGCAGTGTTTCCATATTTCCATGCTAATAAGCCTTGAAAATTAAGGATTTGGTCTACGTGGACACGCCCTCTGGGACACTTTTCACATCCAGCCTGAATTTTCCCCTCAACTGTTCCAGCGATCCTTCTCAGCTGTCTCAGACACTTCCTAACAAGGGAGGATGGTTTGGTACAGAGAACATGGATTTTGAAGGCCAGTGGCTTCAGAATATAAGGTATATACGTCAGGCTCTGCCATTTAACCGCTGTGTGGCCTTAGACAAGTTACTTTACCTGTCTGAGTCTAGGTCTCCTACATGTAAAATAAACACGATAATTCCTCACTGTAAGGGTGACCACAAGGATTACATGAAATAATACATGTCAAGTTTTGGACATGAAATTAACGAGCAACGTCAATTACCAGCATCTTGCGTCTACAATACTCCTGGGTCCCAAAACCTGGTTGCCTTATGCTCATGTGGATTAATCACATTCAGTTTTTGAGGAGGTCTTCTGTTGTGTGTCTTTAAATTAAGAATGGAACAGTTTAAGTATATAAAGGATAAGTGTGCAAAATGCAGACCTATCACTTTATTTCTCCATTTCAAAATATTGGCATACTCGGTTTAACTACATGTTAGAAAAGGTGAGTTCTGAAGTGGGCTGAGAACTTAGTGACGACAACATTTTTCTTTTAACAGAATTGAATTTGGATACTAAGACGAGGCTGAAAAAAAAGGTATCGTCTAATATTACCA
Organism: Rhinolophus hipposideros; assembly: GCF_964194185.1. Taxonomy (NCBI): domain Eukaryota; kingdom Metazoa; phylum Chordata; class Mammalia; order Chiroptera; family Rhinolophidae; genus Rhinolophus; species Rhinolophus hipposideros. The sequence continues at coordinate 23,605,027 of NC_138062.1, forward strand.
AGAAAAGAATGCTTTTGATGCTCTATACATGGTCAATGGGGTGAATAGGAATGATTTTTTTTAACTGTGTTTGTTAAACTTTAGTGTATATGGGAATCACCCGGCTATTCCCAGTGGGTAACGAACAGCAACCTGAATTTTTGACAAGCTTACTATGTGATTCTGATGTAGGAGAACCACACATTGATAACCACTAATTCAGATTCCTTTATTAGAAAAAGAGGCCAGCCAAAAATATATTGTCTCCTTCTTCCCATTTACCTTCTTCTTCCTTCTCAGCTTCCTCCCCTTTCTGTCTGTCTCTGTCTCTGTCTGTCTGTCTTCCTCAGTATGGCTCAGCCATGAGCCTGGAGAAGAAATGGATATATTCAAGGGTAGCAGCTGAGCTGAAGAAAAATTACTGAGCAGCACTTACTGACTGAGAAAACCTGTGGCAATCAAAAGATTTCTTTCCTGGAAAAAGTTAAACTCTGCAGCAGCAGAAAAGCCTCAAAAGTTAACTGTTTGGTGAAACTCCTGAAATTCCTAGTGTCCCAGTCAAATCTGGAAGGTAAGCACCTAAGAAGACCAGAAGATAAATATCTCTAGTTAACCTAAGGCCACAGAAACAAGACTGGATTAAGCAGTGTTTAATGATTAGTGAAGAGGCACCTCAAACTACAGAAGCATTTAAATATCTCCAAAATGGTGGTTTTCACACTTTTAAAAGCTGTGTGTATCAGTCAGGATAGGCTGTATTATATATACTGCAATGACAAATCAACCCTGAAATTGTAGTGCCTTGAAACAACAATCATTTCTAGCTCATGCTGAATATTTAGGGTTGGCTGAATGCTCATCTCTGAGTTATCCTTGATGTCCTTACCCAGGGACCCAAGTTTATAAAGTAGCCACTGCCTGAAACATTACCAGTGACCATTTGTCTCAGTCTGCTTGAGCTGCTATAATGAAATACCCTCACTGGGGGGCTTAAATAAACAACAAATGTTTATTTTCCACAGTTTTGGAGGCTGGGGAGTTTTAAGATCAAGGTGCTGACAGATCCAGTATCTAACGAGAGCCCTTTCTCTGGTTCGTAGATGGTTGTCATTTTGCTGTGCCCTTACATAGCCTAGAGCAGAGACATAAGCTCGCTCTCGGCTCTTCTTATAAGAGAGCGTTAATCCCAACATGAGGGCTCCACCCTCGGGATCTAATTATCTCCCACAGGCCCCATCTCCAAACAGCTTCACACTGATGGGTAGGGATTCAACATAGGAATTTTGGGAGGACCCAAACGTGCAGGCCATAACACCATGGCAAAGGGAAAAGGCAGTGGTGGGGGTGGTCTGGAGGGTTTGCATTGGTAATTAAATGTTCCAGAATAGAACGACATCCTCATCAGCTAGAATTAGTTCCATGGCTCTACCCAACCATCAGAAAGTCAGGAAGTATAACTCTACCACATGCCTGGAAAGGGGGAGAACCAGAATATTTGGTTCTAATGAGACTACACTATGGAAACTTTTTTATTCAAATAACATACTAGGCAGGACCCCACAATATGAGATATGCAGCCGGAGCTGCTCTGATTAAAGCTGGGGGGGTGGGGGGTTGAGGTTGGAGTTCAACACTCCAGGTACCCTCCTCAGTGGCCTCTGACACATCTCTGAGGACCCAGGATTCCTGGGGACAGTTCGATAACCAGTGTTCTGAAGCATGCCCTGCACTGTGCATCTTATTTCAATACTGTTCTCTATTTATGGATGATTATTTTAATAAATGATTTGATTTTAATGGAAAAAATACAATTAAATGGAAAAGTACTGCTCAGTGGCAAGCCTTGCTGTTTGAACAGCGTGGCTATAAACAAAGCATTATCTTTTTACATATCGTAAATGCAGACAAAATGCTTATGAACAAATAAACATCTCTTAAGAATAGCCTCTGGCTTTTATGTCCAGCCCAATCAAATGAAGCAAACACAAAAGTCAGTATTAAAAAGCATACCCATGCTACAATATGGATGAACCTTGAGGATATTATGCTAAATGAAATAAATCAGACACAAAAAGACTAATATTGTCTGATTCCACGATGTAAGGTATCTAGAGTAGTCAAATTTATAGAAACTAAAGTAGAATGGTGGTTGCCAGAGGCTGGGGAGGGGAGAATGGAAAGTTGTTGTTCAATGGGGACAAAGATTCAGTTTTATAATCTGGAAAAGTTCTGGATATTGGTTGTACAACAGTGTGCATATACTTAACACTACTGGGCTATACACTTAAAAATGTTTAAGGGGGTCGGCCTGGTGGCTCAGGTGGTTGGAGCTCCTTGCTCCTAACTCCGAAGGCTGCCGGTTCGATTCCTACATGGGCCAGTGGGCTCTCAACCACAAGGTTGCCAGTTCAATTGTCGAGTCCCGCAAGGAATGGTGGGCAGCGCCCCCTGCAACTAGCAACAGCAACTGGACCTGGAGCTGAGTTGCACCCTCCACAACTAAGACTGAAAGGACAACAACTTGACTTGGAAAAAAAAAAAAAAGTTCGGGAGGTACACACTGTTCCCCAATAAAGTCCTGTTCCCCTTCCCCAATAAAATCTTTAAAAAAAAATGTTTAAGATGTTAAATTGCATGTGATGTGTATTTTACCACAATTCAAAAAATAAAAAAATAAAAATGAAACACAAATAAAGTGTATCCATAGTTCCTAGCTCATTCTTGAAAAAAGCGACTTATTTTTTTGTTATACTTGCTCCCTAGCTAATACTTAAAACACTTTTCTTTCTCTTCTACATCTCTTTTAAAATTAAATTTAAAATGTAACTTTTTGCCCATAAGAATGTCCACTCTTTATTTGCTGGAATCTTTACCCTCCATTTAAGTCAAAATAAAAGGTTTAACTCATTATTCCCAGCTCTGCAGAGTAGAAAGGTAGTCCTACCCAAGAGTGTGATGGGCTGGTGCCCAGAGTCTAGAGAATCTGTGCTTTTTGAGCTTTTCCGGCCCAGAATGGAAGGAGATGCTGCCATTTCTAGAAGTTCTGCCTGAGGAGAATCTGGCACCTTGGAAATTTGCTGAACTTGCTTTTGTGGGGGATGGTACACTCTGAAAGTCCTGCCTGCAGACACCTGAGTGGGCTGTGGAGCAGGTGCAGAGTGATGGCTGGAGGGGCCCTTCCAGGTACTGATAGAACGTCAGTCATTGTCTTTGGTAAGAGCACATGTTGGGGTGAAGCACATGAGCTTTGGGGTCTGAGGGACCAGCTGTGTGATCTCAGCCTGGTTGCTTAACTTTATGCTTCAGTTTCCCCACCGATAAAATAGGAATAAACTATGATTTAAGGATATATGAGAGTTCCTTCACTTACTCAAATACTTGAGTACCTTACTGTATGCCAAGCACTGCTAGGTGTTGGGAATATGCTAGTTAAAAAAAAACAGACAAAAATCCCTTAGAACTTTTATTCTTTTATTCTTAGAACTTAGATTCTTTGTGAAGAGAGACTAGCAGTAAACAAGTAAGTGAAGTATACGACCTGTTAATGGTGGTGAGTGCTATGGAAATTGATTGTGTGTGTGTGTGTGTGTGTGTCTTAAATAGGGTGAACAGGGAACCCCTCACTAGAAAAGCAATTCTTGAATAAAGAAAGACTTGAATGAGGCAAGGGGACAAGCCATGTGGATATCTGGCAAAGAGAACAACAAGTGCAAAGGCCCTGAGGTCAGCATGGTTGGATGGGAGCAAACAGAGGCAAATGGTCAGGGCAGTGACACAGTCCATGGGGGCAGGACGCTTAGGGTGCTAGAGGCCACTGTAGAGACTTTGAGTCACAAGGGAGGGTGCTGGGGCCATAACATGATCTAGCTCACCTTTAAACTGGGTCTTTTGGGCTGCATGGTTAAGAATAGACAGAAGGGGACAAGGGCAGAAGAAAGAAGACCTGTTAAGGAGTTTTTGCAATGGTCCAGGTGAGAGGTGATGAGGTTTGCGGCAAGGTGACAGCTGTTGAGGTGGTGAGATTAAATTTAGATAATACCTAAACTTACCACTGTTTCTGGCACATGACAAGAGCTCAATGGGTGGTAATGTGGTTATTATTATTAACAAAGTACTCGAGGAAAAGTGAAATTAGGGTCAAAAAAAGACACAATGTTCCATGTGCCAGACATTATCTGGAAAAGGAGAAGATAGAGCCAGAAACCTGGGATAATGACAGCCCAGGCATCAGAGGTAATCAGACAGGCACTATTTTGGGATGAGGAGAAAAGATTGTTCTAAGCTTCAAAGGCACCATGTGGGTGCTGCAGCAGGGATCTGTCCCCATGCCAAAGCCTCCAGAGAAGCAGAGAATTAAGAAAAGTCAAGGTCAGCTGGATTCAGGGACACAGAGAGACAACAGTGAGAGCATTTGGTGTGCACATTTTTATGTACCTAGAGATAGAAAGTAGAAACCTCCCCAGGGAGTTAGAAACTGCATAACCATCTAATGCCATATTTTAACACTTTCATTTCTTTAAATTAATATAAAATGAGCAAAAGTAAAGCAAGGTTGCCCTTTTAGAGACCAAACGAACTCCTGCCCTTTTGGTTTGGGGTAGACAATACTGGGACTTCTTGCCATGGGCCACACTCCAAGGGGAACTCCATCTGAGAAAGGAAAAGCTCTCAGGGGCCCATTTCGTTGAGGTATTTGAGACTACCCCTGTCACTGACTGGTCAGACGTCTGAATGTACACACACATTTGAAGTAAAGGACAGTCGCCAATTGCTCCCCGGATTCACAGTTGCCTGCCATGCTCTGTAACTGCATGAGAGGCTCCCAGTGCAGGCAAGAGTCAAAAAAGGTGGACCCAGGGATGGGTCCCGGCTGAGAGCCCCTGCCACAAATCTCCTCCTCTGGAAAGAAGACTGATTTCAGAATTGTAAGAAATGGCTGACGTGCAACAATGCCTCTCTATTTTGCATCCATCCCCATATAGGTAGAAAATGGCTCCAGAGCAGCACTGTTGAGTAACTCTTCCCGTGATGATGGAAATGTTCTACATCTGAGCTGTCCAAGAGGGGTACCCCTCGCCACAGGCAGCTATTGAGTGTCTGAAATGTGGCTGGTAAAACTGAGGACATTTACCTTTATTGACTTCCAATTAACTAAAATTTAAGTTGAAAGGGGCATGTGTGGTGAGTGATTACCATATTTGGTAACACAGCTTTGGAAGGTTAACTAATCCCAAGACCGCTTCTCTCAACTCCGAAAGAATGGAAGTGTCCCTGGGTTTGGGGTCTTAGTTTTAGTGGTTTAGGGAGCATGGGACTGGAGTGCTACATGGTTCCATGGGGATTGCAATAGTTCTGGAAAAGCAGGTGCAGTAACCAGCAGCCATGGGACCAGGACATGCCCTGACATCTCTCTGAGCTTCAACTTCTTTACTATCTTCCTTATAAGGAATTGTGAGAACCCAATGACTCTAAAAATTGAAGGTTTTCTCCAAAGGAAGTGTACTGTTTCTTTAACTTTCCCCAGGGCCTCTGGGCTTCCAAACAAATGGGACACCATTTAATGATAAAGACATAGACCATTCGGTATTCTTCCTGGTTCCTAAATTCATCCTATCTTAAGGCAAGTAGAAACAGAAGTAGCCTTTTTTTTTTTTTGGCCATATTCCCTATATTTACAATGTGAAACCTCAAGGCCAGCCATTAGCCGAAGTGGCAGAAGCCCTCACAGCGCCAAGCTCTGAAAATAGCAACGACAACAGCCAACCAAAGGAGCCACAGTGGAGGGTTGTACTGTGGTTTACATAACTTACCTTCCCAATTAACATCACAGGGACAGAGAGTGATAACGTTCTATCAGTTACATTATCCTTCAACGAAAAGGCCAATGACCAATACAAGAATCTATGTTAAAGGAGAAAACTGTTAACATTACTGAAAAGTGGCAGATGCAGACCAGCCAGAGTAAAACAGAACTGTGGCTTTCTTCATACACAAGGCTGGACATTGAAGCAGGAAACATATGTGTGACGCACTTGTTACGGGGCAGACACGGAGAGGTGCTTTCACTGACATATCATTTCTTATTTGATCCTTTCAACAACGCTATGAGGTAGCGATTATTATTCCAAGGGAGGTTAAGTAACAAGCCCAAAGTGACACAGATGATAAGTGACACAGCTGAAATTTTAATCCAGGCTGCCTCCATCCCAGAGCCCAGGTGCTTGGTGCTCAATGACAGAAGATGGCTTAGAATAACATTAAGAAGTTTTTATTTTTTTTTTAAGTTAAGATTGGTATCCTACTTACTTCCAAAAGACTTGAGGCAGCTTAAAGATTAAAACACGGTGCAAGACAAGGCATTTAAGGATAACACTCCTGCTGAAGGAAGTAAAAGAAATACATGTTTTCAGACACCTGAGTGGAGCAGATTCTAACACTTGGGCATTTAATTTGGTTCTAACTTTCCTGACAGCTAAGCCAAAAGGAGAAGCATATTGGGTGGCATAGATTTTTGTTTTCTCCACAATACGTAGCATACATATTCATCTACAGCGACAAAATGTTTTCCTGGAATTAAACTCAGGTAGGAATTCATCATGTAGGTCCTTGGATGAAGGACACTGAATAACACACAGAAAGTTAGTCTCCTCATTTGTAAAACAATGGGGCTGCATTAAAGTCACCTCTCAGTGCAGTGAGTTGATGAAATAGAGCTAACTGAAGTTCCACAAAAGAGTTAGAAGCTGTCAACAGAGCACTGCTTTTATGGACCCTCTGTAAAGACACAAGACATAATACACTAAAGCTTAGCTTAGTGAAGAAATTTCTATAAGGAGCTGAGAGAATTTGAGCTGGGACTTTGCTTTGTGGGGCGTAGCAATACAGGGAGACTCAGAGAACATCAACGATGAGGGGTTACCACGGCCATGAGCCCTCCTAGATATCACATGTGGTGACTAACGGGAATACTATGTGGCTAATACGGAGAAGAGGTCACTTTTTGGGCAGTAGACATCTATATACAGGTTCAAAACAAGATACATAAATATATATTTAAATATTTATAGTCATTCATTTAAAATAATTGAATAAGATGGTATTTCCAAGCTGTGTACTATGGAGAATAAAAAGAACAGGAAGCATGGTTTCTGTCTTCAGGAAGCTTCTAATCTAATACAGTGCTCATCAACCTTGGCAGTATTGACATCTTAGGCTGAATAATTCTTTGTGGTGTTGTAGGATGTTTATAGCAGCACCCCTGGCCTCTTAACCCACCAGATACCTTGGAGCGCTCCCATAGTGTGACAATCAACAATCTACTTCAAGGCTGAAGTAGAAATGGGGAATCACTCCCTGGCTGGGAACCACTGATCTATTATGTAAGATTTTTCAGAAAGAAAAACCATACACAAAGCAGAAAATCCCAGTGACTCTGGTGTGACGAGTATAAATTGATACAATGGTCCAGAGGCAGGAAAGCTCTCTCCCAGTGAGAAAAGCAGAGATTGAAGGAAACTGAGCAGCCATTTTATGCTGAGCCTTGATGGGTTTGATTACATCCTTCACAGTGGTCAAGAAAAAAAGCATCACCGGAAGAGAGAACAGCCTAAGGAAAGGTACCAAAAAGAGAAAGCATGGAACAGCTCTGGAGAATCATTTCCCTTAAGCACACAATGCCTGTGCAAGGGACAGATCAGGACAATCTGAACACTGGAGGGCAAAGAGGGGAAGGCTTTAAAACGGGCAACAGATTTGGGGTCTGATTCAGCAGTCCAGGGGAACTCTGAAAGTTTTGAGTAGAGAAGAGAATCGTCCGTCCTGCATGAAGAAAAGAATGGATGGTTGTGCAAAGGCTGGATAAGAGAGAGATGAAAAGTGGGGAGATGAGGAGAACGCAGCAGGGAAGAAAGCGTGAGTGACAAAATGACAGAACACAGGCCATGTTAGATGACAGGGAGAAGCAAGGATAAGGCGGGTCCCACGACATCTGTGGGTTTCTGCCTTCCATCAAACACACACAAACACCCGACCAAAGGACTTTCTAAAGACCCCTCAATTGCTGCCCTTAAAGGTGTAGGCCTCCCCAAGAGATCCTCTAAGTGAAGACTGAAGAGTGGCCCCTGGAAACATGGAGATTGAGGGCATTTGAGATAAGCCTAAGAGCGCAGGTTAGAGCTGCATGGAGAACAAGCATGGTCTCCATCCTCATGTCCCCGATTGCCCCAGCCCTGTTCTTCCCAAGGGCTCCAAACCTCCCTCGTGCTGAGGACTGTTTTGCAATGAGAGCACGGAAAAGCTCTTTTCCTCCAGCATGATTTCAAGCTTCAGCACAGAAGACATTTTATAGTCTCTGTGTTCCTTCCAGTCCACTGCTCTGTTGGGGCTGAATAAATATTGACTAGCCTATAAAACATAAGGCCCTTTATTTATATGCCCTCCTGCTCTGAGGGCTGTGCTGGAGCCCAGCCTCAAACAACACAGTATGTGTGTGGAGTGCTGGGGGCCACTAGTGCAGAGCAGCCAATGGCCACAGCTGTCAGGACAGGGTCTGCCTTTTCTGGGGTGCAGCCTACAGTGGCAGTGTGAGCACTAAGCAGGTGCTGATGAGGTGACTGTGGCTTGTGTAGTTTAGGAACGGCTACTTGTATCAGATGGGAATGCTTTCGGTTGCAAACTGCCAAATACCTGACTACTCCTAGTGGTATAAGCAAAAAAACAGTTATTTCCATACAAGAAGCACGGAGACAGGAATCTGGGACTGTGGCGTGCCATGAGAAATTCTGGTTCTTTCTAACTCTTTGCTTTGCAGCCCTTTGCTGTTGGCTTTTGATTCACAATAGTGACGTCTGTCTCAGGGTCCTAAGATGGCTGCTGGAATTCCAAGCGAGAAGCAACAGACAGGGTAGGAACTGTCTTCTCGTCAAAGGGAAGCTCCCGTAGATTTCTTTTTCAGCCTCATTTCTTTCTGTCTCACTGGCCATAACCAAGTCACATGCCCAATCATTGGCAATAACCGTGGCTGGCTTAGACCCATTGATTGGCTCATCCCCTGGGCTTGGAGAAAGGGTCTGCTTTGCCCAAGGTCAAGAGACCTCTACCTAACCCAACTCCCAGGTTCCACTGGCAGGACAGAAGCAGGGAGATGGCTGTAGGGTAGGCACTGAGTAGGATACCAGCTGCCCTCCAGGGGCATGATTAGGCAGAGGTACTGATGCAGACTGATACCATTTTTTCAGCATCTGCCCACGCCCCCAGAGAGTTACTATCGAGTTACTATCATCTTTCTCTATCATGAAAGGTGAGCCAGGTCTTCTTAAGGGGCTCGGGGGTCAGAGCTAAGTAGGTAGAGCAAAGACGTAAAAGAAGTTGGGCCAGCATCTGAGCCCCGGCTCTGCCACTTTCTCAGCTGTGTGACCAGGGCACGTGAGGCAGGAGACAGGAACCACACTGGTTATTTTGACTGGGAGGGGGTTTATATAATTGTTAACTAGACAATTGAAAGAGTGAAAAGAGAACACTAAGATATCATGAAGGTAGCAACTTCAGGACTAGGAGTTAGAGTTAGGAACACACAGAAGCTTGGAGGAGAGGCCCTACGGAGCTGGGGCTCAGATCTCTGAGGCGGGGGCGCTGCTCAGCTGGCCCTGGAGTCTCAGGATGAGCTGGTCTGCCAGTGTCAGAAAAACTGCAAACTGGACTCAGCTGCAGCTATAAGAACAAGCAGCGCCTGCTGGATGGAAGCATCAAAGAAACCCTCAGAAAGAGCCAGGAGGGTGCAAGGCCTCCTCTCTCCATTCCAGCCTCCCTCTAGTGCCCCCTACTGGTAGAACCCACCAGCAGTTGACAAAGCCTGCTTACCAAGTCCTGCTCCAGCATCACAAAGCTCAGTACTCCAGGAGATGCTTGAGCTAAGAGCAATGACTTCATTACAGACCCATCATGGCAAGTCCTTTACACATTATAACCTGAATTCTCTAAATCTTAATGTCCTCAGCTGCTCAGCTGTTGAATGGGGAAAATATTACTCATCTCAAGATCAATAGCTGTAAGCTCCTTGAACAGTACACATTTTGTCAGCCTGCTTCCCAGTGTTTTTCTAACTCCTAGAATACTGCCTGACCCACAGTGGGCTTTCAAGAGTCATGGTAGTAATTGTCATTATTATATTACTAACAAATGTGGATTCTAAAGTCTAGAAATTTAAAAAAATAATAATTTTTAAAAATGTGGGAGGACTTGCTCCAAATTATTAAGTCACCCAACTAAATAAGTGCCAGGACCAAGAATGGAGCCCGGGGGTGGCCTGTCCTATACCCTGATGAGGACATTATATGCTAGTAATGATTTTATTCTTTAGAATAGTGATGAGAATGTTATAAAACAATTTAGCCATGCAGACATGAGACATTATCTGCTTTTCAATGAGGATGTTTGCTCATCAATTGTTATTACTGGTACCCGGTACCACTTGTTCGTAGGCCAATGGTGCGTGTCCCAGAGGTCCTCAGAGGCATTTTCTCCCAGTGTGGCTCGGTGTATGGCCTCAGCGTTACTCGGGAAGGGATTTGCGGCTCTAGGGCACTGACACACTGTCCAGCTCAGACCTCTTGCTTTGTATCCTTCAGGGGCACACCTACCTCCCACCATCAACTTGTTTAGGGAGCCAAGACTGTTCTCAGAGAGTATGTAATGAGCCAGCCCAGGACGCTGTGGCTATGTCCAGACTATCTCAAAGGCTTTGGACATTTACCCAGTTGCCTCTGGGTAGCTTTCCTTTTTGTTTTGTGAAAGAACTTCAGGGGGACGAAAAACGGCTGGGTAATCCTGGAACCCCTTCCTAGGGACCAGGCAGAGGAATTTGTTCTGGCTGCCTTCTGGAGGAAACGAAAGCCAAGCTGCAGCTGCTCTCAGAGCTGGTTTTGGCTGAGGCAGCCGCAGGAGCTGCCTCTCCTCCTGGTGGGGTGAGAGCAGAGCTGAGCTAACCCTCTCTGGGGCTGGGAGACTTCATCTTGCAGGAGTCTGCCAGCACACATGGCCACAGTTCCCTCTCGCTTTCAGGGGGAAGATTTCCCAGCATTATCTAATTCCAACTCATCGTGTTTCTGTCCAGGCAAGAACTCAGGAGATAAAAAGCGTGTTCCCCTGTCTCTGTCAAAAATGCATATTAGAATGCCGACAATCAGTCAAATATGAAAGCAGAGGCTAGGGGAACAGACTAGTAAGGAACAAATAGGCAATGAATGTGAGTGAAAAAGATGTGCATGAAACCATCTCTATCACCTTCTTTGACCCAGAAATGGTCTTTACATCCTTGTGGTGACGGAACATTGAACATTACAGGAATTCTAATACTGGAAATAGAAGAGACTTACTGTAAAGGCTCAGGAGAAAATGAGCTGTCACCAGGGCCGTGGATTCCTGGGCATTCTACAGGAACGACAGACTAATTCCAGGGCAGATCCCAAGCAATGTCCTTCCAGGCACTGTCACAAAGGGTTACCAAGCCTGACTTGGGGTTCCAGAGTCTGAGATCATCCCTCCAATCCCAATCTCATTGGAGGTACTGTGATGAAGAGAGTCACGTGGGGTGGCATGCGGGGTCTCTAGTCCCACTCCCCACATAAGAACGCAGGACATAGGGAGGCCAAAAAGGAACACCCATGGAGCCATAGATAGGGGAGTCATCTCACTACAGTCTCGCTGGCGGCCAGGTTGGAGACACAGGAAGCAGGAGCCACAGAATCCGCCATCCATACTCCGCCACACTCCGCCACTTGCTAGCTCAGCCACCATCTTCCTGCTAGCTGCAATCCACCATGCTAACTATAATCTGCGCTTGCCAGCCACCATCTTCTTGCTAGCCCCCATTTTCTGCTAGCATAGCCACAGCAGTTATATTAGTGGCCAATGGCTCACTGGTTATAGCTGACGGCCAACTAGCCACAGCTGATGCCCATCCAATCACAGTTTACTACATGAGCCAGCACCTTTCCACCTGAGGCCGAGAGCCTGGAAACTGCACTCCTGGCTCTGTCCTCAGAGCACTCCTGGCTGTGTCCCCACAGGTACTATATCCCCTCAGGTCTTCTCCAGATCCCCAGTGTTTCTCCTTGGCCTCAGGGAGACAGGCCGATTCTCTGATCTTTCCCATTCTGCCAGCTTCTGTTCCCAGAGCAGCAGGTGGGGCTCACTGGCCCGGCTAAAGCGCCTGCAAGGGCTGAAGCGTCTGCAAGGCCAAGTCTCGACATGAGGAGGAACTCTGAGGCCTTCTGAGTGATGGAACCTGGCCCATGAATCCTGATTTCCTGATTCCAAAATCATCTGTGCCCTCAGGCACTGCAAGGTACCTCAGGTACTTCTCAAGTGGTGGGGTGATCAGAGTGGCAGAGGGAGGAGAGCTCTCCGTTCCCGACCCATCGGCCCACGTGCAATTTCCAAAGGCAGTTCCACTTGTACCTATGCTGTACACTGGGGTTACATTCATTCCGTAAATATTTATTGAACTCCCACGGTATTCCAGGCACCGTGCTAAGTATCTGGGGTAGAACACAGAGGTGAAAACGATGATATCCCTGCCCTGATGGCACTTAAGTCTTAGTTGGAAAGACGGGAAATAAACAAGTAAACAAATACTTTGTTTTAGGTAGTGGCCAGAAGTCAGGTTCTGCAGGAAGTAGACTCTGAGGCAGGGATTTGCAGGAGGTTTGGGGGGAGTGCTGTCAGGAACAACATGTGTGAGGAGAGGGTCACAGATGGGTAGGGGAAGAGTTAGGCTGTGATGTGCTTGCAGAGGCAGTGTGGGGACAGAGCCAGGAGTGCAGTTTCCAGGCTCTCGGCCTCAGGTGGAAAGGTGCTGGTTCAGGTAGTAAATGACCATCAACTGGGATGGGATGGCCATCAGCTGTAACCAGTGAGCCATTGGCCACTAATATAACTGCCGTGGCTGCACTAGCAGCAAAATGGGGCCTAGCAAGAAGATGGTGGCTGAGCTAGCAAGAGTGGATTGCAGTTAGGATGGCAGATTGCAGTTAGCAAGTGAGGTTGGTTGGCAGAGAGAAGTGGATGTCAGGTTGCGGTTCCTGCTTCCTGTGTCCCCAACCCAACTGCTAGCAAGAGTGTGGCGGTATGACTCCCCTACCTATGGCTCCACGGGTGTTCCTTTCTGGCCTCACCATATCCTGCATTCTTATGCGGGGAGCGGGACTAGAGACCCCAAAAGAGACCCCACCTGTTACTCTGCCTCACCTCATGACAGGCAGCCTCACCCAAGCTTAGTGGGGGCTTTGGGGCTTGGGACAGCAAACAGCGTTGTCTCAACTGAGATGAGGGAATTGAGCATGTGTACCCCCAAGTGACTAGTCATTGGATGCAGGCATAAATGTGGGTGAATCAGCTTCATTTAGCAAAGGCCGATGCCTAGGGAGTGTCTCAGGAATGTATGAGCTCTTGGGAGCCAACACTCCCAAGAGCTAAAGCAAGGGGTGCCTCTCAGTCCTGAAGGGGCAGCTGGGTGGCACACCCCAACATTCACTACAAAATGCTGTGTGTGTGGCGGGGGAGGGGGCTTGCCAAGGAGCTAGAGAGTAGGAGTGAGGTGGCTGTTTCAACAAGGTGGTGAGGAAAGGCCTCTCTGAGGTGTCATTGGGGCAAAAGCTTGATTGGTGTGAGGAAGTAAACCATTCAAAGTCAAGGGCATCAGTGGTTCTCAGAAGGGGCAACAGGGAATGAAAAGCGGAGAACAAGCACCGCAGCAAGTCTGAGGAACAACAATAAGCCCAGTGTGTCAGAGCCAAGAGAGTGAGGGGGAGAGCAGTTCATCAGGGAGATTCAGGAAACCAGATGGTGGAGAGCTGGGCAGACCACAGTACGGGGTCTGAAGTTTACTCTAAGTACAATGGGAAATATTGGAGCCCTTTGAACAGGGGAAAATCATGCTCTGATATACATTTTTGAACATAGCACTTCACTATGTAAAGAATAAATACACAGAAGCAGTAATGGATGCAGGAAGACCCATGACAAGGCTACTGCAGTGATCGAGGCAGGAGGGGAGGGTGTCTGGGTTTCCGGTACCTGGCCCTGGCTGGGAAGTGACGGCATTCTAAATATAGTTTGTAAGTGGAAGTGGGACTTTGAGAAAAGAAGACCTGAGAATGATTTTAGGTTTTTGGCCTGGACAGAAGAAGAGGAGCAGATTGTAGAGGAGGGCACGGCATCAAGAATTCTATTCAGGTATCTTATGTTCGAGGTGCCTAGTAGACACCCAAGATGGCTGGCATGTGGATATGCTTCTCTGGAGCTTGGGGTCCTTTATGAGATTTTGTTTGAAAACAATAGTAGTATTACTAAAATAACACACACACACACACACACACACACACACTCACACACACACACGCCGCCCACTACCACTGGGTCATGCTGACCTGTCTACAGTTGAATTTTCACACTCTGGAAATTCAACCAGACAAATTGTGGAAAAATAATACAGATACCCTTGGACCACTGATTTTAAGTTTGAAAGGGGCTAGCTGGCTGATTGCAAGAAGTATTTCCATCGGGCCAAGTTTGGGCAAGTTTTTTTATATTTCAGTTAAGGCAGTTGACTCTGTAGCAACCAAGAATGGATTTCCCTCATAGGCATGAATTCATATGATCAATGGGATCAGGCTCCCAAGAGACTGATGAAACAGAAAGTCTGTTTGTTTACCTTGAAAAATACAGTCATCTTACAATCACATACGCCAAGCATACCCAGTCTTTCCCTGTAGGTAGAAACCAATTTCAAATCAAGGGGTTGCCTGATGAGTTAGAATCAGAGAAAGAATGAATTGAATGACTAAAACAGGTAAATTATTAAAATATTAAAATAACTGTATGCTGACTGGTAAATAGCTTCTGCCCTGAGCCACTTATGTGTTCGTACTCATTGCCCTTCAGGATGTCACAGATGCCCCTTGAGGGTAAATGCTGGATGTGGTTGGGGCCCCTCGGTCCCTGTTCCAGATGTAGCTGAAAATCTTCCTGTTTGGTTGGCACCTGTGCCATATGAGTTGTTGATGATGTGGACTACCTTCCCTGTTCAGGGGCATCTGGTAATGACAGCCTGAATCCCTCCCCATTTCCATCACAGAGAGGCAGCCAATAGAGGACCCAGAACCTTCTAATGTGTGGGGGCCCACCTTGGTCAAACCTCGTCTTGGCCAAATCTTGAATAAGTGCTGATTAACTCATGTTCTCAGCCTCCCTTTCCCCCATGTCCCCCACACTCTATCCCATTCTGACAGGCCATTCTGTCCCTGGGGATGTGTGTACTGTCAATCCAGACTGCGCTGGTCTGATATCCACCCTGTCCACTTAAGGAGATGTTGAATATACCTTCTTTGATCTGGTGCTGGCTGGCTTTTATCATTTTTCTCTCACAGGGAAATTACATTTCCCATTTCCAAGTTCTTGGGGGAGGCTTCACAGTGGACCTCCATGCACTACCCACCCTGAGGAGTTTAATTTCCGTGGAATCCAATAGAGCTAGACCTTAATAATAATTTCATTCAACCGTCTTGTTTTATAGACAAGGTAGCTGAGGACCAGTGAAAGAATGGCAGGTTGAATTACTGTTTATAATGAATATAATATTTACCACCAGTACAAATCACAAAGAAGACATTAATAAACTGGTCTGTACCAGAGAGCGGCTCACTCTGCTGTTTTATAGTGCTGTAAGCCAGGGGACCTTCCTGGTCAGAGGACAACACCTCCAGGGGGGAGACACCAGAGGGAAGCAAAGGCCACGGCAGTGCCACAGGCAACACAGAACCAGGAGTGGAAGTCTCCCCCCCCCCCATCTGACAAAGAAGGGGAAGCACTCAAGAAAGAGTTGGCTGCCGGGGACTTCAGTAAATATTTAATGAAGACAGAATGTGGAGGTTATCTAACCCAGTCCCCCCTCCCCCTTTCTCAAGGGAGGAAATAAGTTATGTGATAGATCTTTGTCATTGTTTTGGCCTCCCAATATCTATTCCCTCTTTTGACAGCAGCTGATTTTTCTCTTGAGAAATCACCTTTTCTAACGTGAGGTGGTCTTGGAAGGCTATGAAACTGGTCCCTGACTCCCATCACTGAGGCCAAGACTCTGGATCCCTCCTCTTCCTCCTGCCCCTCACAGCAGAGATCCTGGAGTGGAAATCCAGGTCTTTTGAGCTCCCTCATTTTGGCCACCACGCCCTGATCAGAGTATTTCCAGGAGAGTGCCGTTCCTGGGTTCTTGCTGCTCTCCCCCGGCAGTGCCAGGGTGACTGTCTAGTTCTCCAGCCTTCCCATCATGTGAGTATGCTCTCAGTAGCATCCCATTCAATTTCAGTGTTGTTCAAGTGAGCCTGGGTTGTTTCTGCTGCTGATAACCAAAAAAACTCCAGCGGCTATATTCCCCAAAATCACTTGCCCAGAGGCAGTCAAATGGGAGACCCAAGTCTTGCCTCAATCTCCTACAGATTGTGTCTCGCATCAAATTCATATTTTGAAGTCCTAAGCCCCAGGATCTCAGATATGACTAATTGGGGACAGGGGCTTTACAGAGGTGATTAAGGTTCAGTGAAGTCACTGGGTGGGACCTAATCCAATACGACTGGTATCCTTATAAAAGGAGGAAATTACACACAATCACACACAGAAGGAAGACCATGTGAGGGCACAGTAGCCACCCACAAGCTCAGGAGAGAGGCCTTAGAAGAAACTGACTCTGCCAACACCTTGATCTCAGACTCCTAGACTCCAGAACTGTGAGAGAATACATTTCTGATGCTTAAGCCACCCAACCTGTTATGGCAGCCCTAGAAAACTGATACAGGCACTTTCTGCTGCCATGGTGCCACTCTTTTTGGACATCATGCCAGCTTCCTCGTACCAGTCAATCCTGAAGGAGCTCAAATTAGCAGGCTGTTCTTAGAACCAAGTTTCCTGGACAGGCTTCAAAAAACATTCTCTATGGTAATACAGACATTGAGTACCACCAAAAAAAGAAAAGAAACCTACAACCCCTTCCTTCATTTTTTAATGATGGATAGTGCCCAGGGGAGCAGGAGAGATGGCTCGTTGGAGAAAATGGTATCATTTCTTAATAAACAAATGAGAATTTAGGTCCCAAGTTGATAAGGAATTTTACCTTGTTCTCCCAGCATCTGCTTGGAGGAGAGGAAGCAAGCAGAGGCTTTATTCTAATATTTGACTAGAAGCTGGAGGGTGAAGGCTCCCTTTCTCCCTCCCACACTCCCCTCCTTGAACACACTCTAAGCATGTCACCAGTTCCCCCCTGATGCAGGCAAATAATTGCAGAAGTCTCTTGGGGAAAACAGTCCTGATGCTACCTTGTGGAGGGTCAGAGGGAAGTGCTTAGAGCTAAGGGAATAGGAGAAGGTGGAGACCAAAGGGCTGAATATTAATGGTGGCTCTCATCACCAGCTCTTAACATAATGGAAAAGCCCTTTGCAGGGCAATGCTGGGGCTGCCTCATACTGAAATGCAATCTCCTGGAACATAGAGGGGGCAGTGACAAGCAGTTTATCTTCCATTATTCCAAGGCCTTAAATCATTATGAACCCAAAGCCAGCAAAGCAACCAAACCACTGACTCTGATTAAGATGTTTCCTTATCTTCTGAGTGAACGCAAATATGCACAACTTTCAGGCAGGCACTGTTATGGAGTGGATTGTGTTATCCCCTACGTAACATACGTTGATGTTCTAACCCCCAGGACCTCAGAATCTGACCTTATTTGGAAAAAGGTCTTTACAGAGATAATCAAGTTAAAATGAGGTCCTTAGCATGGACCCTAATTCAATACGACCAGTGTCTTTACCATGTTTCCCAGAAAATAAGACCTAGCCAGACCATCAGCTCTAATGTGTCTTTTGGAGCAAAAATGAATATAGGACCCAGTCTTATTTTACTATAAGACCTGGTATAATATAATATAATATAATATAATATAATGTAATACTGTGTCTTATATTAATTTTTGCTCCAAAAGATGCATTAGAGCTGATGGTCTGGCTAGGTCTTATTTTCGGGGAAACATGGTAAAAGTGGGAACTTTGGACAGAGACACACACACACACAGAATGCCATATGAAGATGAAGGCAGAGATAAAAGTGATGCTTCCACAAGCTAAGAAAAACCAAATATTACCAGCAAACACCAGAAGTGATGGGTGAGGCCTGGAATAGACCATCCCTCAGAGTCCTCAGAAGGAACCAACCCTGTGACACCTTGTTCTCAGACTTCTAGCCTCCAGAACTGTGAGACAAGAAATGTCTGTGGTTAAACCATCCAGTTTTTGGTATTTGTTACAGCAGCTCTGGGAAGCTAATACCCACAGGAAAACCCTAGCCCAGTGAAGGAAGGAAAAGTAGTTCTATGTCATTGTAAAATAATCCACAGAAATGGAGAAGAGAAAGTCTGAGTGATGCCTTTCATCACAGGTTTGCCTGCATAACATTCCATCAACCAAGCAGAGGTCCCAAACAAAAGTCATTTTTTAAAGGAGCATTTCCTCTTTTGAACAGTGTCTTCCCAGCCCCAGCTAGCAGGAGCAGCCATGCCAGCTGAATCAGGGTTAGTGGTGGTGGCAAGAAATAAGGTTTCTTCCTGAGGTGGCAATGGGCCTCCTGGTGGGGTTGCCAGATTTAGCAAATTCAAATACGGGACTCCCAGTCCAATCTGGATTTCCAATGAATAATGAATAATTTTTTAGTATAAGTATGTCTCAAATATTTAGGATAAAAGACCACTATATATTTTCTGGCAGCCCTACCGTGGTTCTCCTCATTCGATCTCTGAGTCCATTCTCTCCCTCATCCCCCTAGAGGCACATCAGCGCATAAAGGGTAAGGAATGTGAGATGAAATAGCCAGAGGCAAGTCGGTTTGTCTCATGGAAGCTCCCCTCCGGAATAAGGGTCTCTGCCTGCAATTGTGGAGAAGGTTAAGTCTCTATCCACCCTGTGAGGATTCCCCAGAGAGGAGAGCAAGAACAGCCTTTAGGGCTTTCACTGTATGCAGCTCTAGCCTGGGGGTGAGCCGAGGGCCACCTAGATCCGAGAGAACAAGGCCAGAAGGAAAGCGAGCCTCTGGGCACCCATCCATAGCTCACTCTGTGGGACGACAAGGTCACCTTAAGAGACCATTTTTGAACCATGTTCTGGACTCAGATGTGTGAATAATTACGTTATTTTGAAGTTTGTGATCTTTCTGGTGAGAACTGCATCTGCACAATGCACGAGATGCCCAAACTTGCCTAGGCTTTGGCTGCTCCTGGGTGTGAAGCTGGGCAACTCCCCAGAAGACTCTGTACCCTACACTCTGCCTGGCACACGTGGTGATGGTCAGTGAACATTTGTCAGGCAATGAAGGGATGATGGTCATTAAAAAAGAGAGTCCAGCCCCTCTCCCTCAGAAATAAAAGGCCAAGAGGTCAACCTCAAGGGTCTGTCTTATCCCAGGCATGTTGGAATTGTCAGCCTGCTGAGTGTCAAGAGCCTGGCTTGGAGAAGTTGAGGAAGCACCCTCTTGTAGTGACGTGAGCTAGGGTGTGAGCAAGGCTCCGCGTGTGAAGCTGGCCTTCACGGCTACATAAGGTTTGCACGGACACGTCGGTATCAGCATTGTGGGGGGAGACCGGATCTGCAAGCCCAAATGGTGAAGACTTTTCTCATAGGCCAGAGAGAGTAAACTGGTGGGTCCCCAGTGGAAACCATGCCAGGCCAGCCAAACTCTGGAGGTTTGCAATGCGAACAAACTGCTAACGTGATCATTTCTCTTTTAATTTTTTAAAAGTTGAACATAGAACAATTGACCTGGTGCCTGTTGCACATGACAGAGCATGTCATTCTACTTTAGATGCAGTGCACATGTGGAGCGAAGGAAGGAAGGAAAGGAAGCAGGAGGGGAGGGAGGGAAGAAGGAAGGAAGGAAAGAAGAAAAGAAGGGAGAGAGGAAAGGAGGGAGGGAGGAAGAAAAGAGGGAAGGGAGGAGAAAGGGAAGAGAAAGAGAATTGGAATGGAAATTTAATCTGACCAATATCCAAATTGGATTTCTTCCTCTCAGCATGAAGTGTCCTGATGGGACAAGCGATTCAGTGCAAGCCCTTTCAAACTGGCTAGGTATTTTTTAGAGGACACAGGTCCATTGTATTTGTTGCCCATTAAATCATAAGGAAAGGGATGGGGACGGGAACAGGACAGTCAGAAGCTGGTAAAAGGAGAACAGTTTTTTTTCTGAGCCTCACACTGCTCTCGGAACTCACTGTTCTGTTAACAAATCCCGGTGCCATGAAAACAGTTTTACTAACAGAAATCCACATTGACTGATAGACAGATGGGTTAAACAAACATTTACATTTAGTAGGTATAAGAAGGCACTGCTGGGCCCTGCATCCCCCCTGCAAGGCAAATGCTGGGGGGACCCTATACCCCAGGCCCTCCCAGCCTGGAGGGGTACACTGGCTTGTTTAATAAGACAACTGTGCTCAGCTATGCTTGGGGACAATACCATAAGCACGTGAAGGGGCACCTGACTCAGCCTGGGGACAAGTGGGGGAAGGCGTGACGCAATTCAAAGGTTTTTAAATATCACAGAATTCACATCCCTTCACCTCTGTAGGAACTTATGGCAAAGATGGAAGCGCCCTGGGCATCCTGCCCTTTCCAGCTAAATCTGTCATTTGTCCTTCTATTCTAATCATGCCAGTGGTAATGAGCCCAAAGTGACTATTTAATGGTGACGAGGCTTCTCTGCACATAGTGTATGCTGTATACACCACAAAACCCAATGCACTGTACATACCTGACGAGGTTAACAAAATTTACCATATGAAGTTCCTGGCATCTCCTCACATTCCATTTCCTGGTTCCACTGTCATTATGAGTGAGTAGGATTCTTCCTCCTTTTTTGTTTCCATAAAAACTTCTAACGTGTCTCATGAAATTTCATTCACTAATTCAATAAATATTCATCTGATGCTTCCATGTTCCAGATACTCTTGGTGCGAGTGATATAATGATGGGAAAGGTAGATGTGGGCCTGTCTCCTAGGCTTTGAGGTGATTCTCATCTTGGCTGTGCACAACCATTACCTAGGGCACTTATTTAAAAATGCACATGCTCGTCCTGATCTTGAGGAGAATTTGATAAAAATGTCCCAAACAAGGAGACGGACCAATGCACAGTGTGCGCTGTTAGGGTGAGGAGCCCCTGTCATCTAATAAGGGTTGCGTGAAAACCCAGTGCTTGCTTCTTGAGCCTGGGTCTGCAGAAATGTGGAGGTGGGTGAGAGGGCCACCCCTGACAGTCCCACAGGCACACTGTCTCAGCATAAAGGCCCAGAAACAGAAGGGAAAATGAGAAAGCATGGCCTCTGGCCCCGCCATGGGAAAACACCTTAGGACTTTTGCACCATCATTATTCCATTTCGCCTAATTGAATTTTAAAATGCTCAATGGGGGGAGGGGAGGGAAATGTCAAATCTTTTAATAAATGAAAAGCCGGTCTGCTTTTTAACCTACAGCAGGTTTTTAAAAAAGTCCTGCTGAGGGCACGCTGCTCAGAGACGTGGTCTTTGCAGATGAAGGTAATTAGTGAACACCTTCACCTCTGGAGTTGGGAGGGAGTGTGAGGGCATTTAGTTGGAGGAATCACCTCTTCCTGATGGAGAAGCAACTGGGCATCACAAAGATGCCTAAAAATTCAGACACTATTTCCTCTGGCAGCAAATCAGGAGGCAGTGTGTGTAGGAACTAAAAGCTCATGGGGCCACAGGATGCAGCTTTTCTTGGCTCTGATACTGAGATTGTGTCTGATGTTGCTTCTCTGACAGGCCATGATCAGGGACAGTTGGAAGCCCAGCAGAGCTGGACTTAGGGGCAGAAGAGCTGGGCAGCTGTCCCACGTACCAATCTACGAAAGGCACTAAAAGATCACGGGAATAAATCAGAAACACCGAGCCAATTAACTCAGGTTTCCATGCGTGACTGCTGATAGAATTGGCAAAATGCAAACTTCAGGCCAAAGTACACCCTATCCTTGAGTGAAACCTAAAATATACTCCTGATGGGTGCAGAAAGGTTTGGTGGCTTTAGAGCCTGGAGTCTAGAGCCAACATGCCTGGGTCCAAGTCCGGGTTCCATTACTTACCACGTATGACCTTAGGCAAGTTATTTCACTTCTCTATGTTCCCATTTCCTCATTTATAAAATGAGGATCGCTAGTGTTGAGGACTGAACGGGCACATGTGAAGCACTGAGAACCCAACCTGTCACTTAGCAGTCACTACATAAGGGTTAGCTATTTGTCAGCATTTCTGTGACTAGCTCCAGCCAGATGCTTGGTGCAATTCAGTCTGCACCTCTAATCAAGACCAGCCAGCTGAATGTTTCTTGAAAACATAGCCTCCGGTAGCTGAAATTCTGAAAGTCCCTCGTAAGGAGGGCTTATCGTGTACAAGCAATTAATTTTACTCTTAAATATTTAAGCCCTTAGTATGTCTCTAAAGAAATGATCTGATTTAGAAAATGCAAAAGGAATCTGGACAAAATCAAGCATTACAGAAAAGTTTTGCCCGTATGAAATCCCATGCCCTCCCCCACCCAACCCCCCATAAGCATGTTCCTATATATATATTACCTCTATCCTAAGTGGGCAAGTAGCTAAACTCTCTCCCGTTAGAAGTGCTGGAGCAACTATGAAAGAAAAACCATTTCCAATAAGTCAAAATGTTATGCTGTGTTTGGTGTTTGTAATAAATCCCTTACTTTGAGTGTAGAGGCATATGAGTTTTACTAATAGAAAATCAGAATTTCTTTATCCCCACCAAAACAATGTGGAACAATATTTAAGGATCCACTTTGGAGGGTGCCAAAGGGTTGGCCTGCTCAGGCCCAATCTGTTAGCTCAATCCTCAGGCTCCTGGGCCCCCTTTTCACCCATCCTGAGCGCAGCTGGAGGCAGGACCCGGGCCAGGACCAGAACAAGTGCAGCTGTGCAAGATTCCAGCCCCAGCAAGGAATTATATTAAGCAGGACGGAGGCTTAGGAAGGGATCTCCAAGTTAGATCAGATGTGACTGAGAACAGTCACTGCCGGGTTACAATTCACCCTGAGATGTTTGTATTTCCTTCTAAATTGCATTATCACATATTTACTTAAAATCTGTTATCTGCAGTGTACTCGTGGGTAACTGATAAGCCATTCAATTTCTAGCGTAGTTAATTCTTCCATTTTATTTCAGTTTTGTTTTTAAAGGTAGGTTGACTATTTTTTCACTTTAAAGGTGATACACGATTATTTTCAAGAATGTGCAGAATACAGAATTATATAAAGAAGACCAGAAAAATTGCCTATAATCTCACAACCCAGAAGCAATGTCAGTTCCTCATTTGGTATGTTTCTTTCTAGGCTTTTCCTTTTCCCAGTGTGTAGATATGTTTTCCTTTTCTGGTTATATTTATTTACATACGGAGTTGGGATTACACGGTGCTCTGGCTTGATTCCACCATTTAACTTTATATTGTAAGCATTTTTTTCTTTTTTCTGCATTGTATCAGGTAGGGTCCTCCAGGACCCCCGATTCCCTTTAATCTCCTGAGGACAAATGTTGGGACCAGGAAGGGTGCTGAAGAGCACTTGGAAGAGGTCCCCCTGCTAATCCTGCAGGGTCAAGGACAGGGCAGCCACCAAAACTGGGTGGGAGGGGCCAGATGATGAGAAGAGCTGCTGCCTGACATCTCCTGCTGTGCTACCTGCCCATGGACAAACCCACAGCGAGGCTGGGTGCAGTAGCCTAGGTGACACAGAATGCATCTGGACGGCGAAAGGAGAATATCCATGATGCGTATTATAAAACGTGCTCTAATTACACTAAAAAACAACTACCTAGTATTCCCCAGTATTCCTCTATAGGAAAGTACTATAAATTACTTAGCTGAGTCCCTGTGGAGTCTTCCTGATTTTTTTTTTTCTTTTTTACCATTATAACGAGCACTGAAATAAGCATCCATTTTTTTGGCTGCAACTCTGATGATTTTCCCAGGGGTGGAATTACTGAGTCAAGGGAATCTACATTTTTAAGGCTTTTGATATATATTGCCAAATAGCCCTCCAAAAGGCTATTAGACCAATTTAAATGCCCATAAGCAACTAATCTGGGGGAAATCTGCTAGTTAATGTATGGTGCAAAAACTGAAAGCACCACTGTCGCTTGGAGATACGGTGATAGCTGCGTGGGTTGGAGGAGAAGACACTGGAAAAAAACAGTAGCCTCTCCAGACCTGTCCGGAAACCCACGTGTGTGAAAGGTCACACCTCCCGAGCCATGAAAACTGACCTGTTTTTAAGACAGAAGAAAGCATCAGAGTCAGTTCACTTCAGGGTCAACAGGAGTGTCTGTCAAAAGGAAGCGAGGTGACGGCCATTGGGTTGGAGTTTTGTTTCATTTGACCTCACTTACCTCAGGCCAAATGTACAGTAAACAACAGTGGCTGGTCACATAAGGATCTTTGTGCAGTTATTTCTTTGGGGACTAGTTCCACCCAGCTAAGAGAGTGTCAGGGCAGGACTGGGGTACAAATGAGAGACTAGGACAAGCTAGGACACCAGGGTGAGTGAAGGAGGAGGAGTGAGGGAGGATGAGGGTAGACCCAGGGCTGGGGCTGTGGGCCCACGAAGCTCCTCTCCCTCGGTGACAGCCTTCCATCTGTGTTCCTAACTTTAATGGACAGGGGCAAGGAGAAAGGACAGAGGGGTAGGAACAGGGATCCCCCACTGAGGAAGCTATACCTGTGGGAGAGATAGAGCGGTGACACTTTTGCTTTTGTCTCGGGCTCTTTGCATTTGGTATTCCCTCGGCCTGGAGGGTTCTTCTTCTAGATATCCAGCTCAGCTGTTCTCTCAGTCCATTCAGGCCTCTCTCCTCAATGTTGCCTCCTCCAAGCAGGCTTCCTTGACCACCCTATCTAAAATAGAGCCACTCAACTCTCTACCTCCTTATTGTACTTTATTTTTCTTTTATCACCATCTGATATGTGTGTCTGTTTACATATCAACATTTGTTTATGTGCTTATTCTCTGTCTCTCTCCCATTAGAAGAGTGACATTCTAAGGCCACTGTAGGAGCGTGATTTTTACAATGTTTGCCTCTCAGGTCCAGTCAAACCCATTTCTCAGGTCCTAAGAGCATGTCCCTTAGCTGTTCTGCATTGTGTCAAGCTTGTCGGTTGCAAGCAACAGAAACCCAGTCTGACAAAGTTGGGTAAAAAGTCAATTCATTGAGAAACAGAAAGGCTACAGGCCAGGCCAGGCCCGGGACACATAAAACAAGCAAGGGAGGCCTGGGAGCTGGAACCAGAGCCTGGGTCACTATGGGAGGAAGGGGTTAGGACACTGCAGTAAGCTATCGCTATGCTGGACACTTGATGCTGTGCCTCTACACTTTCAATAACTGCCAATAATTTATAAACCCTACCTGGTCCTTTCTTCCTCTCCCTGAAGATTCAGAGTCCCATGTGATTGACTGAGACGGAGTCACAGCCCCACCCCTGCTTCCTCCACGCTGGCTTTGGCTTTCGTAGTGGGAGGCAGTACACTGAGACCCTCTGAGATAATACAAATTAGAGAATTCCTCCTGAAGGAAAAAAGAACTGGGTGCTAGAAGGCAAAAACGCTATGTAAAGAGCTACAATATACATTAGTGCAAAGTAGTCCTGTCCCCACGTAATCACCAACCTCTCTTGGTAACAGGTAACATAGGCCCTTGCTCAAAATCTGGACTCTGGAAGTTTCTCCTTCTTCCAGCAGCTGCTCAAAGTCAGGGTGGATATTTTTAAGCCTTCCACAGGCAGGTCGAGCAGCATCTTGGAGGCTCGGCCATCTTAGGGAATTGAAGGGAGCGGTCTGGAATGGTGGCATTGTGCTGTCAGGGTCACCTGTGAGGAGCTAGGGGAGACATTTCCATGGCAGGCAGTCGAGTCCCCATTCTTCCTAAACCCGGATAATCGGCTGTCTATCTAGGGCACTGTCGTGCCACCTATGGGATTGTTTTCTCTTTGGTAGCCTCTCCTGAGGAAAGATCAATTAACTTCAACGTTGCCTTTGAAACGAAAAATTAGTTTTTCTTCTGAGGAACTAAAAAGAGACCCTAGAAGCTGACATAGCCCTTTGTTTATTCTTCATGTGCCTCTATCGGGATCCTTGAAAAGCAATGCTTCCTTACAGTCACTCCAGGGTGGTCCCTAAAACTAGACTCAAGAATCGTCTAGAATCCACCGAGTTAGCGCTTGGCCCCTTGGGGTAAGCTGCACTGGGCCTTGTTGAAGGAGGGACCTGGCCTCTTCTGACTAACAAGTGCCTCCTAATCCAACCTACAACAGACACACAGCCCAAGGTTTCTGGCTTCGGAGGAAAACACCACCCACAGGAGATCTCAGCTTGTGGCTCTTTGCAACCTCTGTTGTCTCTCTCCTGGATACCAGACCGAAGGCCTTTAAACCATCCCCAAATGATGGACCTCAGTCCTATTTTTAAAAGCTCTCCAGGAAATCCACTTGCTGCCTACACTTGCTCACCACCCACTCACTCTTCACCTTCTGATCTGGCTTCTGCCCCACCTCTCTCCTGATGGAGCCTCGGGAAGGGCCCCAGGGACCTCCTCCGTTGCCGCTCAGCAGACATTCCCCAGCCTCATCCTCAGCAGTTCAGCATTTGACAGGAAATCACTCCACTCTTGGTTTCTGTGACAGGAAACTCTCGTTATTTCCTGTCTTCTTAACGTGCTCATCTCCCCAGAGATCTGAGCTGAGCCCCCCACCCCTTCTGTGCTGCCTCCTTTACTATCTGCCCCACTCAGGGACCTTACCTGGCACCTCCACACAGACCATCCTCTCATCCAATCTCTTTTATCAACAGCAGGGCTGAGCGCCATCCCCCTGCAGGACATCTCATACCAAGTACTAAGAGGTCCAGGAGAGTACGGCATCTAAATATCCCAAACAGAGCTGGTCACTTTCTGCTCCAAATTTGTTCCCCTCTTTATTTACCCGTCTCTTAAACGCACCACCAACCTTCCAGTATCCACTTTCAAAACCTTAGCATTGTCTCTGGCCCACCCATTGGCCTCACTTTCCAAATCCAACTAGTTGCCAAATCCTCTCCTATCTTTCTACTTCCATCAAGGGCTTCTTTTCCACTCTTTTAACACCACTGCAAAAACCTCCTCACTGATCCAATGGCTCCCATTGCTGATTACTATAGATCCGCACCTCCTAAATCTGGCGTTAAACTCTTCATACTTCAAGGCTCTCCAGACTCACTCCCATCACTTCCCCTTTAGTACAAATTTCTAGTCTATCCCACTCGTCTCAGAATACCTGTGTCTTCTCATGTCTGGGCTTTGCTCAAGCTGGACTTTTCTCATGTAATGCCTTTCCTTTTTGTTTGCATGGATCAACATCCTACCTTCCTTTTAAGGCTCATCTAAATGCCACTTCTTCCATGAAGCCTCCCTGGGTTTCCCCAGCCAGGAGTGCTTTCCCTTCCCTGAGCTCCCGGGTTTCACTGTGTCCTCTCACCATACTGTGTCCTCTCACCATACTCATTATATACAACCTCATGTCACAGCATGTTTGAGTGTGTGCCTCAGTATCCCCAACAGGGCTTCCTGGGCAGAGATTCTGTCCTACTAGAGGAGTAATTTACTCATGGTTGATATTTGTTGAATTAAGTCGTCAGGCTAGAAAACCATATACTTGTTTACTTTTCACTATCGGAAAATACATGCCCAGAGTAGATCATCAGAGGGACGACATCAAATTCAGGGAAACGAAAAAACATATGTTCTGTTCACATCGTGAGTGCAAGTCAAAAAACAGATCAAAACCCAGTTCTTGGGTGACTCAGACCATTGCTGGATGGACTTTAATTAATCTTATGGAAAATATACAAGGGACTTAGGAGCCTGGGAAAGGAGGAGGGGGCAAGTGAGAGGGAGCCAGAGCTGCTGCTGTCAAGAAACACTTTCTTCCTGTAACCATATCCCCTGAGGCCCGGCCAGTACCTCTGCTTAATCTCCCTCTCTGTGGTCACTCAGGATATGATTACTGGCATCAGATGCAAGCGCATGTTTCTGTTCCATTAATCTGAGAGAGGCTGAAAAGGGAGCCACGAGGGCATTGCTGTGTTGGTCTAGTTACCACCTCAAAGAGGAGCAGGAGAGGGGGAGAGGAAGGATCCGGCAGATGGGCTGGGAGGGAGGCCTTACGGAAGCAAAGGGAGATGAGAAAACCACACAGAGAACAAGTTCCTGTCGCAGGAGCCTGGTTCCTTTCAGCTGTTACAAGATGGGGTCTGGAGGAAGGAAGCGCACACGTGGCATGGCGCGTGTGCACACACTCACATACAGGCACCCACAAAGCAGCTGAGAAACGCAGAACTTCTCCATGCGGCTTTGGCAATCAGTCTGACACCCTTCGGTGGGCATTGTTGCTCTGCGTGTACAGCAGCCCATGTAACATAAATCTGGCTCACACGCTAACGGCCTAAATGGGAGGCTGAAGCACAGTAATGAAGATGAGGAAGCTGAAACGCAATGTCAGATGGCACTGGTGACATCTGAAAGCCATAATTTGCAGCTCAGCATATTTGTGTTCCAGGTACCAGAGCCTACACACAAATGCTCACAGACGCATCTCCTGAGCAGCATCTCCGCTCAGCTTGGCAGGGGGCCAGGTGATCTTTGCCTCGCCAACAGGTTTCTGCTATAGAAACCTGGGGAAGCCTCTCCTCCGCCATCTGATGGGGTGGGAATTCCTCCCTGGGGTGGGAGGAACGCAGGAGCTTTAAACATACACCTGTTCCTGAAGTGCAGGTCTCTTAAATGACTCATTTCCCCTCAGTCCAATCAAGGTGTCCTGGCCAAACATTTGGAAGGGTGGCTGGGAAGGGCCAAAATAAATTTAGCCAAGTCATGGCCAGGAGGCAGCGAGAAAGATTCTACATCGTAGAGACAGAAGTACCCGATTCAGGTCTTTAGCTGTGACACTCCCTCCTTTTAACCTGTGACTGCTCCATCCTTCCTTTCTCTCTTCCTCCTCCTCTCTTCTTCACTACTACTTTCCCAGAACCTCAGCAATGCAGACAAGCAATTTCTTAAAGTACAGTCCTTCCAATTGAAGGTTACATTTTCAGTTCTAGCTAGTTAGCTGGCAGCTAAATGGAATCAATCAACTCATGAGTAAAAGTTTACAAATGCGAAGGAAGAGGAGCCAGCAGGGTCCCGGTTAGCCTGAAGGAGGCTGGGAAACTCGGTGCTCTGGGTTTAAGGGGTTTCCCACAGCCTGAATCCTCCCGGCTGGGCCTCCACGCAGCAGCCCATGTACACCTGCTGACCCCTGCTCCGACCACCTTCCTGCCAGGCTCCAGGGAGTGGGCGGAGAGGATAAAGTGGCTGTGAACAACAGGAGTCTTAACTCCTGGCCTGGGGCCCTGAAAGCACAGGCTGCAAAACAGCTTAAGCTGTCACCAAAACACCCCTCTGGGGATTCTGGGACCCTTTCACATGCACAGAGGGTTTGCCTCCAGGAACAATGAGGACTCAACTTGAGTCCTTTCCCTTGGAGGTTTGAAGGCGGGTGGGGGTACCTCATGTGTGCATCAGAAGGCTGTGCTAGCCTCCATAACAGTCACACCTGCGGGAATAGGTGTGGAGGGAACTCAGTTCCCACTGGCCATCAGTCTGAAGGCAACCCATAAGCATGAGTAAGGGGAGCAGACTCTGGGCCCAGAGTCCTTCCTGCCCCTGAGAAGCCTGGCCAGGGACTGCTTTGCAGAGAGGTTGTCTGAGCCTCAGCCCTTTGGATCCCAAACATTTTCCCACCCAGAAAACAGCACACTCCATCAGCTGTAGATATCAGATCACCTGGGAAACTGGGGGACTAGTTTGATTTTTCACTGTTTATTGTAAACATTTTAGATATTTTTTTCAGATTTATATTTTGGGGGATATAATTTATACACAGGGAAATTTCCCTTTTAAATGTACAGTTGTATCATTTCTAACAAATGCATACAGTCATGTAACTATCACCACACTCAAATGTGGAGGCTGAAAAAATAATATTTTTCCTCCCACCTTCTAAGTTCTTCTAGCTCAGCTAATAATCAAATTAACAAAGATGGATTAACAGGAGGAAATCAAAATTTTAATGCATACGCCTGGGGAATTGACATAGGCATGAAAATTCCCAAGACAGTGAGGCAACATTGGGTATATAAGACATTTGGACAAAAGAGAAAGCGGGGGAAGGGGTATTAGATTTCAGAATTAAGAAGAAGGGGCAATTGATAGAATAGATAGTTCAGGAAGAACAGAACACACATGGCAGGAAAATTCTTGCCAGGCATCTCAGAGACAATGGGACACAGAGGGTATCTAGCTAACAGGTGCCTTCCTGATGTCGGCTTATTTATCACTTAATTCAAATGAAGCTAAGGTAGCATTCTAAGATTCCCTTCCTGAAGCAGGTTTCTCTGCCTGCATCACTTCAGCAGGAAATGTGGGGAAGGGCTAACGGTTCTTTCTGAGGTTTATTTCTTAATAAACAGCTTAAACTTAAGATACCAAAAAGCAGCTTCAGGGTGGCAGAAGTTTGGTTCCCTTCACAAGATATAAAACATGTCCATTATCCCCCAAAGTTCCCTCAGGCCCCTTTGTCGTCAGTTCTGATGGCTCAGCCTTAGCCCCTGGCAACCACTCATTGCATTTCTGTCCCTATAGTTTTGCCTTTTCCAGAACGTCATATAGTTGAAATCATACGGCCTACGTATGACTTCTGGATCTGACTTCTTTTGTGACTTAGCATGATTCACTTCAGATATATACGTGTCATTGTACTTATCTGTCGCTTGTTCCTTTTTATTAATATATGAACGTACCATAGTTTATTTAGCCATTAACCTACTGAAGGACATTTGGGGGTGACTATTAATCAATTTGCTATAAACATTCAAGGTTTTTGTGTGCTATGAGTTTCATTTCTCTCTGGCAAATACCTAAGAATGAGATTGCTGGGTGATCTACTAAGTGTTTGTTTAACTTTATAAGAAACCGCCAAACTGTTTTACTAAAGGGCTGCATCATTTTGTTCCCACCAGCAATGTGTGACAGTTCCAGTTGTCCCATATCCAGCTCATCCCTCGTTATTGTCAGATTTTATTTTGGTCATTATGACAAATATGTAGTTGTAGCTCACTGAGGATTTAGTTTGCATTTCCATAATGATTAATGCTATTGGACATCTTTTCACATGCTTATTTGCCATTCATATAGCATCTGTGGTGACATGTCTGTTACAATTTTGCCCATATTTTATGATATTGCTTATTTTCTTACAATTGAGGTTTGAGATTTCTATATATCCTACATATAAGCCATTAATCAGGTGTGGGCTTTACAAATATTTTCTTTCAGTCTGTGTTTTTTTTTGTTTGTTTGTTTGTTTTTCCTAACACTGTCTTCCAAAGGGCAAAATTTCCAATTTTTACAAAGTCTAACTTATCAACTGGATTGTGTTTTTGGTTTTGGTATCTAAGAACTCATTGCTAAACTCAAGGTCACAAATATTCTTCTCCTACGTTTTCTTTAAAGGTGTATTCGTCCATATTATTGTTGTTGTTTGTTGCTGTTACATAAGGGTCTTATTCTGCCAGCACCTTTCATTGACAATCTGTCCTTTTTCCGTTGGATTACCTTTGCATTTTTGTTGAAAATAAACTGAAGATGTATGTGTGGTTCTATTTTTGGACTCAACTCTCTATTCTGTTCAGTTGACCCATGCGTTTATCCTTTCACCAATACAAGACTATTTTGATTATTGTAGCTTAATAATAAACTTTGAAATAAGATATCATTGGGTTCTCAATTTAAAAAAAAAATGGTTTGGCTATTCTGGTTTCCATATACATTGTAGAATTAACTTATTGATTTTTACAAAAACCTCACTAAGATTTCACTTGAGATTGCATTGAATTTATAGATCAGTTTGGGGAAAATTATAATCTTAATAATACTGACACATGCAATCCATAAATATAATATATCTCTTCGCTTATTTAGGTCTTACTTGGTATTTTAAGTATTGCAATTTTCAGAATACAGATCTTGCATAAATTTTGCTAGATGTTAACCTAAATAATGGCACTTTATTTTAAATGGTGTATATTTAATTTCAATTTACAATTTATCATTGCTAATGTATAGAAACACGATTGTTTTTGGTATATTGATTTCGTATCCTTCATGCTTGCTAACCTCACTTACTAATTCTAGTAGCTTTCTTAATGGGTTCTTTGGGATTTTCTATTACACTATTTTGATATTTACAAATGGAGACAGTTTTATTTCTTCCTCCTAAATCTATATGCCTTTTATTTCTTTTTCTTGTGTTAGTGAACTGTCTAGGACTTCCAGGACGATTTTGGATACAAGTGGTGAGAATGGACATTTTTACCTTTCTTCCCAATCTTAAAGAAAAATTATTCAGTCAGTTATATATCACTAATATATAATCTTATATTAGCTATAAGATTTTTGTCGATGCTCATTACCAGATTGCGAACGTCCCCTTTTATTCCTAATTGAGAATTTTTTAATCATAAACAGACTTCAAATTTCATCAAATACTTTTTCTGCATATATTGAGATGATCATATAGTTTTTCTTCTTTAATCTGTTGATATAGCAAATTACATTGAGCAATTTTTAAAATGTTGAACAAGTCTTGCTTTCCTGAAATAAATCTGACTTGATCATGATGTATTATCCTTTTTATATATTGTTGGGTTCAATTTTCTAATATTTAGTTTACAAATTTTGCATTTATACTCAGGAGGAATACAGTTTATCATTTTCTTTTCGTGCAATATCTTTGTCTAGTTTTGGTATCCAAGTAATGCTGGCCTCATAAAATAAATCAGGAAATGGTTGCTCCTCTTTTATTTTCTAAAAGTATTTATGTAATATTGATATTATTTTTTTCAAATCATCTGGTAGAATTTTCCAATAAAGCCATCTTAAGCTCTAGTTTTCTTTATACAAGGGCTTCTAACTACTCGCATAAATTAAATTTTCTTAATAAGACATAGGGTGATTCAGATTATATATGGCGTCTTAAATATGCCTTTTAAGAAATTTGTCCTTTTATCCAAGTGGTTGAATTTATAGACATAAAGTTCATAACATTCTCTTACTAGTCTTTTAATGTCTGTCTAATTTGTAGTGATCTTCCCTTTTTCATTCCTTATATTGGTATTTGAGCCTTTTTTCTTGAGCAAGCTGGGTGGAGGCTTATCAACTTTATTGACCTTAAAAAACCAACTTTTTGTTTTACTGCTTATCTGTACTGTTTTCTAGTTTTGGTGTTAATGATTTCTGCTCCTATCTTTATTATTTCCTCCTCCCTGATTATTTTAGGTTTAGTCTTTTTTAAAGTTTTTTAAAGTGAAAGCTTAGATTATTTATTTGAAATCTTATTTTCTAATTAGATGTTTATAGCTATACATTTCCCTCTAAGCACTGTTTCCATTGCACCTTAAAAATTTCGATATGCTGTTTTTGTTTCAGTCAAATTTCTAATTTTCCTTGTGACATCTGCTTTGACCATAGGTTATGTAGAAGTATTTCTAATATCATTAAATATTAGAAAATACTTAAATTTCCATTTTCAAATTAAATAATATTAAATATTATTTAATTTCTAAATATTTTTTACCTTTCCAGATATCTTTCTGTTGCTGATTCCTAGTTTAATTCTACCGAACCAGAAATATGGTCAGAGAACATACTTTGTTATTATTTCAGTTTATTAAAATTTGTTACGATTTAGTCTATGGCTCCGAATATGATCTATCTTGTGATTGTTCCATGTATACTCAAAAAGAGAATATGTATTCTGCTATTGTTGGGTGAAGTGTCCTATTAATGTCACCTAGGTTGTTGGTTGTTATTGTTGTTCAATCTTCTATCTCCTTACTGATTTTCTATTTGTTCTACCTATTGCTGAGATAGGAGAGTTGAAATCTCCAGTTATAATTTTGGATTTATCTATTTTTCTTTTAAGTTCCATTAGTTTTGCTTCATGCATTTTGAAGTACTATTGTTAGATACATATCTCTTTAGGATTATTATGTTTTCTTGATAAATTTACCCCTTTATTATTATGTTATATTCTTTTTTAATCCTGATAATATTCCTTGTTCTAAATTCCACTTTATCTGATATTAATATAGTCACTTTAGCTTTCTTTTGATAAGTATTTATGTGCTATATATTTTTTCATCCTCTTACTTTTAAAATTAAATTTATTGGGGTGACATTGGTTAATGAAATTATATATGTTTCAAGAGTAAAATTCTATAATACAACATCTATATATTGCATTGAGTGTTCACCACCCAAAGTCAAGTCTCCTCCCATCCTTTTCCTTTTAACCTTTCTATATTTTCATATATAAAGTGGGTTTCTTGGAAAGAGTATCTAGTTGGATATTGCATTTTTATTTAATCTAACAATTTCTGTCTTTTAATTGCTGTGTGCAGTCATTTACATTTAATCAATCAGTGATATGGTGGGACTTATATTTGTCATTTTGCTACTTATTTTTCATTTGTTCCATCTGTTATTTGTCTCTTTTTCTGCTTGTTTATAGATTGAATACTTTTTATTCCATTTTATCTGTAAAACTGGTTTATTATTTATATCTATTTTTTTATTTTAATGGATGCCCTAAGGTTTACAATATACACCTTAATTACAGGCTACCTCTAAATAATGTTATAAATTTTCATGTATAGTGTAAGGACCTTATATAGTAAACTTTCAATTCCTCCCTCTTGTTTTTTGTTCTATTATTGTCATACAGTTTACTTCTACATATGGGATAAACCCATGATACGTTCTTATTATTTTTATTTTAGAGAGTCAACATCTTTTATTTTAGAGAATGTACAAATAAGAAAAAGTATTTTTATATTCATTTCAACCATTTCCAGAGATCTTTAATTTGGGGGAACTGGATCTAAGTTTTTGTTAGATATCATATTTCCTTTTCCTGGAAACTCCTAGAAGAGCTTTCTTTAACATTTCTTGAGGTACAGAGCTGTTGGTAATAAATTGTCTCAGCTTTTGCTTATCTAAATAAGTGTTTATTTCACCTTCATTTTGAAAGATATTCTCACTAAGTATAGAATTCTGGGTTGGCAGGTTTTTTTTCAGTACTCTAAAATTTTCATTGTATTGTCTTCTATATTGTGTAGATTTAGAACTGAAATCAGTTGTACTTATTATCTTTTTTTTTGTATATGTTTTTCAGGAGTTTGCAGATGATGTGTCCAGTATTTGGTCTCCTCATCTTCCTGCTCTTCCTTCTTTTATTCCTCCTGCTGAAGGTACTATAATCTTCTTGACTCTGTCAATTAGTGTTTTTCTTTATTTGGGGAACATTCTATGCCATCATCTCTTCAAATATTTCTTCTTCCCTATTCTCTTTCAAGTATTGCTTCTACCCTATTCTCTTTCTTACCCTTTGGGATTTCAGATACATGTGCATTAGATCATTTTATATTGCCCAATGATTCTATTCTCTTTTTCTCATTTTTATTTTCTTTTGGTGTTTCAATCTGGGTGATTTCTATTGAACTGTTTTCAAGCTCATTGAGCCTCAGCTGTGTCAATTTTGTTTGAGCCCTTAAAGACATTCTTCATCTCTGTTACCTTGTTTTTTTGTTGGTTTTGTTTGACTCAAATTCTCCATCTTCATGCATGCTGACCATTATCCTGCTAGAACTTTTAAATATTAATCATAGCTATTTCCTGTCTGATAATAACAACATCCAGGTCATCTCGAAGTTTTATTATGTTGACAATTTGTCTCTTAACAATGAGTTGATTTTTCTTACTTTTTTGGTTCTTGCAATTTTGGGTTGAGTGCTGGACATCATATTTAGAATAAGAGACTGAGGTAAATATTATTTATGTCTGAAAATGAACATGCCTTTTTGTTATGCCAGGCCTTTAGTGTGAGGTTGAGTCAATCTAGTCAGAAGTTGAGGTGGATTTGAATTTTATTATTCTTATGGCCCTCTTCAGTGCACCACTAGCTTCAACTATTTCTAATGCAGTGGTTCTCATCCAGGAGTGATTTCATCCCCAGGGGACATTTAGCAATGTCTGCAGATGTTTTTGATTATCACAACTGGGGTGGGGTATCAGACTAGAATTTAGGGTGTAGAGACCATGGATGCTATAAAACATCCTTTGCAATACACAGAACAGCCTCCCACAGCAAAAAATTATATGGCCCCAAATGTCTGTAGTCACAAAGTTAAGAGATTCTGGTCTAACTTTGCCTTATGTTTAGGGTGCTGAGTACTCTACGTCCATTTTTCAGTATTCCTTATGTGCCTATGCTTCATGGATGATCTCTTTCAATGCTTTTGTTCCTCATCCAACAGGAGACAGCTATTACTTGAGGTTTGCTACCTTGCTGGTGGAAGGGAGGAGAGGAGTGGCATCTTTGTTGTCCTGGTTCACCCAGTCTTAGCCAGGCTCTATGTCCTGAGTCTTGGTTTTGGGGCTTTCTCAATGATCCTGCCCCTCCTCCTGATGGCAGCCAAACTCTGCCTTGTATCTCTGGTGGGTGTTGTGTGGAAGAGAGCTTCCTGCCCTCCTCCAGCAATAGGAAGCCTCTTATCGTATTGCAGTAGGATCCTTGGCCCAGGATGCCTCCTGTCCCTTCTCCAGAGGCAGAGGCATTTTTTTCTTTACCCTTTCCCTTGACCTGTGGTGTCAGGGTTTGTTGCCCACCTTAAGGAGCCCAAGGCTTTTGCTTCATAGAAGAGAAGGCTTTGTGACTTTCCTGCAGTAACAGTTGCTCCTTCCTCCACGTCTGCTCTCTTGGGTTACCCAGCCTGCCACCAGTCTTATCTGTGAGCACCCAGAGAAGGTTCATGTAGGATGCAAATCATTAAAACAAAATAATTTCTGAACCAATGAGAGAGAGAATACATGTAGGGAAACTTAACATACCCACACTCCCCCATACCCAAAACCTAACCCTCCCACCTGAAGAAAATAACTCTTTATGACAGAGAATGAGCACATTCAGACTTTAATCCAAATGAAGTTAAAATAGATGGAATCTAGTCCATGATCACTTTTAAGCTTTTCTCAATTCTCCATATTTGATGACCTTGAGATTGTGGACCTTTATACTTTGAATTATATACTTATACATTTTTTTTTCTGAATCAAGAGCATAAAAGTTTATGATTCATCCAGAATCAATTAGAATTTTTTTTGGCATGTATACAAGAGGAAGTAATCCATACTGCAATCTTACAGCACAGCACCAACATAAATTGTATATTTGTGTATTAACAATGACCATCTTGCTGAATCTGTGTGAGGAATGATCTATAATGCTCTCTATTCTCAGTCTTATATTTGGGAGTTTTGCAAAGGACCAGAAAGAAATGAACAAGGCAAACCATCTGGGGTAATTCAACAGGAACACAATGTGTGGACCTGGTCCACACTCTGCAAATAGGCCTTTGAAAGTATTTTTTTTTCTCTTTTTTTTTTTTTTTTTTTTTGCCTACAGGGAAAGATCGCCCTTCCCTCTTTCCTCCCCCATCAGAGTCACACAAAACAGAAGCAAATACTCTGGTCTCCAGATGAAGGTTGATGATAGTTTCATTTCTTGAAAGCAAAATAACCTTCACTCAATATGCTCACATGGATGGACAGGCACAGGCAGACACAGTTATTACTAGAAAAAGTAAAGCTGTCACTGAGCATAAAAACAAACAAACAAACCGACCACTAACCTGAAGGTCTACAGGCAATGCTGTGGTAGGTCAGTGTACACAGCCATGAGGCTTGGAGAGTCTATTTTTGATCGCCTTTCTAAGTTACTTTGATATAGTAGAACTAATTTGTAATAATAACTGGCAGTCAGCCCTTGGAAAGGGTGCTTCTAAATTTAAAATTCAATTTTAATTCATTTCAACAAATGCGTATTGAGCCCTTTCTAAGTGCCAGGTAATACGTTAGCGCCTAGGGACAGAGATGTGAACAAGAAACATGGTGGCCCTGCCCACAGCCTAGAGAAATGTCACAATGATAATTATCCACTGATTTCCCTCATAATACATCAACTCCAAAACCCTTTCTGGGATTCCAACCCATGCCTGCCACTTGGTCAATCATCTGGGGCTACTTCATAGACCCAGGGTTCACATGCCTGTATATGGTAGTGGCAGGGTTTGCAGGGAGATGGAGCTGCTGGGCTGGCAGTGCAGGTGCTGGTGGTGTGGGTGGGACTCGCCACAGCATCTAGGGGACAATGTCCCGCAGCATGATTGGGGACATTGTTCCCAATGTACAGGCCCTGCAGAGCCTCAGCAACTACACTGTGTGCTAAATGTTACAGCTTTAGTATGTTCCTTCCCTGCTTCAGCCCGCCAGAATCTGTTTCTGTTGCATGCCACTCAGAATCCTGACAGAATCCTGAGTATATTGTTGGACTTCTGCCCCTCGAGAACACTCTGTTCCATTTTAAATCACATGTGGAAAAATACCCGGGGAGTAACTGAATTATGTTCTTTGTGGCTCTGACATATTTTATCAAATTAAGAAAGCCCTCTAAATAGTAGTTTCCAGCTGCAGCACCGGTTCATAATGTACCATCGTCAACTGCAGGTGGTGCTTCCATTAGTCTGTCACAAATGAAAAACTGAAGTTTAAGGATTGAACAGGTTTAATGGTACCACTGTTACTTGCATTCATAGGTGCTTCTTGAGTTGGAGAGAAAGAATGGGAATTAGGGTGCTGGGAATTTTTTCATACACTAGTTTATTCTACTTGGGCTGCAGCTCGAGAAATGTGTTGTGTGTAGGCAAGATCTGCATTAAACCACATAGTCTTTCCCACGTGTAGAGGAGAGCCCACTTGCACACACTGAGCAAACACCACTTCAGGGAGGCCTGTATTTGCAGAACTGGATCCATTCAGGGTGCATGTGTTCGTTGCAGATACTCACGGGCAGCTTTGGCGGCCATCATATCAACCCATCCATCAGTAGTCTTTCATATTAAGTTACAGAACATATATCACGGGGGCCCAATTTAACTTGAGGACAAGGAAATGTTTTAAATTCTAGAGCTGCTCCAAGCCATATGAGACCAGTCATGTTGTGTAACCTTTCTTTACTATTTCTATGCAAGCTCTACGCACAGCTGTTGCAAGGTACGATTTTATACTTTGCCCAGACTATGGCACCTGTTGTAGGCAATTTGAAATAAAAACAAGTTGGTGGGAAACATGATAAGATATCTGAGAGCACATTTCATTCACTCGGAATACCTCTGCAGACTATTCCATTTCAGTAAACTCCACAACCATTCTTCTTTGTCATTATTTGCCAAGAAAGGGGAAATATATAACACATCTCTTTTTATAGAAAACAAATCAGCACTCTGCTGGTCCAGGGGCTACAGACA
Source organism: Rhinolophus hipposideros (assembly GCF_964194185.1). Lineage (NCBI taxonomy): Eukaryota > Metazoa > Chordata > Mammalia > Chiroptera > Rhinolophidae > Rhinolophus > Rhinolophus hipposideros. Next base: position 23,644,598 of record NC_138062.1, read on the forward strand.
CAGACTTCTTATGCTTACTCTCCCGCAGCCTTTTCTCCCCTCTCTTGTTTATGCTAGTATTTCCTCCACCCTTTCAATTTGTCACAGTTGCCTTTCCCAAGAAAGCTTTCATTTCCTCTTGTTTCTCTGTTCTGCACTCCCTCACCCCTTGATTTTTATGAGAGGACACTGCGTCCCTGGCATGCCAGGGAAAGGAAACAAATTAATGCCACAGGCCCCTCAGGGTGGACATGTCTGGCTCATGGACAGAGGGGGGGGGGCTAGCATTGGGGTTACCCACCAATGTAACCCTGAGGTGTCCTGCTCTGGAGCTCATGCATGCCCCTCCCGCCTCAAAATTGTCTCCTTGACCGTGACATTGCTTAGGACTGCCTTGAGAAAGAGCTTGGCAGCTGACAGTATCTACCAGGATCAGAAAAGAAGATTTGGAAAGCGGACTGTACTATTGACCCCGCTAGTCTCCTTGATTCATTGCCTGATGCCCAGACTGCTTTTTGATCTTTTCATTTCTGTTCTGAAAATGAGAGCACTAATATCTCAATTCCTTATCAGCAAATGTTATTTTGACAACCTGTTAGGAGGCTGGGATAGAGGGGCATACAAAACTCAGAGTAGGACACAGAAAGAAGAGATGTGAGATAGGCAGACTCTAAGAAAATGGGGCCCAGAGAATGGGGTAGGTGGTCTGCCAGGGCAGAAGAAGAACTGGATTTAGAGCTAGACATACATAGGTTCAAGCCCCAGCAGCTCTGCTTGATCAGTGTAACGGTCTTGGGGAAGTAACTCTGTTACTTTGAGCTTCGGTTTTTCAGTGGTAGAAAGCAGATCACGATAACTTCCTTGCAGGGTTATTGCATGGATTTAAATAGATAATGTGTATAAAACACCTAGTCAGTGTCTGACTATTAATAGCTGCTCCATAAATTCCAGCAAATATTTTCAATACATATAATACCATTGGAGATATGTTCAATGGGAGGAGTGATTCTAGTGGTAATTTTTCAGCTCCTTGAGCACCAATGTCTGCCGACCGTTATGGCAATTGATACAGGCTCCACCATAACCTCACACTCTAAGTTAGTCATCTCTGGGGTCTGCATCGAGCAGGATTGTTTCTGGGGCTCTGTGCCATCATTAGCACAAATACCATAGCAACATCTGTTAATGGAAAATGCAGACAGGTCAAGACACGAAGAAGAAAAGAGGGCCTTTGGGACCTCACTTCCACAAAGCCTCCATTTCAGGGAACCACGACAGACAGCGCCAGCCCTTCCTGTGTTAGCTGCCTTCAGTTTCACCCCTCCCTGCTCTGATTTCTCCTTCGTGCTCTGCTCCAGCTAAGGCATTTGCATCAGTGTGCCTCAGGAAACCAGTCTCCTCCTCACCACCTGAACTCTTGCTTACCTTCTCCAGGAGCACAGCTGCCACTCACTTCAATGGAGCTTCCAGGACACAAGCAAGGAGAAAGTGCAGCCAGAGAGGGGCCTACGGCAGGTGCAGACGGGGGCTCCTGGCCTTACTGCTGGCTCCAGATGTGGAATTCTTGAAATGACCAGGAGCTGCAAGAGGGAAAAAAGCAGCTTTTACATCTTCACCAACCTATACCTCTAGAAGCCTCAGTATGCCCAAGTGTCTGCTAAATAGAAAGGACCTAATGACATGACTTAGAGGAGTTAGTGTGGAAACAGAAACCTGCAAAAATCGTTCTAAACTTATAAAGAAAAATTACCCTACAGAAAGATGATTAGCATTCCCATGTTAACATTTTTCAGCTGTAAAGGTTCGATCTCTCTCCATTTCTTTCTTTACAGCTTTATTTACATAGAATTGAGGCACAGTAAATTGTATAAAGTGTAAATGTGATGACATATCTACACACTTAGGAAACTTTCACCACCATCAAGATCATCAACGTAGCTATCGCCCCTGAAAGCTTCCTTGTGGTCCTTTATCTTTTTCACCAATCATCCCTAGATAGCCACAATATGGGATTCCTTTTCTGTCATTATAAATTAGTTTCACAAAATTTTATTAAAAAACATTTTTAGTAGCAAAATAGTTTTATCAAATGACTCATAAGGAACCCAAATTCTAGCAGACACTGTTAGTAGAGTTCCAACAGCCTTCCTACAGTCATGCTAGCTGAGCTCAGGTTTTATTCAGGGTCCGTGTCTCGCCTCCATGATTCAAGAAAGGCCAATTATGGTGGGCCTTCTCCTTGCCGTGACTGGTATAGACAGGTTCTGGGTAATGAAATGCCAGGGGAGGCCTGTTCCGAGGCTTCTGGAAAAAATTACTTGCTTCTAAGAGACACTTGGCCATTTTCCGCCTACTGGATATTTCCATGTGGGCAGGGGATGCTGGGAACTATGGGCAAACATCTTGCTATCTCGAGGGGAGTTAACCCAAAGACAACACCCCAAAGAAAGCAAAACAGAAAATGGGAGGAACCTGCATCCTCTAGAAGGTTGCTGAGCCACCAAATTGACCCTGAAATTTCTTTCGATGTAAGATGACAAGTCCTCTTATTGCTTAAGCCATTCTGCGTTGGGGCTCTCTGTAATTTGCAACAGCTAGCATTCTGATACATTAATGTATAAAACAGATTAAAATTGGCAAATTATTATGGAATATATTTTATAGGCTTTAATTCATAACTCAATTATTAGAAGTCAATCAATGAAATAATGGAAAAATCTTTGTGTCACATGATGTAAAATGGGGAGTTAAGGAGGTAGATTGAAGTCATATCAGTCTAAGCATCCGATTATTTCAGGATTTTGTTTTGATTACAAAGTAGGGAGAAAAGTCTGATTCCCACACATGAGTAGCAGCAAATATTAACCGTTTTTGAAAAAAAGTTTGCTTTGCAAACTCAAGACACTTTTCAGTTCATAGTGATGACAAGAAAAGCTTTATTCCAATATCTGGGTTCATACACACAAAGTTATGTTGGCAGAGATAAGCTAATGTGCTGATTCTTAAAAGGTGGTATCTATTATTTGTTTATAATTAAAAGCATATGGTATTTTACACTTTTAATTAAAACATTTGCAAAATTCCCCAAAGATCTCATAGAATCTTAGGTTCCTCAGAACACACTTTGAAAACTTCTGTCCTAAGTGTAATTAAATTATGCTGATTATGTACAATTAATTTAAAATCCAGGTTCCAAATATGGTAGACAAGATCCTTCCATCTTGCTCTAACTCCAGTTTCCAAGAGCTCAAAGCCAGACTTTGTGTGTCATTCAAGTCTGGCAATAAGACAAACACTCCATTAGCATAATAGGAGATGTGCTGCAGGAGATTATGGTTCACAGAGGAAAAGGGCTGACTGGGACCAGACCCTACAGATGGCCTCTTTTCCCTTACCTCCTCCTGTCTCCTGGTCCAAACCATGCCTTACCCCCCATGGCCTCCCCCAGCAGCAGAACCACACTGAACAAAGACCGACAATTCACCGAGCCAGCCAAAAGAAAACAGGAGCTGTACAGGTAACTGTGAGGTAGCTGGGGCAAATGAGTCATGGACCAGAATGAAAGAGAGAGGAGGAGGAAGTAAGGGAGCTCACGCAGAGGACACTATCTTTGCCAGCTGTGCATTTATTTGGCTTCACAATGGATCTCTGGAATCCAGGACTAACGCCTCTGTCTGGAAAATGAAGAAAGTGAGGAAAGTCACTAATTTCCAACACCTATTGTGATGGTTTTAAAATATGTCCATGAATTTTGTTCTCTCCCTTTGAAAGGTGGAATCTAATTCCCCTCCCCTTAATTGTGGGCTGTATATAATGACTTACTTCTAACCAATTGGATGCGGTGGAAGTGATGGTATAAGACATTAGAGATTAGGATACAAAAAGCACAGTGGCTTGCTTGGATCGCTCCCTCCAGGGGAGGCCAGCTGCCATGTCATGAGGATACTCAAGCAGACTTACTGGAAGTCCAGGTGGTGAAGAACTTGTGAAAGTGTCACAAGTGTGTACATAGGTCAAATCTCATATTTGAAAGTTGCTAAGAGAATAGATCTTAAACGTTCTCCTCACAAGAAAAAAAAGTTTTTTTATCCCAATAAAACACACATGCAGTTGCCCAAAGGAGGTTTATTGATGTGTTCCATGGTTTGTTTCTCCAAGAATCCATCTCCCTGGACCCAGAAGAGTGATTAGTTCTGCTGAATCTGGGAAGTGGAGAACCATTCCTTCCCAGCCCAGGGGCAAACTCCACTATCTTTACCAGCTTTAAAATTTCAAGAGCACCTCCTAGAACTCCTGAATGTGGTTTACAGACCACACTAAGGCCACTAAGATCAAAGGAAAAAAAGAGAAATGGGAGGAAAAGAATAATCAGTATTTTGCATAACTTCTCCCAGCATCCATTAAGAAAATGAACTATGAATGTATTTGCAGCCATAGGATTCTATCTTCACCAGCACAAAGGTCAATACATGTTTATTGGCATGGACTTTGCTTTTTGTCTATTTCTTCATTTTTCCTCATTATGTTTTTTTCCCTTTGACTTTAAAAATAGTCCCTTCTCTTAGGAGGAAAATATACGTCCTTAATTTAATTCTACAAATCATATTTGATACATAGTTATCGAAAGGTTACATTTTGGTCAAATAAGAGATACTAGTAAGTTTTAGGTCAATAAAAGAGGAAGATGTGATTTATTAAAAGTAAATGGTTTTAGAGTGTGAAAAGAAGTTCCCTAGAATATAACATGGGCAGGGATCCCATAGGCCTATGGCAATTTAAGGGTACAAGCCAGCCTCAAGGAAACAGTAAAGTGTTGATTGTAATCAGGAGGAAGAGGGGCAAAAGGAGAAGCAGGAGCAATTGCCAAGAGACACTTGCTCGATCCAATAAACTAATGATCTGTGTGAACTCTAATTATTGTATTTGCAAAACAGTACGTATCAAATTTGTGGACATCCCCCCCTTCTTTTTAACACAATAAAGAATTCATTTCATGAAAACTTTTGTGTTTTCCTTAGAGGATTTGGACAAAAACAATGCATCTTTAACTGTGAAAACAGAATAATGGATCCTTGCAAGATTTATCTGAAATCAAATGCAGTTGTCATTCTATATTGATAATCGCTGCTATTCATTATCATATTCAGCCCATCATTTACATGCAGATGACACTATCATTTGTGGTGGTAGATTATGCTGGGAGAAAGCTTAATATTATCTTCAGGCTGATTTAAATGAGCTTTAAGATCATCTGGCACAATCTAAATTACTCTTTAATATTAATGAAACAAAGATCATGGTATTTGGCTCAAACCAAAAACTTGGAAGAACTGAAAAACTAGCATGCAGCATGACCTTGGAAAGTGTAAATAAATGTCAAATATTCAAGATTTGGTGACATATCCTGCCTTCACCTGTGACTGATAATACAACTGACCAGCAGCAAAGGATAGAAAAATCCCAACTCCTTACTCAAGTAAATGTAGTTCTTGTGTGTGTGTTTTTTTAATAAGACTATTTTCCATCTCTGTAATGTTGCAATTATGTGCCTTGGGTTTTGTTGGTTTTATTTATCTGAATGCAGCTCAACATTTGTTAGCCAAGTTAAAAATGCTTTCTCCTCTCTATCTGGACAGATTTGCCTTGAATTATACATCTCATAAACATTACCGTCTGTCGTCTTTTAAACAATTGGCTAAAAATTAGAAGACTCTCAACATTTTTTTGGCATAATAGCTTCCCTCACACTCTATTCCCCAACATCAGACCACTTAACTCTTCTTTTTCAGTCATCCACATTTTTTCAGCAAAATGTAGTGAAAGGAGAGAAAAAGCCATAGCTGAGAGAAGCAATCCTTTAACAGCCCATAGTATTCAAGCTCCGATGTGTGTGAGCATGCGTGAATGTGCGCACATATAGGTACTTAAGTGGGAAAATGTCTTAAATTAGGGAGATGACCTTTCTACACCCTTTTACTCTCAAAGGTTTTACTAAATGGGTAGGAAATCCCTCGGCTGCCAACCCAGGGTATGATGGGGCTCGTGGATGCCACAGTTGAAGCAAGATCACAGCCATTTCCTTGGCTGGTTTTTCTGGAGAGAAAGTAGATGAGCCCCGGGCTTGGCCCACCGAGACAGCTCAGCTCCTGGCCAGTGATGGAGCAGAGCCATCTTCAAGTTAGGAATAGGGGCACTCAGGATGAAAATGATGAAAGTGTTTGTTCTTTAGGCGGACATCCATCTTTGTTGTTGTTGTTGCTAATGGTTTCCTTTCCTACAACTTGCCTGACTCTTGAAAAATTCATCCAGTCATCAGTGTAATTGACATTCATCTCTACGGCCTCATCACACCCATTAGCAATAACTGCTGCCTCTTGGGAGCAGAGATTTCATTTCCCAAGGACCTCTGGAGGCATCGTCTCTTAAATGGTGTGTGTACACGTGTCTTAAAAATCTCCTGCTTATCCTATAAATGCCTTTCACTTGCCAATGTTCCTCCATGTTGGCCCTTCTAAAAGAAGGAAGTTGAATCAGAGAAGGGTTGAGTATGTGGGTAGGTGGATGAATGGATGGATAGATGTTTACTATATAGAGCAAGCAATTAGGGCTATGTTTTGTTGCTGGCTAAACAGACATCTTCTACATAGCATTAGAGAGAGAAAAACTGAGAGTGAGGAGAGTGAGAATAGCCTGAGAAAGCCAGGAGGATGACACAGTCACCTCTCCAAGGCATGGTATCATGCAGAACTTCACATGTACTAGAAAAGTGTGGAAAACCCATTTGCCTACTGGTAGACCATGCTTGTGTCAAGTGACCATTTTTTATCTTATTTTTCAAGGCTCAGTTGGCTCAGTAAGTCAGTCTTATTTTTCAAGGCTTGGCTAAATTTAAATTGGAATTGATTAAAACAAAAAATTAAAATTGAGTGCCTGTTGCACGAGCCACATATAAAGTGCTCAGTAGCCACACGTAGGTACTGCAGAATTACAGAACATTTCAACATCCCAGAAATGTGCATTGAACAGCACTGCTCAAAAGTGCAACCTGCTTGAAGGCAGAAACGAGACCGTATTCAACTCTATTCCTAGTTCCCGGCAGATTATCGTGCAGAAATCAAGCAATTAATTAAACCGCTGAATAAAGGAATGAATGGTCTAAGTCTCATCTGCTCCGAAGGATCTGGTCCTAGGGGGTTCTAATTTTCACCCCAGTGGTTCTTTAGGTGGCAGAGCCTGTGGTCACAGTCATCGCTCCCTCTTCCCCCTCCCAAACAGCAGTTCCTGTTAAGCTGTTCCCTTTGCTGATTTTGCTCCAGGAAGCTGACTTTTCTTTCAGCCTCACTTGAAATTTCTCAAGCCCTCCTGACGTGCTGCCTCTGAAAGATGCAGCCGCATATAAAACAGTCATTGGGTCTGTGTGTGCTCCACGCATGGGGTATTATAGACACAAGTATCGTGTCAGTGTAGACAGAAGCTGCTCACACACTGGCCAGACATGACAACATTCCACATCGGCCTGTCAAGAGCCAGAGGCCCCAAGGGGCAGTGCTCCTCCACACAAGCCTGGAACTCGCCCTGTTGCCAGATGCTGTGTCACTGACGCCTGAGGCGTTCTCCTGCCTCTCGGGGTACAACAGTACACTTGGAATAAAATCTGGGTGAAAGCAAAGGTCACATGTCCCAGGAAAACTTCTGCAGAAGCATTCTGCTGCTGCTTTGGGATCCAAAAGCAGGCTTGACTGCAGTGGCCTGGGTGAAGGGCTGCCTCCCCCTCAGACTCGTGTTCCAGGAAGGGACTCTGCTCTTTACGCCTGGACAAATCCACCTTCTCTTGTTTGAATGGCTTATGTATTATGTTTACTGTCAGTCTCCCCCCCTTCCATTAGAATATAAGCTCTATGAGGATGGAGATTTTTGTCTATTTTACCTACTGATATAATCCCAATGCCTAGAACTCATGGCACCTAACACACTGTTGGTGCTCCATAAATATTTGTTCAATAGAACAAATGTTATCTGTTACAGTTATTAACATGGTTACATAACCTCAAAGAGCCTTGTTGTTTTGCCTTTGCATGGGTCTTCTACCCTTTCTACCTTTTTGAACCTATCATTTTAACTTTTTTTTTTTTTTTTTTTTACTGGAGTCGTGGTGTTTGTTTACTATGGAAGGGATTTAGCAAATAGCTTTTAATAACATAGTTTCTGTACAATGTCCCTTCCAGATAATCAGGAGTTCAGGGTTCTATTCAACAGTGTCCTTGGGGCCTGGACTAGAGGTTGGGGACAATTTTGTATGGCAGGGTCTTCCAGAGTATCAACATCATAGGCCAGAGTTAGACTGGCAAGAGCTGAGTTGTCACGTCCAAGTGGCCTAGAAGAGGAAGCCTACAAAGGAGCAAAGCTAAAGAACCAGGAGCACAGTGAGCTGGTAGACAGGGAGGCGGGGCCAGAGGCAGAGGGACTGTGGACGGTCCTGGGGTCCTGAGGACCGCAGGAAGGGGTGTGGCCTGAGAGCTAAGTCAGAGTACAGCCTGGATAGAATAGTTACCTTCCAGAGAAATATGTGAGTGTAGCACTGGTTTGCCTTGGACTCTGTTCAAAGAGGGAGAAGTTACTGCCAAATGGACCCCATAATGAGACTGTGTTTTTTTAATCAATAATGTAGTGGGGTGGGGGAAGGAGGGCTGGAGCACGAGAAACTTGTGGAAGGGGAGGTTTCACTGTCACCACGAAACAGCTCATCTCGCTACAGACTAAAAGGATCGCATTGGAACATGGCCAGGGCGGCCGCAGCTCAGAGCTTTGAAGTCGACCCTTCTTAGGTTTTCTCCATTTTCCTCCTTTTAAAAAAACATTTTGTTTTTTTGTTTTTTGTTCATGTGTGTTTGTGCATTGGTGGTGTTGTGTTCCCCCCTTGGTGTATTTTCCTTTTGATTTCCTTTATTTTTGAAGTCAATTTCCCTTTGAAAATCCGGGCTTGCCTGGCGTGTGTGAAAGGGAACAAGAGAAAAGGCCTGTGGCTGTGCCAGTGTTTGACACAGGAAGACAGGTCCTCTGGGGCGAGACGTGGTGATGACAGGACCTCCCCCAGGGAATCAGTCCCCAAGGATGGAAAACATCAGGCTGTACTCACACAACAACTTCCTTCCATCGGGAGATCCTTCGGCAGGGCCTCCATCTGCCCCAAACTTGGAAAGCTTCTATGTCCTTCCAAAAATTCAGACAGTTCCCTGGGACCAAGCCCTGTTTCAAAATATAGGTTTTATTATTACTCAGATATGGTAGAAACAACAGATCAGTAAACAACTGCCATTGAAAAGACATTTTGTTATACTTAGACGTCCCAAGAGGAGGGGCATGCAACAACATGTGGGGGGGTAAGGAGGGCGGGGCACATGGAGAAGCACCAGGGTTAGTCACCAGGCAGAAGGAGACAGGGAAACTGTGGCAAGAGTCTTTATTGTGGTTTCCAAGGGAAAGAATCCAGGAGGCATGGTAAGCAGGCATAGGATTGGTTAGTTTGAATAATTTCAGCAAGCTTGGGGGCACAGGTGCTATCCCTAGTTGCCAGGTACCTGGCCCTGGTATATTAGAACATATGGCTAGTGGCCTGGAGTGTGACAGCCTGATACAGAAGCTGGTTAGGGTCATGGACTCTGGACTGGTTGGTTTGTATAGGGAAGGCACGCTTGCAGGCTACCTGAGCTGTTTGCTATCTGTACGAATTAACCAGCCTTAGGAAGGGCATTCTCTCTGGTTCAGCAAGGCCCCAAGATGTAAAACCATCAAAAATACAGAATAAAAAGATATGAGTAGCTTTTCTCAGTGATAGTATCATAGCCATTGAGGTTTATCCAAGGTGCGATGTTTGCTAATTAAAAAGACATGATTCATACAATCTAGGGGACAGCTTAGTGCAGGGAAAGAGAGGGCCTTGGAGTCAGGAGCCAATAATGTGGGATTTAACCCCTTACCCTTTCTCCTGAATAAAGAAGCAGCTATAGATCTAAACCCTCTGAATCACAAATATTCGATTATCTTAATCTAAGCCAAATCAATCACCAGCCAAACTGACCTGAGAAAGAAGAGGATGAGGAAAGGGAAGGCTGGTGGAAAATGAGAGGAACTCATACTTGCATCATACTGGATGGGCTGGAGGACACAACAAGAGATGGACAGAAAATCAGAATTTAGGAAATAGAGGAAGAAACGAAATAAGGAATAAAGTGTAATGTTGTTGAGGTGAGGTACTTCAGGAGCCAAGTCTCCCACACCAGTCCCTTCCAATCCTCCTCTTCTACGTAACCTGCCAGGCCAAGCCCAGGCAAAGAGTTGGGAAGAGGCAGAAAGGAAGAGACAGTAGCAAGAATCTTTGTACAGGAAAAACCCAAAGTGCTTGGAAGCTAATTTGGCTGATTCTCACTAAAGTGATAGTCACTTAATATATCTATTTCCTTCCAGAAGTACTTTAATGTAAGAAGAAGACACCAAGAAAAAGAGAGAGATTATAAGAAAAAGTCGATGCCTACCCTAGCAATATTTTCCAGTCCCAAGCACTGCTCCTTCAAAAAAAATGAGCTGGTGATTATATAACTGCTGTATACTTTCTTTCTTGGAGGTTCACCAAAGAACATTAGCACCTCAACAGCTCAGAGAAAACTTGGGGTAAGAGAACCTGTTTAACCTTGTTTAACTCAGTGTTTTCCAAATGATTTCATCATGAAACCCTTTCTTTTCCCCAAGTAGAAACTATTACCATCCTACGTTCTATATCTCAGACTAAAGCAATGTATCTTCCATGGTGAGATGTTAGGTACCTTCAAATAAACAAGGAGTGTCATCTCCATCTGGGTAACCCCACACAGACACATTCACCGACCCAGGCAGAGCTACTGCATAGATTCGGGATCCAGAAAGAGAGTCAAATCTGGTGCAAAGCAGCATGACACATTAGGGAGGTACCAACTGTTCAGGCTGAGGTTAAAACGTGAAGTCCAAGGACAGCAAGTGGATATCGGGAGCAGGAATGGGACACAGGAACTAAGACCATGAGATACATATTGACAGTTTGCTCACCATCTGAAGCGGGTTTTGTGCCAGTCCCATGGGCAGCATCCCTGGTCTGGAGGTGCCTTAAAAACCCCACAGGGTCTTGAAGACGGGTGCCCCCCAAGGCGAACCATAAATGCCAGCCTCATATATAATCCCATACGTGGTTAGATGCCCATCGTCACCAAGAGTAGTAATATGGAACTGAGTAATGACTGTGCTAGCATCACTGTTCGTAAATAAGAGACTGTTGTGCTAACTCCAATCATACAGAAAATTAAGCTCCCAGAGACCAGGGGAGCTGACTTGGTCACACGGGCCAGGGCCACGCTCTTAATTACAGTAAGAGACAATCTCCTGGATGAAATGAGCCTGTGTGGACCCAGTCTCCCTACCAGATTTGCAAGGGAGGAGGAATTATCTAACTGGCCAGTAGAGATCAAATCGTCTCCAATGCAGAAGTGGGGTAGCACAGGGCAGTCAGGATGAGAAAGAGTGACCCTGTACATGCACAGGAATCACGATTACAGAGAAAGCGTAGGAATGAGCTTGACAGATTTTCCCTTCAGAAGGACTAACTTTATGGAACGCTCACCCTGTGACAAGCGCTGTGCTAAGCACTTCACCCAGATGATCTTTATTTTTTTAAATTAAAGTTTATTGGGGTGACAATTGTTAGTAAAGTTCCATAGATTTCAGGTGTACAATTCTGTAATACACTATCTATATCTCACATTAGTGTTCATCACCCAGAGTCAGTTCTCTTTCCATCACCATAAATTAGACCCTGTTTACCCTCTTCTAGAGCCCCCCGTCCCCCTTACCCTCCAGTAACCCATAAACTATTGTCTATGTCTATGAGTTTTTGTTCCTTCATTTGTTTGTCTTGTTCTTTTGTTGTTTTTGGTTTTATATAGCACATTATCAACTGAATGGGAGAAGATTTTTGCAAACAGCACCTCTGATAAGGGTCTAATATCCAAAATATACAAGGGACTCATACAACTCAACAATTAAAAAAAAAAATTGAAAAAATGGGCAGAGGACCTGAAGAGACATTTCTCCAAAAAGGACATACAAATGGCAAATAGACATATGAAAAAATTCTCAACGTCACTAATCATCAGAGAAATGCAAATAAAAACCACAATGAGATATCACCTCACCCCAGTCAGAATGGCTATCAAAAAATTACGAATAGAATTACCATATGACCCAGCAATCCCTCTCCTGGGTGTCTACCCAAAAAGTCTGAAAACATTTATCCATAAAGACACGTGTGCTCCAATGTTCATTGCAGCTTTATCTATGGTGGCCAAGACATGGAAACAACCAAAATGTCCTTCGATAGATGAATGGATAAAGAAGTTGTGGTACAGACAATAGTTTAGTGGTTACCAGAGGGTAAGGGGGGTGGGGGGAGGGAGATGAGGGTAAGGGGGATCAAATATATGGTGATGGAAGGAGAACTGACTCTGGGTGGTGAACACACAATGGGATTTATAGATGATGTAATACAGAATTGTACACCTGAAATTATGTAATTTCATTAACAATTGTCACCCCAATAAATTAAAAAAAAAAGAAAGTTGTGGTATATATGCACAATGGAATACTATTCGGCGGTAAGAAAAGATGATACAGGAACATTTGTGACAACATGGATGGATCTTGAGATTATAATGCTAAGTGAAATAAATCAGACAGAAAAAGTCGAGAACCCAGATTATTTTATTTAATCCTCACAGCAGCACCATGAAGCTCGGCAAGGTTAAGCAGTTTGCCCCAGATCATGGTAGCTTTAAGGTGTGGGATCCTGCTTCTAATTCTGGCAGTCAATCTCCAGAGACCACATTCAAACACTGGGTTCTTTCTGTCTCATTAGGCCCACAGTCATACTCCTTATCTCATGACATTTGCCATGTCCTCATGCAGCACCCTCTCTCAGGGACACTAACCCTTCTCTTTGCTGACAGTTATGCCCCTAAACCATCACTTCCTGATGGGTCTACCACCCAGTGGGCTATAAGTAGGCTGAGACTTGATCCCCCATCCTGAGGGACAGAACGGTGAGACCTGCAGTAGCCAGACACCGTGGGCTGGTAGTCTCAGGTGCCAACTATAAAGCTACTGCCTCTAGGCTCCAAACCACCCTCTGTCCTCTGCTCTGTGATACTGATGCCAAGGAGCTACAAATATGTTTCTCTTTTTACAGATGACTCCCTGGAAGGTTTTAACTCTATGGGGCTTGACAGGGAGTCTGGAAGGCAAGAGGCAGAAGAGAGAACTTGCTCCTACCTGGTGGCTGGCTGGTCAGTCAGTGATGACCTAGCATTGGCGCCTTGCCTCTGCAGCAGCAGTGGCTCTGGTTTCCAGCTTTTGTCCACTCTGCCAGAATGTCTCTTACTGCCCCTCAGTAGAGCAGCAGCCAAGGCAATGCCCACCCCAGCAGCCGGGGCTCCTTCGTCCAAGCTCTTTGGCTTCCAGCAGCCACTGATCAGAGGATCCAACCCTCCTCAGAGAACTGGTCCCAGCTCTCCAGGACCCTGTTTTGAGCTCCAGGCCTGATAATACTCCTTTTTTCCCCATCCTTGGGGTGACAGTGGCAATTTTTCCATCTGGGTTACCTTCTCAGTTCTGTTTTACCAATTCCCTATATTCAACTCACTCTGTTACAATAACTAGAGCAGATTCTGATTTCCTGAACTGGACCCAATTAACGTACCTGGTTACTATGTGCCCTATAAACATTATTTTCCACGTGTGTCACGACAGTGAAAAGGTTTTGGAAGCACTGTTCCCACCCCCACCACAAGCCCAGGAAAAGCAGCCAGTCGACAATACAGAGTTCATTCACAAATACACACGCCCAAGAAAACAATTCCAAAATCAGAGTTGAAAGGGGTGCTTGTGAGCATTTAATTGCTCTAGACGCATGCCCGTGACCTCCTGGGACTGGACACGCAGCCCAACCACGATTATCACGAACTCTGAGTCCACAGGCACTCCTGAATGGTAGAGGTGTCTTCTCTTTCCTGCTCCAAAGTTAAGCTATTATGACACAGGAAGTTGGAAGCTCAGACTTCTTTAAATATTAAAAGCAAAATGTGTGATTGCAGAGCCATATTCAGCTTATCATTTTCCATTAAACAATTCCCCAGTATTTATGGAAGGCCAGTAGATGAGTCCTTGCAAATGAGTGTGGAAGGTAACCTCTAGACATGCATGCATTTCTCTGTACAGCCTGGCTGGGCTTTCTGTGACTGCTCAATAGGCACTGTTCAGAATTTCCCATTGTTGGGCTATTTTTATCCTTCCCGTCTGAATCAAAATGTGACCGACTGCACCATGGTTCAAATCCTTATTCTGGAAAGCCATTATTATTTATGTGATATCTTCCCAAAAAGTTTTATGGCTTGTTCCCACACCTCAAAATGAAATTTAAATGATCTCATCACGAAATACCTTATGCTGAATTGACAGAAGTATTAATAAATGACATCAGTACATGGAGAATTTACAAAGCCAGCAACTTGGAAAGCCACACTCCCACGACTGGGGTCCTTCTAGAGGGAGGCACTGAGACGCTCTTCACACCAGGCTTAAGGCAGAAATGGCCAGTTGAGTGCACAAACCTGGAGACCAGCATTCCAGATGGTCTGATTAGAAATTAATCATTGAGAGCAAAAGGTGTCCTAAGTAAGAGCAACATAATGATACTTAGTAATTCCCCAGTGCAGCTTGACATTCTCTGCTCATAGTAACCTATTGTTATGGGCTGAATTGTGTCCTTCTGAAATCCCTACATTGAAGCCCTAACACCCAGGACCTCAAAATGTAACTGGATTTGGAAATAGGGGTTTTAAAGAGGTAATGAAGTTAAAATGAGGTCTTTAGGGTGTGCCCTACTCCAATCTGACTGATGTCCTTATAAGAAGAGAGTAGGACATGAGGGGAAACAGGGAGGGAGAAGGAAAGAGAGAGCGAGGTCAAGCCATCAGACTTGTACACACAGAGACAATCATGTGAGCATAGTGAGAAGGAGGCCATCACAAGCCACACAGAGAGGTCTTCATAAAAACAATCATGCTTACGCTTTGGTCTCAGTCTTCTTGCCTCCAGAACTGTGAGAAAACAAATTGCTATTGTTTAAGCCACTCAGTCTGTAGTACTTTGTTATGGCAGCCCTAGCAAACTAATACACCCAGGAACTTTCAAAAGACTAACATGAGGAACATTGACTGAGCTACAAACCTTCTCCCTATTTTTCAGTTGGGTAAAAGCAGAGGCAGGAAAAGACTGGTGGACTTTGTGTGGGTCTCTCAATGCAGCCCTGCATGTAAGGCCTCTTCCTTGCTGGCTGGCCACAGCTCTGTTCTCCTGCCCAGGTTATTCGATAGGAAAACCAGTACTAAACAGATATTTCCAAAGAACAATCAACTCTAGATTGTCCATTATTAATGTGTAACAGAGCTTACACAGAAAATTAAAATACCCATATATTTCAAAACCCAATATTAGGCATTAATGTCAGCCTGCTCAAACACTTCAGACTTCATCAACTCCTGCTGTTTTCCTCTGAGAAAAGTCCTAGCAGTGTTATGAATTCATCTATTATCTTTAACTATTCATAAAATATGGGGGTTGGAAATGCCCACACTTCTCTTCGATAGAAACATTCTGAAGTTTATATGTATTCTTATGAGAGAAGTGGAACTTCTACATCCTTGACTTATTTTCGAATTGCAAATGTTAAATTAGCATTCTGTAAGATGGCTCTAACATGCAAATTGGTTGCTGCAGTCTTTCAAGATCCTCTGTTTGAAAAAGAGGACAATATATTTTCCTAGGTAAACCAATTAGCACCTGCTAAAACATTATCTGAAAATTATAGCGCTGGAAGAGATCTTATAGATCATCTAGTCTTATAGTTTTCTTTATATTTTCTTTTTAAGCAGCAGACTTCTCTTCTCAAAAACCACCTTTTTGCAGAAGTGTGATGTATAAAAAAGATAATAGCTGAGCTTCTCTGGTTGAAATGGGCATGGCAGGTCTTGAACCTTCCCCCGTCAGCTTCCTCTTTGCCTCTTGTTTTTCCTGTGATCCTAGGACTCTAAGGGGAACACTATGAAAACCACAGACTCACTCCAGTCCATCCATTTTACAGACTTGGAAACTGAGCACCAGATGGAAAACATTGCCGAGGCTGAGCATTTGAGAATGACACCATCAGACCCAGAAGCCAAGTCTCCTGATTCCTGCTCCATGAACTTTGCTTGCATCACATGGTATTGTGATGGTAAAGTCAGGTCATCCTGACTTTATTTTCCTATTTGACAACCTGGGTCCCAGAACTGCTTCCATGTTTCAACCAGTTGCGGCTCTCCCAGCCAAGACCTCAACTGTGTGGCAAGACACATACGTCCATATCAATTACATTAAGCAAATTTCTTATATGCTCAGCGTCTGTAGGCAGATGTCCAGATATCAAGTCCCAAACCCTGAGGTTAAGGTTATTTGCCTGATGAAATATTCCTATACTCTCAGTGGTTCTCTAACCTCTGTGCCTTTAGAATTACTTGCGGTGGGGGTGGGGGTGGAGGGGTTTTAAAATACAAATGCCAGAAATGCTGATTCAGTAGGTTGCTGGTATGACCCCAGAATCTGTATTTTCATAAAGATCCCAGGTGGCTCTGACGAAGTGGTCCCCAGACCCCACTCTGAGAAATACATAGTCCTCATTTTTCTTTGTCTTTAAAGCCTGCCTCAGATGACTCAAGTTTGTTCAAATTTTGGGAGCCACAAACTTCTAAACAAATTTTCCGTCTTACAAGAGCATTATTCCTCCCTCCGCAGATTCAGTGCATTGCACCCCAGGCAGTGTCTTGCTGTCAATGGCATCCTGGTGAATTCCTACCCAACTGGAAGACCAGTTCAGGTGGTCTCAGTGGGAGAAGCAACAGGAACAGATGTAAGGAACAAAACTCTGTTTTTCATGCAAATGCTTTCCATAGAAAATAAAACAAGCTATAAAGACATACAAAAAGGTATTGTGTGTAACAACAACAAAAACTATCTCTTCAGGGATAGCTCATCCAAATGTGAAAGTAGCACTTGCTTTCGAAGGTCACGTGCTCAAATAGGAAAGAGGTCGGTGTAAGGAGCTGGGAGGGCAGGTCCAGGGTCCAGATCAGATCTTGCACTGAGAAATGGCTGTATTGAGCTGCGCCAAAACCAGATGTTTTCACTGGTAATTATTGCTATGATAGTCCATGTAAGTAGGAATAAAATAGGGCATGATTGTTTACTGATGCCTGTTTCCCCAGACATGCAGAGAAATGGGAAGAGAAATCTCAGAGGTGTTACTCTTGGCTAAACGAAATCATTTTCTCAATTAACCAGGAATAAACACAGCGACAACATAATTTGCCTTTCCATTATACAATAGTTGCAAACAGACTTCTTACACCTCCTTGCATGGGAAAGTCAAGGTGGAGACAGGCTACCCAGGAACTGAAAACATCTTAAGTTTGGTTTCCATCTGAAAAGACACAGTCCTTAGAAACCTACTCACGTTGTCAGCCTTGGCATGAGACTTCCAAATGCTATTCTTTGTTTTTCGTCTCTGTACTGAACCCATTCCAAGGCCAAGAGATTGTGGGTTGAATTGTGGTAAGATGAAAGCTGCTTCTGAACACTTAGGGGAGAAGCTCGCAGGGACACAGGAAAGCAGAGTGCCTCTCTGAGACCGTCAGACAGGAGACAGGAAGGCTGGGTAAGTTTATGTGAATCCTTAATATAAACTAGGAATTGATGGTGATCGATGAGCATTCTCGTGATCATGGCAAAGCATACCCTCAGTCACAGTGTCTGGTGGAGCCCAGGAGGAAGGCACAGTGGCATAGGACACCCTCACACACATCTCCGAGGGAAAACTATTTGTAACTGTCAAATTTACACGAGATCAGCCAGAAATTATGCAACATAAATCACAGTGCAAAGAATAAGCTACAGCCATGTTTCTTCAGTACTAGGGCAGAAACTGATATTTTTCCTTCAAAGATCATTACTAAGAAGAGAGACTATGAACACTTTTCTCCAAATAAAATTTCTATTTATTACGTTGAATAAGAATCCCTTTTTCCACCCCATAGTAGTATCTCTTCAATGCCCTCTCTCATTTTCTGCTACCATGACCTTTTCCTTGATATCACACAGAATTTCTGGAAGGGGCTGAACAGGAGACTTTAGCATCTCCAGATTACAAGATGTGACCATGTCCCAACATGTAAATTCGTGTTCAGGACCAAGGACAGTGGTCCACGAGGATGGAGGCCACTGCTCCTGTCTCCTTCCTCTCCCCACCCAACCCCCAACATTTTAGTCACCTCACACTCCTGAGCAGAGGAATTTAGACCCTATTGTTCAGCTTAGAATCCTACATAGGGTTGAATTACCACATAAGAAAAGGAGATTTCTCTACCAAAATGTAGCCTTTTTTATCAGGCTACAAACACATCCAAGATCAGGGAAGGCAGCTGTAAAATTCCAAGTGTTTGCTTACCACCCCTTTGGGTAAGTTTCCCTTGCTGACTTAGTTCCAAAGATGGTAGTTGCAGATATGGGGGTGGGGGTGGCTGAGTCCCTTTGTTTGAACCCCGGAGTCACAATGGCTGCTACGTGCTCCCCTTGGTCCTCATCCCACTGCTGAGTCACTGCTGCCTTGCCTCAGTGTGTCTCCGACACCATCATGTCCTTTTAGAGATTCTCAGTCTGAGGTTCAAGGACCCAACACACAACCCCACTGGCCAAGTCGGGGCCCACCAATGTCTTGGAGGTACAGATTCAACCTTCAAGAAGCCCTAAGTGGCAGGAAACTTTCTTCTTTTTGCACCTTTTCCAGTAAGGTCAGAGCACAGGCATCTCCTGGGATAATGTGCTTTTGCAAGATAGAACGGAATGTAAAGAGGATATAAATATCCTACGATTCTGTTAAATACCTTTATTTATAGAGATGAAAGTTAGGAAGCAGGATTAATTGCTACAATATGAAGAAAGTAGAAATTAATTAAAAATGAGCATTTTAGTATGCAATCAAAGGGCTGGGGCTCCCTTTGAAAGTAACCTTCACAAACAGAAAGAGGTCACATAGTAGAGAGAGATCATTCTTTTCCTGATCTAGCCAGTCTCTCTCTCTCTCTCTCTCTCTCTCTCTCTCTCTCTCTCTCTCTCTCTCTCTCTCTCTCTCCCCCTCTCTCTCTCTCTCACACACACACACACACACACACAACTTAGAATATTCAGGTCCAAGGAGAAAGATAAAACGTAGCAGACCTTAGCTAACCCCCTCTTACTACATTCGTTTTCTCCATTTCAAGGATGAAAGGAAAGATGAGGGAATTCAAGTGAGTCTAGCTAGAACCTATGTCAAAACTACCAAGGCATCCAGGTACCAAGGGTCACGTTCTGGGTCTTGACAGGATTAGACAAAGCCAGCAGCAAATAGGCACTGCCCAGTAACATGCAAAGGAGAGTGGCACTTTTGTAGGTGCTAAGGGAAGGGACAGACAGTCATGGCAGCCCAGGGAGCTACACTAGCTGGCTGCGTACATACAGCCTGACACCTGAACTTGTCCAGGATTACCATGTGCTCTTTTCAAAGGCTCCCAGTGAAGAACAGAGCATTTATTATGCACCTTGGACACTCAGGTTATAGTAATAACTAAGAATGGAGATAATAGGGAAGGAGCCAGTTAGGGACAACTGCATAGCAGGATCTTTTTATTAGTATTTTAATAAAGAAAACGTTCATTTGACTAACAAAGCTAAAAGCATTTCTACAAACAAAGCTATTTTAATCACCAACAATAAAACTTGACCCATTACTTTTTGCCACTGCAAAATTCTCCTCTGTGACGACACCTAATTGCTCTTAAACTTACTTCTCTGTATTCGCAGGCAACTTTAGTCACTGTCTCCCTTGAGTCTGTTCTGTTGGACAAATCATTTAGTATCTTGGGTTGAGAATCAGTGACTTTCATTTTCCTCCAAAACAGAAAATAGCCCTCATATTTTTCTTATCCCCTTCCCCCAAATCTTTCATACATCCTACACCTCTCTCCCCCACTCCCTGGTTCTCCTGCCTGAAAAGATTACCCTTTTGCTAAACAAGACACTACACTGCCTGCTTGGGAGAAGTTGTCAGTTCTTTGCTATCTTTTTTTTCCCTGAGACCTATTAACTTGGCAAGACCTCAGGAAAAGGTAGAAGGGAGTGGGGCCAGGAATGAATGTGCTGAGCTGTTGTGGGTCTAGAGAGGGGGAACTGCCACTTGGTTTGCTTAAACCCCTGCTATTTCCACTCCTCAGAGGGTCTGTCTACTCTTGCCAAATCAACCATACTAAACAAAGTTGGATTCTTAGCAATACAATGCTTGCATCTAGGGTATCTTTCTGCAGGATAAGCAATCTTGCTATCGATTCCCCCAGGTACTTGGTGCATAATGTTAGTTGGATTTCAGTATTGCCACGAACAATTGTGGTCTTCTGGAAATGCTTATGTAGGTATCCCTGCCTAATGGATCTTGGTTACCCCCACAGAAGAGACCAATTTCCTCCCCTAGGATTTGCTCTGAGTAATTTCTCTCAAGCTCTTTCCTTAGGATCCCATCTCCTAGGGCTGGTTTGAATCAAACCTAATCATACTTACTTTTCCCTTTTAAAGGAAAATGTCCCCCTCAGGTTGCTGAGGCACAGCTAATGGGTTTATTTTACAGACAGAAGACTCAGTTTCAGATGGTCAGTTGTTTTTTTCTCAGAAACACAAAGCCATTTTCAGCCACCCGCAAAGTGTTACAAATATACACAGGGTGCTAAAAAAATGCATACACATTTTAAGAAAGGAAAACTGTATTAAAACGGTAATACTCAACATATACCGATAACAAAAGATGAATACAAGTCACGTTTGACTTCTGCAATTACAAGAGGTGTTCAAAGTGGTTACCATCAGCGTCTAGACACTTCTGATGACGGCAAACTACTGCTCGAGAAGCACTGACCAAAGGGTCTATTTGTATACATTTTTTTGGCACCTTCATATATAGGAAGTTTTAAAGGCAGGGGGCCTCTAACACCTCCTAATGTAACCCTGTGATACTGCTGAGGGGGGCATCACAGGTGAGCAAAAGTGACCTTCCCCTAGACAAAGCCTAATTCTGACCACTCACAAAATCCATTTCCCTAATGTCCCAGAATCCCCAGGGGCACCTTTGCCTTTGTAATCTGTCTTGCCAGGCCCTCTCTCCACCACCGGCAGGCTACCTTTACATGGAGATGGAGATGAAAGGTCATTTTGAGAGAAATGACTTTCAGTAGTGCCAGCCAAGCCCACAGAGGCTCAGTTGGGTGGAAGTTCCTCCCAATCTCAGAGAGAATTAAATAAGGACCTGTGAAAAAATTAAAATCCTGGATGGCAGCTGTGGGGGCTGAAATGAACCAGCCTATTATCCAGAACCTCTCTGACGGTGAGGGTTAATTTATCACACGGAATCCAATCACTTCTTAGAAAACCAGTGCGGGTTTCATTTAGTTTGATGAGGCATATTGCAAGATTTCAGAAAATCAATTTTACTGAGAGCCATATTAAGCCCCAGGGAATATACTACTACATGTACCTCACATAATTTTTGTTATTACTCAGAGGATCACTGGGGAAATTATATCCTTAGCCCAACAAAGGGTAATGGCTACCTTCATTGTCTTGGGCAGCTCCCACCCTGCTTACCTCTGTGAAATAACAAATAAAAATGGTAGGATTCCAAATTGTTACTACCCTAAGTTCCGCAGAGGCAGAGGCATGAGAAGAATGAGCAAAAGTGACTTGATTTTCCAAAGAAGGTAATTGTTTACCACCAGTATGGGAGATTACTAATCCACACTAAAAACCAACAGACATTATGGACACTGCCTATTTCGACCAAAGCGCTATTCTGAGGGAGCCTTCTAATTTGAGTTCTCAGAGTAGTATTTACAGTATGAGCCAAAATGGGCTCAACATTGCTTTCAACTGATCTGCCAGGTTCGTATTTCCAGAGAGGTATACTTCTTAGTAAGAAACTTTTCCACTGTGGCGAAGGAACATTCCTATCTATACTTATCTGGTCTCCTGGAGACTTCTGCATGCAAAGCAATAAACCAAGCTAGCTTTTTATGGGGCCCTCAACTTGAAGCTAGTGGCAGGGAGTAAATACTCCAGCTAACTTTGCCAATAGCCTCTTTATCCAAAGGCCATTTAGATTGATAGCAAGAAAGGGTGTGTGTGTGTTGTGGGGAGGGAAGAGTCGCCGTTCTCCAATCCTACTGGATCCCACAAATATCAGAGCTGCCCTTACCTATCCTTGGTCTAGGACTGCCCTGTCCAATGTGACAGCCATTATTCCCATGTGGCTATTTAAATTTAGGTTACTTAAAATTACATAAAATTAAGAATTCAGTGCCTTAGCTGCACTAGCCACATTTCAAGTGCTTAATAGCCACATGTTGCCTGTGGCTAGTGTATTGGGCAGCAGAGACATAAAACATTTTCATCATCACAGAAAGTTCTGTTGGGCACTCCTGGGTAGCCATTCAGTTCTAAGGTCTCGACAGCTATGACACTGGCCTGGAAGTTTAGCTCAGGCTGAAGTCATCGCCCATCTCCCCCAAATGTCCTTATTTTCCAACTCCTCTTTCACCAGCATAAATTGGGGCCATACATAACCCCTTTATGGTCTGTAGGTCAGAGAAACTCTCTTCCATCAGATCAGAACCAGCCTTAGAAAAAACTCAGAACTGGTTTTGCAAATTAAGAAATGAGGATGAAAAATGTAAGTTGTAGGACAAAGCTGGTGCTTGGGAATGTGGGGGGAAAAAAGGTTTTCAGCAGCTGAATAGATTCCCCGAACCTAGAACAAATTTCCCTACTATTATGAGAGAAATTGTATTCCCTCTAAATTCATAGGTTGAAGTCCTAACCCCCAGTATCTCAGAATGTGACTGCATTTGGAGATAGGATCTTTAAAGAGGTGATTAACGTAAAACGAGGTCATTAGGGTGAACCCTAATCTAATATGGCTGGTGTAGGTGAAAGAAGAGAAGATTAGGACAAAGGCACACACACAGCGGGGAGACCATGTGAAGAGAGTGAGATGAGGGCCATTTAAAGCCCACAAGAGAGGAAGAAACCAATCCTGGGGGCCGGCCCAGTGGCTCAAGCAGTTAGAGCTCCATGCTCCTAACTCTGAAGGCTGCCGGTTCGATTCCCATATGGGCCAGTGGGTTGTCAATCACAAGGATGCCGGTTTGATTCCTCGAATCCCTCAAGGGACAGTGGGCTCTGCCCCCTGCAACTAAGATTGAACACGGCACCCTGAGCTGAGCTGTTTCTGAGCTCCCGGATGGCTCAGTTGGTTGGAGTGCGTCCTCTCAACCACAAGGTTGCAGGTTCAACTCCCGCAAGGGATGGTGGACTGCACCCCCTGCAACTAACAATGGCAAATGGACCTGGAGCTGAGCTGTGCCCTCCACAACTAAGACTGAAAGGACAACAACTTGACTTGGAAAAAATCCTGGAAGTACACACTGTTCCCCAATAAAGTCCTATTTCCCTTCCCCAATAAAATCTTAAAAAAAAAAAAAAAAAAAGAAAAGAAACTAATCCTGAGGACACCTTGCTCTTCGACTTCAGGCCTCCAGAACTGTGAGAAAACAAGTTTCTGCTGTTGTTCACACTAGTCTGTGGCACTTTGTTGTGGCAGTGCCAATAAATGAATATAATGATCTGAAGATTCTTCACAGAGCAAACTAGAGGCCTATGCAACACAGACTGTCCAGATTCCTTCAAATCAAGCTGGACACTGCCCATCATCACATTTTTTACCTTGAGCATACCAGCTGTTTGCACAGAGGACTATTGTCCCTTTGTCTGTAGGGAAATGGAGACTTCAATGCCACACACAGAGCCAGTGGGGCAACTGGAACATCAGGAAGAGAGACAAATTACCCATGGGAAAAAGCAGAACATTTCAGAAGAGTGTTAAAAAAATCATTTTGCTTCCAATAATATTCTGTTGTAACACCCATTACCAATTTTTACACGTCAATTCCAAATATCTGTATGTTTGTTTACACACACTGAATTATACACATACACAATAACTAAATTGAGCAGCTGTTCACAGCCTCCTCCTCTGCAAGGTGTTCAACAAGAATTAATTAATGCTACATGCAACCTAGCATATGTTCAATGTAACATGTAAAATCCTACAGGGAATGTGATGAAAACTTTCAAACAAAGTGAAGTTCTGATGCTAATACTTTTTGTTTGATAGGATGCGTGTGGGAATGACTCAGGAGTAAAGTACTGCACGGAGATTTGAGTATCTAGTTCCGGGAAGGGCTTCACGTCATCCAGTTAGTTATCTGCATATCCTAGCTTTTATCTGTACAGCCGCCCTCCCCTATCTGTGGTTTCGCTTTCCAAGGTTTCAGTTACTCACAGTCAACCACCATCCGAAAACATTAAATGGAAAATTACAGAAATACATGATTGACAAGTTTTTTGTTGCGTGCCCTTCTGCGTAGCATGATGAAATCTTGCACCACCCTTCTCCAACCCACCTAGGACTTGAATCATCTCTTTGTTCTGGTGTCCACACTGTATATACCACCCGCCCCATTAGTCACTTAGTAGCCACCTCAGTTATCAGATCAACTGTCCTGGTATCCCAGGGCTATGTTCAAGTCACCTTATTTTACTTAACAACGGCCCCAAAGTACAAGAGTTGTGATGCTGGCAATTCAGATATGCCAAAGAGAAGCCATGAAGTGCTTTCTGTAAGTGAAAAGGTGAAAGTTCTTGACTTAACAAGGAAAGGGGAAAAGCTCATGTGCTGAGATTGCTAAAAATCTATGGTAAGAACGAATCTTGTAGCTCTGAAATTGTGAAGGAAAAAAAAAATCTGCTAGTAAGCTGAGAAAGCTCGGGAGAGATCACATTCACATAACTTTATTACAGTATATAGTTATAATTGTTCTATATTATTAGTTATTGTTGTTAATCACTTACTCGGCCTAATTTATAAATTAAACTTTATCATAGGTATGTATGTAGAGAAAAAAACATAGTACGTATAGGGTTCAGTGCTCTCCATGGTTTCAGGCATTTACTGGGGTGGGTGTCTTAGAACATATCCCCCAGGCATAAGGGGGGACTACTGTAATAGAAACTTTAATCTTAATCTTTCTTCCTACTTTTTCTGGCAGCATTGCAATATCGCAGGTTTAAAAAGCTTTCTGCCAAGAGTGAACAAAAGCGCTATCATTAGGGAAACCATTTGAAACAAAACATTTGTATGGCATTTTAGAATTAAAAATTGCTTTTATTGACAAATTTTTTATTTGGTGCCCATCACACTTCTTAAGATGAGGTTGTTACTCTCATTTTGCAAATCTGGGAAGCTAAGTGTCAGAAAAGTTCAGTGACATTCAAAACTTTCACAGCGAGTCACTAGGGATCCAAGCCAAAATTTACACTTAGGGGATTTCAACCAATCTTTTGCAGTGTCTTCAGATGCCCTGTTCCTTCCCCTACAAGAAAGCACAAACTATAGCCAACCCATCACAGAAGAACACTGAAATGGTGCTTCTCAGGGGAGCTGCCCCTCTCCCCTTCACTGGTGCTGTTGGTGATGTTGCTTCTCCTGCCTGAGAAGATGGCAGCAAAGTCAGATGGGGAATGCCAGCGGAACACACAAGGTGAGACCCAATAGCATCTCTGCAGAGTCCAGACCCTGCCTGTTGGGAATCGGTCCCTTCAGCTGATCCTGCCTCATCCCACAGACCTACTTATGAATGAGGGAGGCCAGGGATGGGGGATCTAGAGTGGGGAGTGGCTTGCAGAATCCATAGGTAGGAATGAAAAGGCAAAGGTGAGAAAAGCTGGGATTAACTTCCTTCCCCTGCATCACTGTAGTTAGTCTCCACCACCTGCCTAGCTCATCGGGAGTTAGCAATAATACCTTTCATAATGCTTGCCCTCCCTGCCCTGGGGGAAATCAGAGGTCTTCTGGGGCTGGCTCTATGATGTACTAAGACCCTCAGCCCCCTTCTGAAAAATGCTTTTCTAACACACAACATTCTTGAGTCCTCGACTTTGTATTTTTATTTAATGGACCAAACATGTTGCCAGAGCCACACCTGATTATCCCCAGAATTGGTGCCCCAACCAATGCAGGCTCACCATGAGGTTGGCCAGCCTCCTGTGAGGCGGCTTGGCATAGACTCAGCACAATAGAGGCGTTCTGCACTGGCCCATTTCGACATCCCTCGTGATAGCTATAGAAATGCTGGATGTGTGCACTCAGACTGCATCCCAAATGACGCCGGTTCTCCACTTTCTGGTGCTGACTGTGCTAGAACCTGAGAGTCTGTGACTGAGGAGTCCTAGTCTCCCCCTTTCTTTTGTGCCCTGGAAGGGAGCCCTTACCACCTAAGAAGGTCTGGGTAAGTCTCCTCTTGGCAACCTTAAAAAACCCACCTGATGGAGCATGAGTCTCGCCTCTTAGAGGTAGGTCCCAGGGGGTCCATGTAGAAATGTGAGACACACAAATATAACATCACCCCTCACCAGAGGGACGCTGGCCCAAGGCACGAACAGTTAAGTTATTCTTTCCCACGTTTTATTTCTCGCTTCTTGCGTCACTGGGCTAAGAAAAAAAGGTACTGAATATTCTCCCCAAACGACTCCCATGGAAAGTAGCTGAAAACTGTCAGAACTGATAAAACAGAGATTATTGGTTTCTTTAAGGTCTCTTTCCTGATTTCCCGTAGGGCCCCTGCTGTGGACAGGGGACCAGCCTAGAAGTCAGGCCTGTGTTAATTTGCATGATTGTGTTAACTAGCCATCAGCCACTCCATCCCAGCCTCAGTATAACCTAAATTAATTCAACGGGAGCAGGTGGTTTAATTTGTACATTATTCATATTTGCTAATAAACAAGCAATTTGGGTTTTCGCTAGAATTTTCTCTTGGGGACTGAGCCAAGGATCTCTGTTGAGGACTTGGCCTAGGGAAATTCATACTGTGTGTTTCTCTCATCCCAGACACCAACTCTGACTCACCCTTCAAGCTTTTCATACTGAGAAAATCTAGATGGACTTCATCTGCATCTCCTGCACACCTATTTCTCAGGATCAATCCTAACTGTGTAGGTAAACAGTTCTGTCTAAGCTATGTTCAAGTTCAGGTTCACCTTTGGGTGCCCTGAAGGACTCTGACAGTTTCATTTGCCACAAGTGTCTCTGTACCACGGTACCAGGGCTACCTGCCCCTTACTTGCCTGGGAATTCTCCTGCCAAACCTGCTAATGGGTTTGAAGAAAAGAAGGCCCCTGGAATGCCGACCCTCTTAGTTGTTCCACAATTCTCACTTGGCTGCAAGGACTTGTCTTTGGCACACTTCAAGTGAGGTAGGAGCTCCCTGGCCGGCACCTCAAAAGATCACCCAGGTCTTCAGATCTTAGGGTTTCAGAGCTCAATTGTGTGAGTTCACTGACATTCTGGATGATTGGTTCCGGGTAATCAAATTCATGAGACTGGCTGACAGCTGACAAGTAAATTTTTTTCTAAGGTGGAAAGCATTTTTCAAAAACGAAATGAATGACTCAAGGCAAGGTCACAGAGCAGAGCATGGGAAGATATTTAATGGCTGCTGTCATCAAGCTCGAATGGGCCTCTGCCCTAACGAGTGGCACTCACCAACTGGGCCAGAAGACTCTTGGAGCCAGTCAAGGCACCCACCTCTCTGGACAAGGCCAGAGACAAATGGCAACTCTTCAACTCAGTCTTCATTTCTATTTTTGTTACTATCCCAAGCAGAGCAACTACTCATTTCTATCATTAATGTGGCCCTGTTTCCATGATTGCTAATTATATCTCAGAGCTTTTGCATTAAGAAAGCATCTTAGCGATGCATCTTGGGGAGGCTCTCTGGGCTTATCTGCAGCTCACGTCATCTCTTCAGAAGATGGCCAATCTCATCCATGGGAAGGTAGGTCTGTGGGACTTCAGTTTCAGATGGTGGCATTTCCTGACCCTATCCCCATTCAATCCTCTTTGGATCACAGTACTGAAACAATGCAAAGTTTAACGGATACGAGATTGACAGAAAAGAAAGCAACAACTGAGAGATTCTGGTTGGGCTTGAGGTAGGTCGACCTGACTTCTCATTCCAGTTTGGAAATGGGACCCAGAGTTTCTCATCGGTCAGTGTTGGGTCTTATTGCTGATGGGTCCTGCAAAGCTGCAGTAGGGGTAGCCCTTTTCCCCGCTGGCAAAGAGAAGAGAATGAAGCAGGCACACAGAGATGAAGAAAGAAGAAACCTACACAGTCCTTAAAGACAACGGCCAGCTCTACTGGTGCCACCACCAGAACGGCCCCTGGGTGAGGGGATACGAGTGCGACTTCTTTTGCAGGTATTTCTATTCTGGTTTTAGGGCCACCTGTGCTGTGCTACCTGCTCCTGGAAACTAGGAAATTACATATCTCTCTCGACTTATTTGCCTCTTTTCTCAAACTAGTTTTGGTTGATTTCTTTTTTTCTGCAGTCAAGGGCCTTGATCAAAACACCTTAAAATTCTTCTAGGCCTCTCTTGTGAGCAGATCAGGAAGGCAGCAAATTGGTTAGCTGAGGTATTAAACATGTGTAAGATCCAAGTAGGTGGGTTTCCAAGAAAGTAAAGTCGTCCAATCAGGAGCCATCGAGAAAGGATGTGGAGTGAGGGAGTCTGTTGGAGGAGACCATGAAGTTCCGAAACGACACTCAAGTTAAAATTTGCGTCATTCATAACACACCTGGATACCAGTCAGATCTACAGAAAATGACCGTCATTAAGGAGACTGAAAGCATCGACTCTTTTCCCCTCAGAGTCTAGCAATTCCAGAGAAGGTAGACATTTTGGAGCCTGAATAATCTAGACTGGCCCTCAGTAGTGATCATATTTCCTGTTTAACTGCTCAGCTCCCCACTTCACTGTACCTGTGTCGATGGCTCAAAGAGATGTTTAAGCTTCTGTAATTTTACCACACCCGTCTTGAATGAGAGCCAGAGGGATTTCTTTTTCACCCCAGTCGTCCTTTCCTGTAAATGCCTATCTATTCTCTGAAAGTATAAGTGGATTGAGGGATTCTCGCCCAACCATAGCTCTGACAAAAATTCAATATTTGTTCTTCTCAGTCCTAATGCCTGCTCATGGTGATTTTAATGCCGCTTTTAAAAACTGATGTGGTATTTTAATAATACAACATTCTTTCTGGTGTTGTTGAAACACTCCATTATTCAATGTATCCAATTGCAATACATTTTGCTCTGCCCTTGTGCTGTTTTATTACTGTGTACTCTTCACAGAAGTATAATTTGGGGAGCAATTTTCCAGCAAACCATTGAAGGTGTTGTATTACAAATGGGATGTGATGTACCACTCTGCTTATAGAGCCACATGACAAGGCTAAGAGGCTTTTTTCAGGGTAAACACTGTGTTCACACAGGGATCCCAGTGGGAGTCACGCCTTCTACCTTGCTCACCTCAGTCACAAACACAGCACCCAGTGTTCCCACCCCCCCACCCCGCTCCATCTCAGGGGTCTGACTTACATAATCTGTGTCTGGGGCTCAGGGTGCACTGCCATGCACAAGACCCTGGCTGCCTGACAGGATCGCATTCGTCCTGGAACCATTTTGTCTTTAGAGTTGGATTTCTCCTTGGCAATGTCAAATCTGTCATATCCTGCAACTGGATTCGGTTTTCTCTAACCCAGAACTCACACAATGGTGGCTAACAGATCACTTCTGACACACAACTGTGGGTCTTTATTTTTTAAATTTGAAATTTTAAAACTATTTTTTAAATGGTTTTTTGAATTTGAAACTCAGGAGTTTTCACATGGAAATAGGGACTTGTAGATTGTTGTGGCACTCAGTATAACATTCAGTTAAGGTTGTTCTCTTTAAGGAACTCCTGTTCTCCCCAAGTCACCACAGACAGCCCTACCCCTTATTACAGACTCTGGGAGATCACTGGGTAATCCTGACTATCTTTGTAGGCATTTGAGATTCAACCCTGCTTTTATGGCTGTGGTAGCCAGAATTTTAACATTACCTGCACCCCCAAAAAAAAAATTTCTTGCTGTCACGTATCCACAACCCTCTCCTTGTATAATCCTCTTGCTTTGAATGTGAATGGGACCTGTGAATACAATGGCATCTCCCTCTCTGGTTTATGGCAAAGGAATTTTGCAAACATAATTCAGGTCCCTGATCAGTTGACTTTGAGGTTATAAAAAAGGGAGATTATGCCAGGTGAGCCTGACTTAATCATGCAAGCCCTTAAAAGAGACAGAAGCATCATCAGCACAAGCTCTCCTACTGATGTGAGGGCAGCCTCTCGAGGAGTCAACCCTGGCTGAAAGACAGCAAGAAAACCGGGAACAGTCCTACGAGCACAAAGGTCTCAATTCTGCCAAAATCCTAAATGAGTTTAGAAGAGGACCCCAAGGCTCAGAGGAGATAACGGAACCTTCACTTTAGCTGGTACGGCCTTGAGCAGAGGAACCAGCTAACCTGTTTTGGACTCCTGGCCACACACGAAAAACAAACTATGAGATAATAAACTTGTGTCGTTCTAAACCACTAACTTTTTGGCAATTTGTTATTCAGCAATAGAAAACTAATGCTATAGCTTCTCTGCTGGATTATCTGCTTTCGTACCCGTATGCGTGTCCCTAATCAAATCAGGATCATGTGAATTGCTTTCAACTAAGGGCAGGAAATCCATTAAGAGAATGCCCTGTTTCTTCCAAAAGGGAGTGCAGGAGTTGCAAACTCAAATGTATGAAAAAATTCCTGGAAGACAAGCAGCTTGATCGAAGAGAGAATCATGGAATACCAAAGCTATAAAATGTTTTTACTTATCATCTAGTCCAGCCCCCTCCCATTTGCAGATGAGGAAACTGAGGCCCAGAGAAGTTAAAAAACACATCCAAGGTCTCACGCCTTAATGAATCATACTCACATTTCCTATCGTTGGCATAAACCTTATGAATTGTTGACTTATGGGAAGAACTCCTGTGTCTGGTGATGGGTAAATATGGGGAGATTTGAGGATGTTGTTTAAATAAGATCACTCTTTGCTTGAGGAATCAATATAAAAACCCTTGCCAGTGTGTTGAGTCCAAATAGTTATTAATTTAACAAACATCTATTTCCCACGCATTGTCAGGAACAGCTGAGAAAGCAAAGAAGTAGGATGCCTGGTCACTGCTTTTCAGGCATTCCTAATCTTCTTCATGACAAAGCTCACTGCTCTCAATTTAAACACAAGGGCTGAAGGGCAATGCAGGACAAGCAACACACATTCAATGTATGTTTTTGTCTGATCACTTCATTAAAGACTGGGACCTTTCAGCTATCCCCTGCTCCCAGACTCCTTCAGCCCACTTGAGTACCTAAGAACAAAACTCACATTCCTAATTTATTGTTCTGCCATCATGTTTTAAAATGCAGGCTACAACTCAGTAATGGTCACGAAGTAGGTTGTGGCCAGAGGTTTGAGAAGCACAGATCCAGAAAAGGGCAAGATGTGGGTTGTGCTAAAGAGCAGGTGGCGGTAAGCCTCTGGTGGACACTCTGCAGATGTCCGTGGCCAGTGGAGAGAACTGAGATGTGGGCATCGTGCCTGGAACATTGGTGGCAAGAGAGATTCCAACTGCTCTCTCTCCACCACCAGCTCCTGCTTTGTTTTACCTTCAAAACGTCCACCCTTCTGTTTAAGAAAAAACTATTTCACTTAGCTCCCTGGTTTCAGGCAGAACCACACCCTAAACAAAGTGACAGCTGCCTCCTCTATTATTAAACATCTCTAAGGATAGAGGCTCTAAGTCTCCCTTGGCCATCTCTTCTGTCGGCCCCACCCCAGCGCACCAGCTGTTCTCCTGGTTCCCCATTCCCATCACGGCTCCACTGTTTTCTGGCCTACCATCTCCAACCAATAATAACCAACAATCACTTACAATTCTCTTTAACTCTGTCCCTAGGTCCAAACAATTGGACCTAGAGTCCACTTGGGTCAAACAGTTGGGTCAATTCTATCCCTGACTGACTCTGGTGTCTACCCTTCTGCTCTATGACTGTCATGGATCATGGGTTACCATGACCATCGCAGGTAGTGCCACCTCCCCAACTCTTTCCAGCTCATTCTCCCATTATTCCTTTCTGTATTAGAATAGACACTACCCTCTGGAGTTTCAGCGGATCACATAGCTTTTCAGCTTGTATCTGTATTTCTCAATGTTTTATGTAGCTTTGTGACTCAGTCTGGGCCTGTGGCCTATGAATAAAAGCAGACTACCCATTTCCATGTCAGATCCAACCTAAAGACAAGGCACAAGTCACGTGCCCCGAATTTCCTCCTCCCTCTTCCCCCTTACTAGGCAACAGAGATGGAGTTACATGTTTGAGAGAGCTGAGTCAACTGGTCAGAAAACAGAACTGCAACTGACCTACCTATCTTTGGACTATTATGTGAAAACGAAATAAATGTCTATTTGTTTTTAACTGAGGTATAATTAAAACCCCCAAAATGCATAGATCTTAGGGTTCCCTTCACTGAGTTTTGGCAATTGTATGTCCCCCTGTCACCATCACACCAAACAAGATGTGGAATGCTATATCTATAATATTTAAGCCACTGTATTTTGGGGTCTCTGTTACAATAGCTAACCTGTCACCTAACTAACACACCTAAATGATCTCTCTGCATCCAGTGCTCTGATATTTCTTCAAGTAAATCTTCCTTAACAGCCAAGTATTTTGCATCCCTGCTCAAAAGCCCAGAGATTTCACTATTGCGGCTTTCATTAAAATCAACTCTCCTGATCTTTAATAGGATTGTCCCTTTCTTCTCTTTGCTGGGAACTGTCCTTTCTTATGTTGGATGGGACGGTTTCTAACTTTATCCCACCCACAGTCAGATTATGAGAAAGTTCCAGGAGGTCTTTGATGAATTATTTTATGTGGTCCTGAAACTCCTTTGAAACCACACATTTTAATTCTCTCTTGGGAAAAGTTTGAAGATAATGGAAATAACTGATTGAAACTTATTCTGAAGTCACACCAAAATTTGTATGCATTTGTCTCTCTGAAGGCTAAATTTCCTTTTACTATAATAAATGGTCTATATAGTGCTTACAAATTTGAGGTGAGAAATCACAGTTGGAAAAATACTTGCTTTGTAACATTGTTACAAAAGAACAGAGAGTGACCTGCCCAGGAAACCCTTAGCTGAATTCATGAGTTGTGATCGAATGTTACACACACCCATTATTTCTGCCCTAAAGGTGACCAGAAGGGTCATATACCTTGAAGCCAATGTTGTGTTGTGACCAAAACCAGTGTGTCCACCTCCCAAAAAGAAGGGAGGGGCTTGAAATTTGCTGAGATTTATGAAAAAATTTTAATTTATTGGTAGAGGGCTGAAACAAATCATATCTAAATAATTGTATCATTTTATTTTGCCTAGAGAACAAAGAGACGAGAGTCTGTTCTATACAGGACTCCTAGAATCCTGAGATTCTTAATTATGATTTATTACAAAAAGAATCAAGTACTAGGCCTGATGCAGAGAAGCGAGTCAGCCCCAACGTTAGCAAGCACGTCATCCAGTTAGTTGGTCTACAGAAAACTTAGAGGACTGAATCCGTCTCTCTGGTCCCACCTGCCTCTGCTTGCCAAAACCGAACCCCACGACTCCACTGTGACCAGAGCTGGTAACGGCCACACTGTGCCTGGATCGGGTCTCTCCCCGCATCACTTCTCTGCCTGGCTGGTGCTCAGAGGTGGGCAGAAAGTTTGCTCCTGGCTTGACAAGAGGAAGAGCGCCCACTGCTACTATCTGCACAGCTGTCGATGGGGACCGGCCTGGATCGACTGTGGGCCACTCCCAGGGCAGAACTAGGGCATCTGGATGGATGGTCATAAGAAGCACATTGCGGCTTAATATGGACAAACTTCCTGTCATTCTGAGAGCCCAAATGATGAATGAATGAATAGCGCCTTGTCCCTGGACACGTCCCAGTAGGTGCCACACGATCTTCTGCCAGGAGATTTGCAGAAGGGGTTCTCACACTGCCTGGGCAAATGGGTTATAATTTCTGATCTCTTCTTGCTGAGAACACCCTGCCTCTCTGCCCCAAAACTTCTTCTACCCCTCAATCCTGCAATCCTTTGACCTTCACCAAGGTGAAGCCCGCCCCAGGTTCCACCCGGGCCCAGGCTCCAGGACAAACTGTGGGGTTTCGGGAGCTTGAAACCAATATTCTGGGACTTGGAGTGGAGAAGCAAAGTCACTAGGCTGAACTTGACTCAGGGCCCAGTTGTGATATCTGAAGTGCTCCCTTGTTTGTGAAATCAAGTCATCCTCATGAACCCTGGTCCTGGGCAAAAAATCCTGGTATCCCTTCCATCAGATCTCTGGTGGGGCCAGGGGAGGAGACTGTGCAGGGAGCGCAGGGAGCAGGTACCTTCCTCCCAACCTTATGCTATAGGCCAGGGGCTATCAAGAACAAACACTGAATCCAGAGACCAGCCTGCGCGCGCGCGCACACACACACACACACACACACACTCCATCTGCTAAGTGGTTCAGTCCAGGCCCTGGGTCACCGAAATCTAGAGGTTCCATGAACCCACCAAGATCAAATTTGTACTGAATTCAAAAGGGAACTGTTGAGCCCAGTGGCCAGAAGGCCAGAGCTGAGAGAGGTAACCAAAGTAAGCTGAGTCCCAACAGGCCAGGCTGTAGAAGTGGTATTGTCTCGGGATCAACAACAGAAAGCCAGCCAGGGGCTGCCTAGAAATAGTTCTGAGGCTGACGGTGAGCAGTGGCCTCTGGCCTACAGTCAGCCCTTGGAGCCCCAGCAGGGAGGTGCAGGTCTCCAGCCATAAAAGGCCCAGCAAATAGTAGGCTCTTCTGTAACCCCTGTCAAGTCCCTGTTATAACAACCGATCTGGAATTCCAGGCCCCTAGCATGTGAAACTAAATACAGGATGAGGGGTTTGGACGAAGCTATTCCTGAGAATGAAGAAATAAAGCTACACAATTCTAACTCCAATCGTGTACATATGCTCAGGCAGAAAAACTAGAGGCACAGCTACATCAATGTGGTTATTTTGGGTGGTGATTTTTATTTTTTGTCTACTTTTCTGTATATCTCAAATTCTCTGCAATGAATATGTATTACTCTTATAATCTGTAAAAGGTTAGTTTTAAAATTCATATGAAATTACAATTTTATGGTAGTCATTTTGCAATCAAATCTATTTGGCTTACATGCAGAATTTGGGTTTTTACTGTCTTTCCTTGATGCATTTTCCCCATCTCTATTTTTACTGCCCTGCTTTCAATGCTCTAATAGGCCAGCCAGCTCCTCCAGCCTGGCACCCTGTGTGTAGGGGGTGGGGAGGGGAGATTAAGTGTTATGTGTGCACAGAAAACAATTCCAACAACACAAAAAGTGCAGGTGCTCTGTCCTGACCCCACAACGCACGCTGCTCGCTGGTCCCTTCACGCTGTTCCCTCAGGCACAACTGGCTCCCCCACTTACCTCCGACAAACCCAGGCCTACATTCTCTTCCCTTTCTGTCAAAAATCCTGTTCCTGTAAGAAAACTTATGCAACTCCAAGCATTCATTTACAAAATAATTACTAAGCATCACCTACACATCAGTCACGGTGCGTGGGGCTGCAGACAGAGCCACAAACACTTGGCCCCTGACCTTCCCCCTGAAGAACTGTCTCCCAAACAGCATGACATGGAGGTTACAGACAAGCCAGGCATTGATCCGTCAGCCCTTGGGCCTGTCTTCAGTAGATTGCTCGGCTGGAGAGCAGGGGTTTACAGTGCTGACAGCGATACTAACCGCTAATTATCACAGCAGTAGCTAAAATTGTTATATCACATAACATCATGTGTGACATATGATGTACGTATACATGCACAAGGGGTGATCAAAACTATGGTGAATGTTTAAATTTAAAAAAATGTATTACAGTACAAGACACATGGCCATTAGTCCCCCTCAAAATACTCCCCCTCGCTTCGTACGCACCTATCCCATCGTTCTTGCCACTTTCTGAAGTGGTTCTGGAAGTCCTCTTTCATGAGTGTCTTTAGTTGTGCTGTCGTGGCTGCCTCGATGTCCTGAATCGATTCAAAACGTTTTCCTTTCATGGTCATTTTGACTTTGGGGAAGAGTTGGAAGTCTCATGGTGACAGATCCAGTGAATAAAGTGGATGAGGACACACCGTAATGTTTTTATTTGACAGAAATTGCCGTACTAGAAGCTACGTGTGACACGGAGTGTTGTCATGATGGAGGATGAAACTGTTTGCCCTTGTCTTGTTAATGCATTGTTTGTGATCCACGATTTACAGCACACTTTAAAAACTACTTCTCTCAACCGTAGCTCACACCTGACTGACTGCATGGAACAAGTTGAAACTTGTCACACACTGTTACTAAGGTTCAACACTCCGCTTCCTGTATTGCAGATGCCTGCCTTTCTGTCGGATGGTACTCGGTAGCAGCATTCACCGTATTTTTTTATCACACCTCGTAAATACACATGTGTGTGATCAAAAAATACGGTGAATGCTGAATGCTGCTGCCGAGTGCCATGTATCTGTGTGTATGTGTGTGTGTGCGTGTGTAATATATATATATTATATATACATATATATATAATGAATTATTGCAGTTATTTTCACAAGCAAGCATTATCTTAACAGTAGCTAATGTTTACTGAGGACTGAGCATAGGCCAGGCCAGGACCTCCTCCAAGTACTTTTACATATTTAACCTCATTCATGTCTCACAACAGCCCTATAGCACAACTAATGTAGGCACAATCATCATCTCCATTTTACAGATGGAAAAAAAGAGTGACACAGGGAAGGTAAGCAATTTACCTTAAGATTACAAAACTAGCAAATGTGTTTGTTGTAAACCCAGAAGGTCTGACTTCAGAGCTCCACCAATTTCATTGGTTCCCAATTACTGACCCTGAGAATGCTCTGTAGTAAGTGTAGGTAAGGAAAGTTCCAGAGCAATGGGACACGTAGAGAACACTAGGCCAGTCGGAGGGAGTTAGACTTCCTAGAAGGAATGAAGCTGATGTTGAAGAAGAATTGAGGTTAAGGGGGCCAGGGGGGTGAGAACATTGCAGATAGAGAGAAGATCATCTGTGAGGTCAAAAGAAGCAAGGTTGCTTCTGGAGGAAAAGGCAAGCTGGTCTGCCTGGGTTGGGGGACAGATTTTGTGTACCAAGGCAAAGGGCTTGGGCAAGTGACACACCATATTCAGATTTGTATTTAGAGAGATCCTCTGCTATCTCAATATGGAGAATGCATTCTCAGGGGCAACACTGCTGACCCAGAGATAGGCGATCCCGTGTCGCAGTGATCCGGAGAGAAAGGACAGGAGCGCCACCTGAGCAGGGGCAATGAGGGTAGAGAGATCATCTTCCCTTATTTGCATTTCCTCTGCATCGTGGTGTGAGGGCTGTGCCACACTAGCTGGCACCTGCTTACCCAATGCCTTCAAGCTGGTTGTTCTCTGGTTGGTCCCCCGCTTTTGTCTTGTCTCAACTAGCCTGTGAGCTCCCCTGTGGAGTGGACTACACTTGACAAACACATCTGTCGTGCTCAGCACAGCCCTGGACACGCAGATCTGTGGATGCTTCGAATCAATAAGTTATCATGTTTGTTATCTTATCGACCTTACAATCAAGGAATTTTATCATCTAAATGCATCTTGCTGAGAGCAAACACTAGTTCTGCAGCTCTTTCCTCTGGGTTTATAGGCAATCTCATGCACAGTGAAATTAGGAATATATGTTAAATGCCTGGTAAAAGAGTGCTAAGGATCAGTAGGAATCATCAATTATACACGGATGGGTGTGGGTGTGTGGTGTGTGTGTACCAAGTACCCAGAACACTACAGGATACGTTCATCTTATCCATATTTGCATCAAAGCTGGATTCAGTTTCTTAAAGTCCATTTTTCTCTTCTTTAGGCCTTCTGTAGGATTCATGCTCCAAATAACTAAATTATGTCTTGGTAGCTAAACAAATTATGCAAAATTATACGCCATGAATATTTTATAATTCTAAACCCTGAAGCCAGAGTCCAGACAGTTTTATGTTTGCAGCAACCCGTATCATACCCAGATGAATTAGACTAAAGACAAATGACTTCTTTCAAAAACTTAACTTTTTTTTCATGGTGCATTTCTCTTTAAAGATGTCTCAAAGGTTTTATTGTGCATAGGTAATGATAGTAAATGCACTTCACCTTCCTCTTAGCTGGCTAAAGCGAGAGACTGTGCATAGCATAACTTAAGTCTCTAAATATGGACAAAATTGAATAAAGTGAGCAGAAGCCTACTTTAGGTGTGCATTGAACAGATATAATATGAACAAACAGCTGACAATTGTCCAAGGTTCAACTGGCTCCATCGACTTCCTTTTGTCTTAGAATGTTGAAATTGCCTACAAAATATATTTTTATAAATGAGGCTTTAGTCACCCCGGAATAAGAGAGAGTGGAGGCTGTGTGTGATCTCAGTATTAAGGAAGATCAGAACTGTTTGTACGGTACAACTGGTTTCTTTCTCCTTCTTCTTTCTCAATTACATTTGCTAGTTTCAATCCTCCCCTTCAGGTTTTAAAAGAAAGCGCTACCTGACAAAGGTTCAGGGCTGTGTTCACAAAAAGGCCAGCAGAAGAAAATGAGGATACTATAAGTTAATAAGGCTCTGCTGGCCCCTCTCCTGGGCTCCTGGGATGTGGAGTCTTGCAGGTTAATGCTTTAAATTGAGCAACTTCAAAATGGCCGTGAAAGGGAAGCAGGCAGAAGGAGAGCTGTCTCTTCCCAGTTCCTCCGACTGTTTTATAGGCTCAGAGAAGACGCGAATAGAACTGGAAAAACTGTGCATGCTTCTAGCCAGAGGCTGACAAGGAACAACAAGAAATAGAAACAGTTGATTTTGTTGGGGTGGTATAATTCCAGGAGAGTCTGTCTGTCTATCTGTTTCTCTGTGTCTCTCTCTCAGTCTCTCTCTCATTTCTGTTAGTCTTACAATTTCATTTGTGCAATAAACTAATACAATTTCTTTTTCAAAATACTGCTGACTCATAGGAGTGCCACAGAAGTCATAAGCATCTTCTGTCTAATGAGCAGGCTGAGTTTCAAGAGCCGACATTTCCGTCTTCTTTTCCAGAAGGGGGACACACCACACACACACCACCACCACCACCACCACCACCACCACCACCACCATCACCACCATCACCACCACCACACACACACACCACCACCTCCACCCCCCCAAAAAAAACAGAAGCGAAAAAAGACTTGTTACTCAGAGGCCACAAAGCAGATCCCTGACTGCCCTCTGAGATGGCCGATTCTGGGCATGGGCCCCAGGCTGCGTCCAGGAACAGGCTATACCGGAGGTTGGAAAGCACTCACATGGGGGAATCAGCTCTCATCTCCCCTGGCACACGAGCCCAAAGCTGGAAGTCATACAGAGAGGGCGGGCAGGAGCAGCAGCTATGGGGTAACAGAGAGCGCACAGGGGCCAGGTAAATGGGGAGGAATCCTGGGGCTGCCACTTATTAGCCACATGACCTTTAACCAGTGACGTAAGCCTGGCTGAGCCTCATTGTTTTTACTGTTAAAATGGCTATACATTCTACTCACTCCCCAGGGTTGTAGTCAGATTGAAATAAATAATTGCTTCAAAGCACTGAATACAGTGTCCATAGCACAAATGCGCAATAGCTAAGGGGGCTTTGAGGATGCACTCCATCTTAACTGATTCTGTCTTTCCCATAGTGACGTCATGTCCCCTCGCTATGAAACACACACCTCCTGCCCATATGCTCTTCTCATCAACGCTCCTCCCTCTCTCTTCCCTCACTTTCAGAAACTGGCTCAGGAAAAGATTTCATAAAAGCACTCCTTCCCAAGAATGAATATCTAATAAGTTCACCCTTTTCTAGGAATATTTGCATTTCAATTGGAAAGCAAAACAAAACTACTTCTGGCAAGGCAATTTTAGGTCTCAGCAAGATAAAAGGGGAAACATTTTGCTTTGTTTGTGTATTTGTTTGTTCATAAGATGGTTAATAAGGAATTCTTAGCGAGCTCTTAAAATTATGCAAATAAATGTCTCTTTAAATGGGTGGTTGAGCCTCCAAATTTAACTACCAGTTTTCACAAAACACAGAGGATAGAGGCATATGATGAATGACACTAAGAGAATACAACCAGCAAAATCCAGACTATGCGAGCTTCTATAAAACCACTAATATTTTTCAAAATTAATATCAAGGAAGAGAGAGAGGACCATAAGAAAAGATGAAATACTGCCATTTGTGACAACATGGATGGATCTCAAGATTATAACACTAGGCGAAATAAGTCAAACAGAAGTAGAGAACCATATGATTTCACTGATATGTGGTATATAAAACTGGAAACAACAAAGGAACAAGACAAACAAATGAAGAAACAAAAACTCGCAGACACAGACAATAGTTTAGTGGTTACCGGAGGGTAAGAGGGGTGGGGATCCAATACATGGTGATGGAAATATGTGTGTTTACCAGTCAGAACTGACTCTGGCTGGTAAACACACAATGTGATATATATAGATGATGGATTACCGAATTGTACACCTGAAATCTATATAACTTTACTAACAATTGTCAGCCCAATAAACTTTAATTAAAAAAAAAGAGAGAGAGAAATGTTGGGCGATCCTGTTGATTAAGAGATATCAAACACATATTTAATCCATCACCGGGTGTGGACCTTAATTGTACCCTAATTAAAATAAACAAATGGTAAAAATAAAAATTATGACATTTATGAGACAGTTGGAAAGTTAAACGTTAATTTAATTGGATAGCTAATGATTTTAAGATCATTGTTAATTTTATTAAGTGTGATAATATTATGATTGTTTAAAAAAGAGTCCTTATTTATTATATACATACTGAAATCGTTACTAATAAAATGGTCTGTGATGATTAATTTTGTGTGTCAACTTGGCTAGGCTATGGTGCCCAGTAGTTTGGTCAAACATCAGTCTAGATATTGCTGTGAAGACATTTTTTTTTTAGATGTGATTAACACTGAAATCAGTAGATTTTGAGTAAAGCAGATTACCCACCATAATGTGGGTGGTCATCATCTAATCATTCCAAGGCCTTAAGGTCAAAGACTGAAGTTTCCAGAAGAAGCAGCAATTCTGCTTCAAGATTCCAATATAGAAAAAAACCTGCCTGCATTTCCAGCCTGCAGAATTTGGATTCAAGACTGCTTTGTCAACTCCTACCTGAATTTCTTGCCCCACAATTAGATGAGTCAATTCCTTAAAATTAGATAGATAGATAGATAGATAGATAGATAGATAGATAGATGACAGAGATTCAGACCTGTTTGTTCTGCTTCTGAGAAACTTGACCAATAATACATGGTCTTTTATCTGAGATATGCTTCAAAATCATACAAGAAGTGGTGTGAAGTGGATTGGTGGATAGATGGGGCAAGATTGATCATGAGTTAATGGTTGTTGGGGTTGGGTAATGGGTAATTTTTTAAATAGGGGTAATAGTGTCTAATTTTATGTATATTCAGAATTCTCCATAAAACAACAGCAACAACAACAAAACTCTTGCTGCATGTAATTACTTCCCAGGATCATTGGCAAGGTGCCAAGTGTTATGTAAGCAGACTGTAACCTAGCTCTGTCTAGTACTGATAAGCCCACTGTCCCCTTCCCCATACTGCCCCATGAGGAGCCAACACCAGGGGGGCAATTCCCTAGAGAGGCTGCCTGACAAGGCGTCCTGGCTTCCACAGCCAAAGGCAGCCAGACCTTGGCAAGATCAGGGAGAACCTCTATTACAGACAGAGTAGAACCTAGCGAAGGGAAGGGCTTACTACAGGTCCCAGCTCCCAAGAGAGACAGAACTAGTTCTAAAATCTTGTTCTCTACATTTCCATCTAGGGCTGTCCCACACACACTCTGGTGTCCCTGCAAGGTCTTTGATTATAGGTCAGGGAAAAGCCACTGGCTCTCCTCTCCTGAGACAGTTCCTGTCACCCTTACCCCATCCCCCAACACAGTCACCCAGCTCTCCTTTGAGCCCCCCTCCATTGATTAATGAACGATTTCAGGCATACTAAATAATACAGCTAATAATATCATGGGTAACTCTCCATGAATTTACCACCCTGAAAAAAGTAAACATTCCAGATGCAGCTGAACACTTTCAGGCCTGCTCAGACTCACGCCTTTGTTTCCTCCCCAGAGGTAACCACTCTCCTGAATTTAATATGTGGTATTAGCATGCATTTTCTTTCTTTCCTTTAAAAAGGAAAAAAAAAATGCATCTGTTTGTTTCTTTCATTTACCGTGGGTTTTTTAAACGGTCGTACTGTGTACTCATATATGCTATTCATCAACAATATACAGTAGAATTATTACAGTAGGAAACCTTGTGCAACCTGTTTTCTGCATTCAGCAATATGGTTCTGAGATTTATCCACATCGATATGCACAACTCCAGCTCATTCATTTTCACACTGCTGAGTTGTATTCCACTGTAATGAATGTATCACAATTTATTGATCCGTTTCTCCTGGGATGGACTTATGTTATTGTCCGTTTTTCTTGTTATACAACCCAAGATGGAATGAACATTCTTGCAGTTTCCTCGTGAACAGTTGAGAGCCTTTCTCTAGGCCTCTTTTCCATTCCATCCTTTCCCTTCCATCCTATACCTCATCAAGGTCACAGGTGACACCCTGAGAGGACTGGCCTGTAGCCTTCCATGGGTGAAGCGTGTGCTGTCTGCTTCCCGAGGCAAAGTGAAGGAAAGCCCTGAGCAGTTATCTAATGAATTCAGACAGGCGTCACTCAGTAACTGGACATTTCCTCATACTGTCTTACTTTAAGAATAGGTTGGGGGAAACTTAGTTATCTGAATAATTGCCCTGTCTAGACTCAACTGCCACCTCCCTAAAGTTCTTGGCAGTATTTAAAAGGGGTCAGTGCTAACAGAGCGTAGTTAAATATAGACATCTAGGAATAAAAGGCCTAATTAAGAACCAGGAAGTTGCTCTTGGGAAATTTAAAAAGTTTGCCAAGGCACTCTTAGCTGTGCCAAAGCCTAATTTGGCAGGAAAATGGGGGGGGGGAGCAGATTTATCCCCCGAATCACTAGGGCTTGCTGGCTGCTGTCTGTGGCCCCCCTCCCTCCGACCCCTTAGGTCACACTTTCTGGAACAGGGAGGAAGGCAAACCACTTCAAGGTGACGGGATCACATTTCCTCCTACGTCAGAGTCACTCTCTCTAATTTCTCTAAACTACTAATTTAACTATCGAATTCAAAACTCATTTCTGATCCTTGAGACCTGGGAAGGCTGGATATTACCTTTATCTTTGAGGGGGAAAGTTCGCCTCCCTGTGTGAGACAACACAGTGGGAACACCTTTCCTCCTGATGTGAGGGAGCAGGGTGAAGACCAGTGTTCTAGCTCATCAGCTTTTAATGAACTCGTGTTATATTTTATAGCTCTAGTTTGACGAATTCTACGTGCTCCTCTGGGTATGTGACCATGTTTCTAGTAGATTCTCAGCTATTAAAAAACAAGCTTCAGTGAGGAATGTTTATTCTTCATACAAATATAAATGAGATTCTTAAAACTTCCTAACACACTCCTGATACAAAATACAAAGGTGTCCTTTTTCTCTGTCCCCCAGCAGGCTACATCAAGGAGCATAGGCCTGGTTCTGAACCGCCTTGGACGGCACACCTTCTGACGTCACCTGTGAAATGGGGTTGTCTGTCTGCTAGGGTTCCTGGGTGGAACAGTGGAAGATAATGTACTGGAAAGCACTTTGAAAACTATAAAGTGCAACTCAAATGGATTATTGACAGCTCTTGGTTAAGTGTTCGTTTGATTGCTGAATGTCCTTGAACACAATGAAGCATCATTTCTTACACACCGTTTCATAACTCACACCTTTTCATTAATTCAGAATGACCTTCCCTCCAATCAGTCTGGCACCTGTGGTTTTACCCCAAAGCACTGTGATGAGGAATCTTGTAGAGGAAAGGGCTTCTCCTGTCCCACCTCCTAGCCCCTCCCCTAGTGGGCGTGTCCTCTACATATCCCCCCCCCCCCCCCCCCCCCCCCCCCGCCCCCAGATAACCTCTGCTTGGAATCTCTGGTGACGGCAGCTTCCCGGGGCACCAAGCAGTCCCTCCTCGTGAATGGTATCTCTCTAATGAAGGTGAACTCAATGAAGGCAAAAGTCACTTCTGCCCACTGGCTTCTTCCAGGCCTGCTGTCCAGAGTAGGCGTGGCAAGGTATGGCCCGCAGGCCAAATCCATCCCAATGCCTGGTTTTATAGTCAGCAAACTAAGAATGGTGTTTCCATCTTTAAAGCATTGAAAAAAATTTAAGTAGAGTTTCATGATATGTGAAAATTATATGAAATTCAAATTTCAAAATTCATGACGTTTCACTGAAATACAGCCATGCCCATCTTTGTGTATGCTTTCACATTGCAACGGCAGAGCTGAGTGGCTGAGACAGAGACCTCAATGCCTGCAAAGGTGAAGATATTTGCAGAAAAATTTTGTCAAC
Organism: Rhinolophus hipposideros; assembly: GCF_964194185.1. Lineage (NCBI taxonomy): Eukaryota > Metazoa > Chordata > Mammalia > Chiroptera > Rhinolophidae > Rhinolophus > Rhinolophus hipposideros. The sequence continues at coordinate 23,689,449 of NC_138062.1, forward strand.
CCGTACTCTAAAGTTATATCCTAACCCCTCTTTACATGTGTGGACAATGTCTCCATGTCATCCATCCACCCTAACAAACCTTTAAAGAGCTTATTATGGTCCAGATACACTGGGTATGTTTTCTGTTGGTTGGTTTTTTGGTTGGGTTTTTTTTTTAAATAAGAAACAAAACAACAACAAAACACAGAGCCATTGTAGAAATTCAGAGGAAAGGAAGAGAGCATTTCAGAAATGTTTCACACACATAAAACATCTGAGCTGGAACTTTAAGAATCGGATAGGTTTTGAAGAGTTGGAGAGAAGTAAGAGTTTTGTTTTGGGCTTAAGCAAGAAAACATCCCACTTAAAGTCATAGAGTTAGGAAAGTTTGGGATGTGCTCAGAGAACCGGCATACTTCAAGTGTTGACGATGTGGCAGGCATGATTTGAACTACTGACATACACCAGTGGACAAAACAAGGATTCTCACCCTGGTGTCGATTACAGCCAGTGACTACGTGCCTGGAGCGAAGGGTTCATAAAGGAGAAGGACCCAAGGTTGAGAGTAGGTTACAGGCAAGTGGAACACCCACCCGAGAAAGCCCCCAGCTCCGCTCGCTCAAGGACTCCGGAATCACCACCAGCAACAGGCTGAACCTGGCCCTGTCCTTCAGCCACAGACTCTGGCCACGGGCCTTTAACCTTTCAGCACCTCATCATTAAAATCTGGGGGTAGGGCCAGATCTAACTCAAGAATTCTATGATGGTGGCTACATCTTGGTTTTCAAATCACAAAATTTCTGAGGTTAGTAGTGAGGGGAAAATCTAGGTAACTGCTCATTTTGGTTTCATTTACAAGTTGCAATTGGGTTTATTTTTCTTATTTTGGTAAAGCTCTCAAAGTGTGTGTTTCTTAAAAAAAAGAAAAGAAAAGAAAAGAAAGAAAGAAAAAAAAAGAAAAGCAGTATCACATGGTTCCTAACTAGAAGGATCGACAATCCAGTGAAAAACAGAGGTCCCACAAAATGGGTACGAGCAGAGACCCAGAGCTGATTTCCTGGGCTTGGATCCCAGCTCTGCCCTCACCAGCAACAGCAGTGCCTCGTTCCCTTGGGAAGTTACCCGACCTGCTTGTGCCTCCATCTCCTAGTGAAATAGAAAAAACAATGGTATTGACTATAAAAGGCTGTTGTGAGGATTAAATGAGACAATACCAGTAAAGAGCCCAGAACAGTGCCTGGCTGGCAGTGAACAATCATGGGCATTACTATTCTAATAGTCAAACAAATGAGTGTGATCAAGTGTTGCTGGGGCAGGTTTATCAGGAGAGATGTGGGATACAAAGTGGGGAGCGCTGCTGTCTGGCAGTGAGGAGGGTTTTCAAAGGCTGCGTGCGTGCTGTCGTGCCGGAGGACAGGCAGGTGTTTTCCCAGCAGGTAAGTGGGATGGTGGTATTTTAAGAAGACGAAACTGCATGAGCAAAGATGTCCCAAACTGACCTCCTCTTCTCCCCCACCCATAGCTCCTTCCCTTCTGCTCATCTCCATGAACAGGACCCCTTCCCTCCCTCATTTCACCATTGCCACTAGCTGCTCGCGATAGAAACACAGGGGGCCCGTTTGTCCCCTCTTGCCAGCTCCCCCACATCACGCGGGTTCCGCATCCCACACGTCTCCCAAGTCCATCTCTCTTTACAGTCTCCAGTCTCTGCTAGGTCCCTTTATATCACTAGACTTTCTGTATGTTTAGGTCCTTGGTAGCTCCGTAACCCTCCAACGGTTTCCCTTTACTCCTAGAATCCAAACCCACTTCCTGACACCGTGGGTCAGTTCCCTCCCTCCCTGTCCCCGTGCCAGCAGCCTAGCATTGTTTCATAGCCTCAGATGCTTGCTATTCCCTCTGTCTGGAATATTCCTTCCTGCTCTCCTCTCCCACTCTCCCTGTATCCACCAAGGCTAGTTTTTAACGCCACCTCAGAATATAACCTTGACTCTTGCACTTGACTGGTACCCTATTTGGTTTCTCTGTACTTTCCATAATCATAATTGATTAATTATGTATGTGCTTGTTGGGTATAATCTGTAAACTCCATGGGATTTTAGGGCAGGGATTTTTTTTTTTAAATCTGTCTTTTGCACTGATGCACTGATAACATCACAGCACTTAAAGCAGTGACTGACAGGTAGGCACTCAAAAAATTATGTGTTAAATGATAGTCTTGTCCTCACTAGACAGTGTGCTGCATTAGACCTGGGCTGTGTCGACCTTATATCCCCAGAGCCTAGCTCAGTGCTTGGCTTGTATTAAACACACGATAAATGGTTGTTGGACAAATGAACAAATGAGTGAATAACTTCAAAAATATATCTCCAAATGTGTTCCCAGATTGGTTCTGAATAGCAGGGAGCAATTCCTCCTTCACCTCCCGAGAGAGGTACACCATGCTTCTGCTAATGTGACCTAAAAGGGCAGGAACTTTTTAGCGGCCGATCCCATAATCCAAACATGCATCTCAGAAATGGGACAGACTTTGTGGGTAATTTACTTCTGTCCCCATTTGATGTTTGTGTCCTTTCCGCACCATTCTCATCAGGCCTTCTTTCAACCTAAGCTTGAATACTGCAAGCAGTAACTCCCTGCTTTCTGAGGAAACCAATCCCTTGTTTTGTCACCTTGGCCTGATAGAAGTTCTTTGTGATCCTGAAGCAACACCTTGTAGCTTCCGTCTGTGGGTCCTAGCTCTAGTCCCTAAGACAGGGATTTTTAAACTATGAATTTCAACCCATTGATAAGTCAGAAAAGCAATTTAATGGAGTCAACAGCATTTTTTGAATGAAAAAGGATAGAATAGAATAGAAATACATAGTAAAGACAATAATATTTTCTGGAATGCTTCCTTCAGCTACATATGTGCATTTATGTGTATTTGGGGTTGAGATATAAAATGTAGTTCTCACTATAGGTAACAGCCAAGCAAGAACGAAAGTCACTGTCCTGGAGGATTCGCAGACATGTGCTGTTCCTACCTGACGGCCCTTGCAGTGTGTGAAGACCGGGCAGTGGGCCTCTACAGTTGTATCTTCTCAGCTGAACACCCCAGCTGCATTCTTCCCTTGTTCCCCATATGATTTCTTCCCCGTATTGCTTTCCCTTGGAACTTTGTCTACATCCTAATTAAAGAGTGGCTCCAGAAAATGACAGCGACATACTCTGCTGTCACATTTCTCTCTCACAAGTGGCTGGTGCAGTCTAGTCCTAGTGTTTTCCTGATGAAGACAGACGATAAACAGTAGCGAGGAAATCTGCCTTCTCTCTCTACTCCATCAGCATTACACTAAAGGCTCCAAACAGCAGACATAGCCCTTTTTGGGTTTTCTTGTTGCAAATCTCATTTTAGCCATGATATTCTCTCAAGATGGAATAAAACCTAATTAGTGGGGCTGTTCTGCTTTTTGAGCCGCCACACCACACAAGGGCCTAATCACACTATCTCCTCCAAAGACATGTCTAGTCTATCCTGTACTTATAGGTTTTTTGGGTCTTTGTTTGTTTGTTTGTTTCATGGGCAGGGGGGAACTCTACTCCAATCTTAAATCTACCCCCATTAAATTGCTTCTCGTAGGATTCAGTCTATACCCCTGACAATAGCATTTTGGGTCCTGATGATTTCATCCCATGTGTTCACCATCCCTTCCTCCCATTTCAGCTTTTTGGTATAACTGAAAGAGCAGTGGCTTTGAAATCAGATATTCTAGGGTTCAAATCCCCAGGCTGGCTTAATCTCAGTGTGCCCTTGGGGAAGTTATTTATTTCATCTCTCTGTAAAATAATATCTATTTTACAGAGTTTTATAAAAATTAAATTATACATGTATATTATAGTATATTATATGACCCATCGTGGGCATGTAATAAATGATAGTCATGAACAAAAATAAGGTTTGAACCTGTCAAGGGAGAGAGAGCTTTATCCTGCACGACTAGGAACTCTGCAGGCTGAGATTTCCCATTATCACTGCCCTTTAAGTAGTCATTGAAACAGTTTCCAAGTTGCTTAGTTATTTGTAAATCCAGCCCATTTTTCATTTTCTTAGCCTCAGCAACATTGTGAGAGATTTATCAAATGCTCTGCTGATATCCAAACACACAATACAGTAGACTGCTCAGGTCTTTGGCCAAGAATACCAAAGGGAAAAGGAGGAGGAGGAGGAGGGGACAGAGATTAGCCCGCCGTGGCTTGTTCTTTGTCACCCAGCACTGGTTCTAGCGATGGACACACATCGTCTTCAAGGGTCTCACACATTAACCCGTCCATAACCAATTCTTGTCCAAGATGCATGACATGCTTACCTGTCTGCAGTCTGTAGAAATTAGCTTCCTGTCCATTTCTAAAAATAAACAACTGTGTTCGCCATCATTTTTCTCCCACATGTCTTTCCTTCTCTAAGATTCTTCTAATTTCAAGCAGTAATGACTACAGAATCTCATCTATAGGTTGCGTCAGTACCTTGCAACAGAATTCATTTAGAGCACATACATGTTTCTTAAAAGCTCATGGTCTCCGACTTTCACTTAGCAATGCTCATTGTTTCTCAACATCCTGTCCTAATAGTCTCCTTGGCAGAGATAACAGACGAAAAAGCAGGTCTCTCAAAACTCTGCCTTCTCTAGGCCATCTACACTGTCATCATCAACTCCAAGCTCTGGTTCTGTTTCTCCCGTCCTGATCTCCTTGCCTCGAACATCTGTAAGTCTTTTTGTTGTGGTCTTGAAGAATTTTTTTCATGCCTCAGCTTATTTTAAACTTTCATCTTCCCAACACTCCTTTTGGAATCATTCTTGGCTCTCTGCTTTTTCTCAATTTTCTACAAAAGTCTTTTTCAAGCCTAGGCTCATTAAGTCCATCATAGCCACCTTGGATTCTTTCGGTACTGCCCCATTTCCTACCTCCTCAGAACCGGTTATGATTGCAGAAACTGAAGTCATGTTTGAGAGCATCTCACCACCAGGAGGGTCCTCCCTTGAATGACCATGCCACAGAAGCCTTCTTGAAATTTGTCCTCCTCAGGGTTTGAGCTTGTGTCCACCCAGACGCAGGTTGTCTCTTCTTGCTTCTCAAGAACCCTAGGTTGACATGACCATGTTCTTTTGGACAGAATATCAGGTCTCAAGTAGTGATCTGCTTTGTTGCTTCACAACCCAGTAAGCTTACCAGAAAGCTGTGGACTGCAGCTGGGCAAACTGTAAAATAAAATTTGGGGATCTTTCCTTTTTGCTTTTCTAGAAGAACTCTTTGTGAGTAATAATAACGTTGTTAAAGCTTACTGAGTACTGATTTTTTTCACCAGGCAATTGTCTAAGCACTTGAAAAGTATGATTTCATTTAATCTTCCTAACAGCTCTTTGGGGCAGGACCTTTCATTCCTTCCATTTTACTGAAGCCCCGAGGGGTAAAGAAATTCATCTGTGATCAAAGAAGTAAATGGCAGAGGTCTGATTGAAACCTACGCCTACCCAGCTCTATGGTCTATGCTCTTGTCACTATGTCACATCGACAGATTTCCTCATCTTGTCATTATTCCACTGATTTTTTAAAACCTATTCTGGACCATATAGTTATATCTATTAAAGATTATTCCTGCTGGTTTCATCTAGGACTTGGAGCAGATGTTTGTTTTTTGACTTTTGATTACCTATAAATTCACCGAACACTTCTACTTTTATACCAGAAACTTCTGCTTTCTATCTCTACCTGTGTTATGCTTCTTATTAGGACACTGCACTGCAACCATTTATTTACACGTCCATGAGCTGCCCAATATAAGGAGCTATGACTTGTTCATTTTTGTTTCCGTTGAATGAACGAATGAACAAATGAATGAATTCTATGCATTCATTCACATTATCACCTTTAAGCATGTTGAATAGGCTGACGCTAAGGGGGAAGCAATAGCATCTGTGTTTTTTTCTAAAATGAGGCTATCTTTTCCTGCTGGGGTTGACCTTTGAAAGTAAACTGCCTGGTGGAATGTCATAAAACTCCCTCTTCTCACAAATTCTCACGTATGCCTGCAATTCCACAATTAAAAATGTATTCCTTTGACCTATGTCTTAACAGCCATTATTTACACCTTAGAGCGTAGAGGAAGGAGAAGAACAGCTATGGAAACCAAGCAGAGAAACACAGGGGACGTTTGAGAAGGGCCCAGAGCCAGCTAGGTTTACTACTGGAGGTGGAGACCATGACTTCCACAAGCAGAAGCCCTTGAATGATAACAGAAAGGACCCAGAAGTGTCCTGTTAGGTGCCTCTTGAAACACGTTTCAATAAGATGTACGCTCATACTTTTAAAGCAGAGAGAAAACTTAAACCAAATCAGCAGCTTCTTTAAAAATGAAAGTCTTTACCAAAGCACTTCTTTAAGAAAATTGCCTCAAAGGCCTTGGTAAAAAACTTGAGACGTTAGACCAAAGGAGGTCAGTTAATGTGTCTTGTGTGTGTCTATAAAGACTTGAACCTATGGAATTGTATTTATCAGCCAAGTACTGAGTCGGCAGAAGAGGCCAGCTACACCCCAAACCACCCACTTCTGAGAGCCAAGCTATATGGCTCTACCTTGGCGCCGTGCCCACTCTTCATCTCAGCACATTTCTGACTTCCCAGCTATCCACACTCAGTGCTGGTTTAGAAAGGAAAGGTTGCTGTTATCTTAAGTGAGCAATTTAGCCCTTAGTTAGGCATTTCTTTAAAAAACAAGTTCATCGGCTTGCTGAGTGGCATCATTCCATCCCACTGTCTGTTTTTGTTTTGTTTTGTTTTGTTTTTGCTGCTGGTTCTCTTTGGGGATCTTGAGCCAGCAATGGCAGCTCCTCCTGCCTCAATTTCTGTATGTGGACTTAGGACTGGGGGCAGTGGAAAAGGAAGTGACTACTTCATTAGCAAAGTGCCTTATACCATTTCATTACTCCATTAGCATCTTCCTTCCTTTCTTCCTCATTGGGATATTTTGAGAACTGATGAGATAATGGTCTGCCAGTACTTGGAAGCCTCTCTGGGGTTGTTTGATAGTCCCCAGGACACTGGCCCCACTTCCTCCTAAAGTAATTCTGGTTATCAACAATGCTCACACATTCAGACCCAAGGAGTGACCTCACGCGGAGACCCCAAGCCACACACATAGCCTCATAGTCAATTATTACAAGAAACATCCACGTCATCTATTAGTTTCATTCTGATCCTCCAAGCAAATGGATAAAGCAAATCTACAGCAATTCTGTATGAGTCCAAAAATTTCACATTTTAAAATGTCAAAGAGTAAATAAGAAAGAGAAACCCACTCAATTCTGACCTGAAAGCAAGAGGTTACACAACGTATTTGCAATAAGTGTGTTAAAAAAAAAGAAAGTCGAAATTTACATTAAAAAAAAATCAATGGGTGCGCAGGATGAAATATTAGTAAAGAATGCTCATCTTTCTGGGTGCCTCTGATAAGCACACCACAGTTAAAGGGAGTTCACTGGGAACCACATAACATGAAAAGAAAATGTTCTTTAACAAGCTCATAGAGACCAACTTAGTTAACTGATCAATTTGGGAGCAGATTAGAAAATCCATTCAATTGACAGGTGAGTTTTGTGCAAGTAGGTGGGGAGAAAGGAAGGAGGGAGACAGGGAGAGAGAGAAATGAATCTGCAGTAAGCAATTCCTTCGAGGTCTCTGGTTGGCAGATTTTGAGGACAGCCCCCTCTCCAGTTTCACAGCTTTGCAAAATTTAACTGTTTCTCTGTGTTCCACTGAAATACTTCATTTCAGAATTCTGCAAAATGATTTTGTCTCCTGTTCATTTGTATTAGGAATTTAGAGACTGACATCTGAGCGGTGCAAGCTATGGGAATTAGGGAAATAATGTTAGAACTATTTAGATTTCTGCTTTTTGTTTTACAAATATAAGGGGAAGATTTTAAATATTAGATGGAGGAAATAAAATATGGATAGAGAGGTATTCAAACTAGGTCTTTATGGAATAATAATTGCAAACCTTTTCCAAGTCTTTCTCCTAATTCTGTCTCGAATGTTAAAGCTGCCTTCCCTTTTATGGCTACGTTCATCTCTGTAGGATTACGAGTATGTTAAGCAAAGAATTGTGAACACAAACAGCTCTGTTATGGCTCCCAACCCTGAGGCCCTAACAGCTGGGAAGTGTGTGGCAAGTAATCTATCACAAATAATGAAGAATTAGAGATTATTAATAATTTATCCTACAGTATATAAACAGAATATATCAAGGTTATTACCATAAGGATGCTTCTCACTCACCCAAATTCCTATTTGATTTTACTTCCTTTTCTTCTCGTTTGGACCACAGAGTTTAATTAATTCTACTCTAGTTCATGGTGCACTCATCAATCCATAAAAGTCCCTTCTTTGATTTTACTGTGGTTTTCTCTCCTCTTTCCTGATCCTCACTCCAGTCTTTGCTCTGCTCCAGTCCTCCTATCTTTATTTAAATATAGGTATATACTTGAATAATATATGGTATTGCTTTGTGTGCGCATGCTTAATTTATAAAAGACAATGTGCTACAAATCTCTCTTACTTTTTTCATCCAACTTGATGCTTTTGTAATTTATCCTTGTTTGTTATATATAAATTGAATTATTATTGCTGATGGATTTACCTATAACCAGTTGCCTTGCCACGGTCCTAAAAACAGACTCCTGGTTGACTCCCATTCTTTGCTGCCACACACAGTGCTGCACAGACATGCAGACAGACCCTCACAGATCTGTCTACACCAGGAGTGGGTTTGCTGAAGTACTGGCGGTTACACTCCCTCCAGCAGTGCCAGAGTGTTCCCATTTCCCCACAGCCCTTTCAGCGCTTGATATTAATAAGATTCCCAATTTTTGACAATCTCATCATTTTAAAGTGGATCACATTGTAATTTAAATTTCTATTTCTCTGATTACTAGTAAAGTGAGTGTCTCTTCACAAGCTTATTAGCAATTTGGATTTCTCCTTTTATGAACTACCTATATCCTTTGTCCATATTTTTCTTATGTGAGGATTCTATCTTTTTTTTTTTTTTTTTTTTTGCCAACCTGCAGGAGTTCCTTGGGGCATTAATTCCTTATTGATTTTAGACACTGCAAAAATCTTTTCCCGGCACCATCTGTCAGGTAGGTTAACTGTTTTGAACTGAAATCTTTACTTTTGATGTAGTCATACCATCAATTTTCCACTTACGGTTTATGTTGTTTGGGTCTTGGTTAAGAAATTTATTCCAAACCCCAGAGCCACAAAGATATTTTTCTACATACTCTTCTGTAAGATTTGTATATTTTTCCTTTATACTTAGATCTTTCATCCATTCGATTTCTTTTTGTACATAAGAGCCTGATTCCCCCACACACACATAGTGAGCCAGTTCTCCCAACACTATGTACTAAATGATCCATCTTCTTCCCATTGGTTTGGAAAAAAGCTCTATTATATAGCAGTTTCCCATGGATACATGGTTTGGTGTCTGGATTCTCTGTTCTATCTCTTTGGTCAGTTTGCCTGTCCTGCACCCCCTCCCCATGAGACACACAAAAGTTGTATTATGCTAGTTTTGAAATATGTCTTAGCCAATATGTTTTCTTAAATGGGAGAGAAGGGTAAGATTACAGTTAATAAAGTGGGAATTACACATAATCCTACAGTCTCTCTTACTTGTCCTAGCCCATTATTCTCATACTGAGTCACCCATGGGAGGGTATCCTCCATGTAACTGTCAGCTGTCACGTCAACATGGGGAAAAAAGACTCAAACATCTAAGCAATCAACTGTTTGCCCTGCACATTTCTTTGAAATTAAAATTGCATGTCTTTCAAAATAAGAGAGTCAGTATTCTTCACTCTTCAACTTGGAATCTATTACCTTGAGAACCTATAAAACAATTCTTCAATGGCAATTAAAGATCTTCAGAAATTATTTCACTGAGTCTCTAAGATTTACTAAGAGGGTATAATACCATGTTTCCCCGAAAATAAGACTGGGTCTTATATTAATTTTTGCTCCAAAAGATGCATTAGGGCTTATGTTCAGGGGATGTCATCCTAAAAAATCACGCGAAGGCTTATTTTCTGGTTAGGTCTTATTTTTTGGGAAACACGGCATGTATGAGGCAGTTAAGCGGTCAAATGGTTTAGTAGTAATTTGTTCCACTCCAACAGCTAATCTGTAGTAGAACTGAAACTAGAAGCCAGATCTCCTGAGACTTCCTTGTCAACTTTACAAATAGGTATTTAATGTCTCTTGTGTGCTAGGCATCACTGCACGAAGTAGAAAAACTAATAAGCAAACATGATCTCTGCCCACATATTAGTCAATCAGTGACTTGCCTGAAACCTGGGCCTGCACCCTCACTCATGGAAGAATGGGTCTATTATGAAGTTGGATAGTTTTTAGTCCATTCTATCAGCCAGAGGCCGATTCAAATATATTTTACACAGACCAGTTAACAATCAGCTAAAAATTCTAAATAGATCTTGCCATGGTGGGTTTACTGGCCAAATATAAGCCTAGTTTATAACCCAGATAAGACAAAATGACATTCCAAAATGTTCTTCCAGAATGGAAATTAGATTGAAGCTTCATTAGAGTTTCTGAATACTCACAGTTGAATTTCCAGATGAAGGCAAGCACAGAATATTTAGGCTCACACAAAAAAGAAGGAAGGGGAGGGAGAAGGGAAGGGAGAGGGAAGGGAAAGGACAGGAAGGGAAATAAGAGGGAAGGGAAGGGAAGGGAAGGGAAGGGAAGGGAAGGGAAGGGAAGGGAAGGGAAGGGAAGGGAAGGGAAGGGAAGGGAAGGGAAGGGAAGGGAAGGAAAAGGAAGGGAAAGGAAGGGAAAGGAAAGGAAGGGAAGAGAAGGGAAGGGAAAGGAAGGGAAAGGAAAGGACGGGACGGGAAGTGAGAGGAAAGGGAAGGGAAGGGAAGGGAAGGGAAGGGAAGGGAAGGGAAGGGAAGGGAAGGGAAAGGAAGGGAAAGGAATGGAAGGGAAAGGAAGGGAAAGGAAAGGAAGGGAAGGGAAGGGAAGGGAAAGGAAGATAAAGCTGGTGTTCAGTTGGGACTAACTGGGGGGAAAGACAGTATATAACAGGAAGAGACATCCAAAAATAGTCTTGTCCCTTTAACCTCTTTCACTTCACCAAAATCTTACTTTGAGCCTGAATTAATTGTGAATAAATATCAGCACTTAAACAGCACAAATAGGGTATGGCTGACACATAGAAAGTGTTCAATAATTACTAGCACTTTTTAAGTAGACCATTATCTCTTAGAAATAATGGAACCAACGAGTGCATCAAACCATTATTTACAAGCAATAAAATACACTGACCACTGTTCACACTGTTTATTGTTTGGTTTACCTAAGGTCCTACTCCTAGAGGAATTATCTCATTTAAAAATAATGCATGTGCCATTGATCACAGAAAAAAATGAAATAAAGATAGGAAAAGGAAAACCACTCTAACGTTTGGTTAAAGAAACTTCAGCTTGTTCATCTTTCAGAATTCTAGTCAGTCTTCATAATTATTCAGAATCATGTAGTAGATTAAGAATAACATGGAAAGATATTGAGAGCTTATGAAATTTAAAAAGAAGGTTAGGTAACAACAGTGTAACATATTATTTAAGAGTTCGGAGCCTAGAGCCAGACAGCTTGCGTTCAAATCTCACCTCTTCCACTGAAATAGCTATGAGACTCTGGGCAATATTTTTAACCTCTCTATGCTACAGTTTCCTCATCTGAGAAATGAAAATAGGAGTAAAACCTACCTCATAGGATTCTTGAGATGATGCAATGAATTAACACATGAAAAAACAATCTATTCCATAGTAAGAAGTCAAATGTTAGTTATTATTATTATCATTAAAATAGCATCATCTCATATCTCTCTATATAGACAAGTCTATAAATATATACCATAAAATGTTAAGTGTTTATCTCTAGAAGGTGAGATTATTGATTTTTCTTCTTTCTGCCTATCTGCATTTTTCTAATTTTTCCAACCATAAAAATATATTGATTTTCTGATAAAGAGCAACAAGTTATTTTTAATTTTTGAAAAAAAAAAAAAAAAGATCTACGACATGAGTGGGAGCGGGGGAGAATGGCACATTCATATAATTAAGAGCTCCCTGAAAAAAACAGTCTAGCAACGAGGCAAAGTTTTGAGTTATATCCCAAAATAAACAGGGGGTTAAGGGGCTGATAAAGGGAGAAGATGAGGATGGAAGAGAATGACATGCTCCTAATTTTTTATTTGTGCTCAAAGTTAAGGTTCAATACAGCAGCAAAATGAAAAAAGAAATACAGTGCTGGGAGAGGTCACAAGGACAAACAGTGACTGGCTCTGGAGTTTTGAAAGGCATTGGATAATTCCATGACCATTAATAACATCGGCAGTCTTGCTGGGCAGGCTGATGGCAGGGGTAATTAGAGCCTGTGCTCGAAGACAGATGACTGCTTGTCAGAGCAGAAAGCAAGCCCACCCCAAGGGCCACACTGTCCACGGGTAGGCAGGGCCGGGAGGGGACAGGGCCTTGCCAGGAAAGACCCTATCTGATCACAGCAAAGGGATGACCTAAGCTCACCTCTGGACAGACTGTCAGCTCATAAAGGAAATAATGGGTGTAGATACTGATTGGGGCTTTGGTCTAGATATAAAACGAGCCCAAACTCATATCCTGCAGTGAAGTATTTTCATACTCCTTATACCCAGGATTTAGGCTTACAAAAATACATTCAGTTCCAAGAACTTATGAAGTCAATAAATTGCATCTTTAACCAGTAGTTTACCCAGGAGTGATTATGCACTGGTGGAGTGATTTTTTTTTCCAGCCACTCAAATTAAGAAGTGACCATTTCAAGATACAACCTTTCTTCACAGACAAGGAGAGCAGTGAGTTTAAGACGAATATTTGGTATTACCTTATCTCTAAAACAGCTTAAGTTGTCCAGTTCTTAAATCAAGATGACTAATACATCTTTTCTAAAAGTTTTGTTATAAAATGAAAGCACATATTTTCAAAGTGAAGGCTTACATCTAGGTGAGTCTCAGAATGAAGATCTCTCGCCACAGGATAGCTCATGATAGAGAAAGTCAAAGGAGAATACTTGGAATGCCACATAGGGATTTGTCCAAATAATTTCACCTAAGCAAAAATTAGGCTTACATCTAGGTGAGTCTCAGAATGAAGATCTCTCGCCACAGGATAGCTCATGATAGAGAAAGTCAAAGGAGAATACTTGGAATGCCACATAGGGATTTGTCCAAATAATTTCACCTAAGCAAAAATTATATTCAATGCCTCTTTCAGTAGACTTCTGCACAAGTTTCCTTTCCTGGGGGTATTAGACTTCCTAATGCAGTGTTGCACAATTCTAAAAAAAGAATTCTCACCAACTCCCATTTAAACAATTCAGATTGAATAAAAGTATTTATGAAATTTCTTCTGGAACCACTCTAAAATGACAGAAAAGGAACTTAAAATGTTTAAAATCACAAAAGCAACCCGCCCCCCCCCCAAAAAAAAACCCAGAGAAGTTAATGACAGACAACCAGTGATATCAATGAACCATTACAAGATAGAAAGCATATGGATAGCGTTTGGGCCTTCCTTTTCCAGCAGTATGACAGACTGGACATTCTGACAAACTTTATTGCCAAATATACTGAGATCCTAGGTAAATTATGTGCAACAAACATAAAGAGACAAGGAAACAGAAAATATGAGAGATAGGTTAAGAAAAGTGCAAGACAAAGTAGGAAGGTGTGATAGAGCCTTACAAAGAGAAAATAGAACAAGGGAAATGCAAATGTCACCGAACTAATGAAAAGCATGAATCTACTAATTCAGGAAAAAAATCATCTTAGAAGAAACTCGGTATTAGTAATCTCCTACTTCTTTTTTAATTAGATGGTATATTCATGAGTGTTCATTGCATTATTATGCTTTTAATGTACATATACATAAATATATTCTTCCAAATGTACTTTAAATGACACAATTTAATAAATTAGAGCACTGTGAATAAGCAAGAACCACTGAAGCTTCAGCTTTCTGAACTTTGCTAATTTACTATAAGAGTGGGAAGGGTCAGGAAGCCAACAAAAAGCAAGTCAACGCAAGCACAAAACCCTGGAAAGTCTCAGAAACTTGAGGCATCACATACATGTGAAAGTAGGTGTGAGGGGTGAGGCTGAAAATCAGAAGATTGGTTAAAAGTCTGTATAACAAATAATGGGATCTAGAGTCCTTCCCCCAATATACTCAGCCAGAAGTCTGTCCTACCTCTATCCCAGAAGGCTGAAGGGTTTATCTCTGGAAAAATTTAGTCAAAATATCTGGCTTTGGGGATACCAGACTTAACTGAAAAACTTAATGCAATCCCCTTTGTTTAAGTGAGTTCCCTCTCCCTCCTCCACAAACCCTTACCTTGTTTAGCTCCCATTGTTCTAGCATCCAGAATTATAACCACTCCCACTCTAACTCCCAGATGAAAGGTTAGAGGATCCACATCTGAAGAAATGGACTGACTCAAAAAAAAAAAAAATCTATAGACTCTTATTTGAGAGGGGGAGGGAGTCTTGTCCACTGAAACCAACAAGTCCCCATCTACCCATTTATATTAGTCTGCTAGGGCTACTATAAAAAACACCACAGACTGGGAGGCTTAAATAACAGAAATGTATTTCTTCACAGTTCTGGAGGCTGGAAGCCCAAAATGAAAGTATCAGCAGGTTTGTTTGGTTTCTAGTGAGACTTCTCTTCTCAATTTGCAGAAGGTGCATTCTCTCTGTGTCCTAACACTGGTTTTACTCTATGTGCAGGTAGAGAGAGATCTTTGGTGTCTCTTCTTCTTCAAATAAGGGTACCAGTCCTATCAGATTAGAGCCCCACTCTCGTGACCTCATTTAATTTCAATTACCTTCTCTAGGTTCTATCCCTTATAGAACATTCAGTTACATTCAGGTTTAGGGTTTCAACATATGAATTTGGGGTGGACACAATCCAGTCCATAACACCATCCTATTGTGAAGGAAACCCATCTGTCCATGAGCCTTGGTCCTTCCCACCCAGAGCTTTTATGTGTCTCTCAGAATTAAATGTAAAAAGATGGCCATGTGTTAATATTTGAGGAAAGTTCCCCATACAAAAGTCATATATCAAAACAAACAAAAAAAGGAAGTTGGAGGAAATGAAATGAGACAGGAACAGAGCAAAACTATAACAAGAAACTACGTATAATTAATATCCAAAGATGAGAGATAATATTGCAACTATGAAGAACAGAATGTAATAAAAAAAAGAACTATAAAATAAGCAATGGTTCTTAAAAATTAAATAAATCATAGCAGACTTTAATAATCTAATAGAAAAATATATGGTGATGGAAGGAGAACTGACTCTGGGTGGTGAACACACAATGGGATTTGTAGACGATGTAATACAGAATTGTACACCTGAAATCTATGTAAATTTACTAACAATTGTCACCCCAATAAATTTAATAAAAAAAAAGAATCTAATAGAAAAAAAAAAGAATCTAATAGAAAAAACTGAATGATAAACGTCAAGGAACTCCTACAGAAAGTAGAACAAAAAAGATGGAAAATTACCCCAAAAAGATAATAAAATGTGAATCTCAATCTAGAATTCCAACACATAAATAACAGGAGTTCTAAAAGGAAAGAAAATAAAACACGAAGGATAGATATTATTAAAGAAATTTCCCCAAATTGAAAAGGATACAAGTATGTAGTTTGAAAAGGGTAAATTATTTGTCCAATTAAATGAATTTTAAAAATCTACCCCAAGTCACACTGAGAAAATTTTCAATAAAATAAGGATAAAGAGAAGATCCTAAAAGCTCTGGTGTAGAGAGTAGGAGGAAGAAGTCATATATAAAGAATCAAGAATGAGAATGTTATCAAACTTTCCCATAGCCACAACGAAACCTCGCAGATAGTGAAACAATGCTTTCAAACATCTGAAGAAAAAATTATTTCCTACAGAGAGTTTTATATCCAGCCAAATTATCATTCAAATGTGAGCACAGAAAGAAGAAAAAAACAGCTTATTTAAACATGTAAGTTTATGTATTCTTTGTTAGAAGCTATAGGAGATTGTGTTCCAGTAAAACAAGGAAATAAACCAATATGGGAGCTATGAAAAAGTGGAATCTAACATAGGAGAGAATTAAAAGGAACTCCTAAGATGATGGAAGAATTAAGCAATAAAAATACAGGCATGTTATTTAGAAATTTGGAGTTCAATGCCAGAAAGGAAAAAAATAAAATAAAAATAAAATCCAAAAGACTTGAAAGAGATTGCCTCAGGAAAATGGCACCTGGGGTTGGGCAGAGGTAGAGCTAGATGGTTATTTTTCAATATGTCTCATGGTACTATTTGATTTTTTTAAAAATCTGTATGCATATATTACTTTGAAATTTTAAAATATTTAAGTGGAAAAAAGAATCTAACTCAAACCTAATTTAGAACATCCAGGAGCCTAGTCCTTTTGTTATTTATTAAAGCATCAGCTATAGCTTCTTTTATACATTCAATTTTTCCAGTTAAGGAATGAAGCAACTTATTAAGAAATAGGGAACAATAAAAAAGGGGGAAAATCATATTACTACCCATAATCTTACAACTCTATACAATCCTTCTAATCATTTCCTTTACAGGCTTTTCATGTGTAAATTCTATAGTTTCAGTCATGGCTTCCATACAGTTATATCCTGCTTTTACTCCCCTGAACATTATACCATGATCAGTTTCCAGCTTGCTACATAGCATTATATCCATCTTTCTTAATGGCTTGACAAGACTTTTTAATCTGTTGTCCCACTCAGTAACATGGATTGCCTCCTCTCATTGTTCTTTTTTTATGTTTTTTAGACTCTCCAAGTCTCTGCTCCTCTAAGGACCTCAGCATTAGAATGCTCTTCCCCAAGATGGCAGCCTCGCTGTCACCATTTGGGAATCAGCTTAAATGCAACTCCCACAAGACCTTCCTTGACCCGCCCACCCCCACCCCAAGCTAAAGGAGACCGCTTTTTTTCACATCTACCTCAGGACACAGAGAGAAATCTGAGGCCCAACAGGAGTAATGGAGGGTTTGTTAAACAGTGAGTCAGGAGATCTGCTTCCAGTCCGGGCCGCCACTCACTAGATGCATGACTTGGAATAATGCACACTTCACACTCTCTGTTCTTAGTTTTCTCACATGTGAAATGAGCGGGTTGGAGTAGGTGGTCTCCATCATCTGTTTCAACAATGACTACTGAGGTCTGTACCTTTGCAAGTCCTCACTTTGCTAAAGATTTGGAAAAGAACTTCTTGGTTCCATTCACCTGAAGGATGGATGAGTGGAAAGATTCAGTCAAAAAAACTACATCTTTTTTTTCTGCATAACAATAAGCAATTAGTTTTAATAATTCTTTTCTCTGTCTTTCCTCTTGTGAGAGAGGGAAATGGACTCGTTGATCAGGTAAATGAAGCAGCTTGAAATTGAAGACTGGTCTGACATATGAGTACAGAAACTTTCATGACAGGCAATGGTTTTTTATTTTTTTATTTTTTTAGGGAAATAGCATAGAATGGTGGTTGTCTCAGTCAGTTCAGGCTGCCACAACAAAATATCATAGACTGGGTGGCTTAGAGATAACAGACATTTATCTCACACAGTTCTGGAGGCTGGAAGTCCAAGATCAAGGCACCAGCAGATTTAGTGTCTAGTCAACCTGCCTCTGGTTTACGGACACAGTCTTTTTGCTGTGTCCCCTCACGGCGGAAGAGAATGAGGAAACTTTCTGGGGCCGCTTTTATAAGGGTATTAATCTCATTCATGAGGCCTCCTCCCTCTGATCTATCACCGCCCAAAGGCCCTACCTCCTAAAACTATCACATTGGGGGTTAGGTTTCAACATATGAATTTGGGGGGGGGGCTGTGCAAACATTCAGACGATAGTAGTTAAAAGCACATAGTCTGATGTAAGGTCTCATTGCAAGTAGTATCCATGCATGAAACTGGGCAAGCTACTTAGACAGAGAGAGTAGTATAGTGGTGCTAAAGACTAGAGTTAAGCCTATATTGGGGTCGGATTCTAACTCGGCCACTTGCGAGCTGTGAAACCACTCATGTCTCAGGATCCCATCTGAAAAAGGAGTTAAGAAAGTTCCTACTTCCAAAGATTGTTGTAAGGATCAACAAATTCAAAATTCATGGGACATGTTGGACAGCAGGCATCGATAACACACAGTCACCACTATTTGGGTTTGCTGCTATTATTGTGTTGTTACTTCATCTCTCCAAGGCTACTTCTTCATTTATTGATTCAATAAATATTTACCAAATACTTTTGATGAAACATCATATCACTTCATTAACTTAAGATGAAGCTTCAGACCCCCTATTATAATGCCATTAGCCTATAGGACCAGGATTAGCCGTGCCAATTTCTCTTGCAATAGTTCGTAAACATGTGCTCCTGGCACTGTATTTGGGGGAGAATTGCCTCCTGAACGTGCTGGTCGTCCAGCTTGACCACCATTCTGCAGCATCCCTTCCATTCCACCATCCTGTTAGAGGTCAGATTGCTCGGAGTCAACTCTCCTGATTCTCAGTCTGGGCCTGAACAAGCAGGGGAGAGTAAATAATAGAGACAAGGGGAAGAGCAAGTCACAGGTAGGAAACGTATTCAGACATTCAGAGAAAGAAAGAGATGGGTGACAAGGTACTAGAAGTTGTCTCATCCTTACTTGAAGGGCAAAGATGAATTTGGGACCTGGTGTTCATCTCTACCCTCACTTTCCCTGTCATTTCCCTCATTTCCACTCCTAATCATGTGAGAATATTTCTGGAGTAGGAATTTAGATCCATGATAATGATTGTAATATAAAGATGTTCAGAAGTAAATAACGGCAAATTTACAAGGATAGTAGTATAAAAGTGGTTAAGAGTATATTTAGCCACCTGTGTAAAGACAAGTAAGAGTTTTTGAAAAATTAAGCTCATAAATAAATGAAAAGTCAATCTTGAGATTATAGCCATTGAATAATCCATGGATCAATAACTGAAACCTATGATTGTAGAGTATTTCTACTTCTCCCATTCCATATTCAGAATTAACATCAATGCCCACGGTCTGTCCAACTGCCTTAATGGGACTTCAAACTTCAATAGGACTCAAACCTTCCTCCTGCAAGCCTTGTCGTCTGCCACGTTCCCTGTCTCCATCTAAATAAGCCACAAAACCAACAGGTTATTCTTCATACTCCTATACCCTCATCATATCCAAAACAGCAGCAAATCCTGTCAATCTGAGCACACAAATATCTCTCAAATTTTTTCTTAGTTCAAAATAGTCATGTTTACAGTGTTTGAAGAGATAAACAAAAAAACAGAATCTATAAAAATAAATAAAAAATCATTAAACAAAAACAGGAGGTAATACTATAATAAGAATAGGTAGACAGGGAAAAAAACCAATTAGAAATCTCAGAAATAAAAAAAGTCATTAAAATATAAAAAATCAGTAGATGCAATAAAATTTAAATTAAATACAGTCACCAAGATAATTAGGGAGTAAAAAGATAGCAACTGAAGATTTCCTCCAGACACAAGACAGAGAAATACTGAATATGAAAGCGCACTTAAGAGACATGATGTGGTACCCTTTCTCCAAACATGGCCGCCTTTGTTTTCTCTCCCTGTACACGCATGCTACTCTCCCAGCAAGAGGTGGTACATCTTCCCCTTCCCTGGAATGCCAGTTTTGTTTTTGTTTTTATTGTTTTAAAGACATAAAAGATCTTAAACAAAATAGTAAACAATTTCTTAAATCTGAATAATAGGTACTTTTGTGTTTATTAAAATATTTCAAATATTAACAAAACAGATTCTTCCCCAATAACATATGGACATCAATTCCATTTCTTTCCTCTATAGTTATGACCCCAAAATAACCTTGACAGCATCTGTGTTAGTGGCAGCCCATTGTTTGGCTTAGCCCTGCTGGAGGAAGAGAGAGATAGGAACTTACTCACCTGCATTTGGGTCTCTGATGCTACCAGGTAGAGCTGGGCTGTGCCCCACCCCACCCTTCTCAGAAATTTACACAGGACTGGTAAAAGAGATTCAAAGATACATCATGACCATGTTCGATAAACTAAAGTCCCAAATGAGGCCAAATTGTTGTTGTCTGTTTTGTTTGTTTGTTTGTTTTTGTTTGTTTGTTTGTTATAATGGGGAGGCAGGGCTGGACTTGGCTAGAACTTAGATGAGATGGAGCAAAAGCAAAGTCCCTTTTCTGCTGGGTGAAGGGTCGGAGGGGGTACTTCCTGAAACAATGTCCATTGTGGACTCTGTAGCTTGGCTGGGGGCCCTGACTTCTTAAAGGGTTTCGAGTCCCAACTGCGTCAAGAACTTGGAGGCTTTCCCTGGGCCACCTTATCTGACCTTCAGGAGGTGAACAAGGTGAATTGTTCACCTTATCTCCACCTGCTTGAGGCTGAGTTATCAGGAGGAGAATCAGTGGGGGCAGGTTGCCCTTCCTTTTGGTATTTCCTACTGTAAACGCTGCCAGAGGCGATTACAGTGGTGGAAACTAATAAACTCCATGTATAAGCTGTTCGTTCTGGTACAACAAATACAGGTTATGAGTTTCTGTCCCTATTTTAATCCTTGCTTAAAGTCTTTTCACTTCCTGGTCTGTGGAATTCAGCCCTTGCCCCGTTAAAAGCCTTCTGCCTTTTATTCAGGCCAAAAGCATCAACTTCAGTGACAAGCTCCCTACTTAGGGTATTCTTTCTCATTCTTTCTCTTTCTTATTCCATCTGCCTCTCCCTCCTCTTCTCTCTCTCCACCCTACCACATTCCCCAAACCCATTTTGTTTGTTTGAAATTGCCAGTGCAGCATTTCCCACACCGATACTGGCAACCTAAGTTATAGATGCTGAGTTTCCAGTCCACTGCCTAAATGACTCACAGTATTTATTTTACGCGCCTCTTCCCAGCAGAACAGGTAGCAAGGACTCCTAAGTGAAATGTACCTTTGTCACAGAGAGCTCATGTTTCTGCATAGACCGATTAGGCCTGCATAATTAAGGGCATGTAGACCTTCCCCCGATTAAATCAGGGTGTTGGTCTCAGTTTAGTAGCTGGAAACAGCGTGGCAGGCAGCAGAGAAGTGAGGAGGACTTGCCAGGCATCTGCACCCCTCATCGTGGCTTCCCTCTTTTAGGGGCCTTTGCTACCTGCCTCCCATGCCTCTTAGCATCTTGTGCCCCCCAGGAGGAGGGAGGTGGGAAACAGAAAGGAACATCGCCCTGTTCTGCGTCTCTGAAAGAAAACGATCTTAGTTCCAAACATAAAAATATATATATACTCCTACACGTGAGCAGCACGTTTCAATCC
This sequence comes from Rhinolophus hipposideros, assembly GCF_964194185.1. Taxonomy (NCBI): domain Eukaryota; kingdom Metazoa; phylum Chordata; class Mammalia; order Chiroptera; family Rhinolophidae; genus Rhinolophus; species Rhinolophus hipposideros. Next base: position 23,710,904 of record NC_138062.1, read on the forward strand.
TTGTTATACTATCTCCTTCCTCCTTTACAAGCCTGTATCTAGCCTTAAGATGATCTTTTTGACTTAAGCAAGAACCTTCAGATGTAAGTTTCAGTTAATATTGCCACAGATTGCTAAGGAATGGTAGGTGACTGGCAAGACTAACAATTCCTCATTCTCGAACAAAACGACCAGAGAATTACGTGAATAAATATAATATTTGTCTCCAACAGCTTGACTTTTTTCGACTGCTCCATTATTTTATCCAGAGCTGTGCCATCTCCGAGTCCTGGCCAGGAGGGGGCTAGGGGACCTGTGTCTTTCCCTCACTGTGTGGGCTTAGGCGAGCCATTTCCCCTCCAGGCCTGTGTTTCCTCTGCTGCAAATTAGGAATTGAACTAAATCATTTCTAAGATCTCATCCAAGTTTAAAATTTTATGAACCTGAGATTCTATTTGACTAGTATTAATCCAAGTCCACTAATGATAATTAACCCCCAGGTGTCCCCACAAAGATGTCTTATTGGTGACTTCAAGTACATATATTTAAAAAGAAAAAAATAAATAAAATATAATATACAGAAGAGTGCACAAAAGTGTACAGCTTGATGAATTTTTCCCAAACCAAACATACCTATGTAATCAGCTTCCTGATCAAGAGACGGAACAGAGCCCAGCTCCCACAGAAACCTGTCTTGTGCCCCTTTCCGATCTCAGGTTCTCTCTTAGTGCTTCACGGGAAAAAAACAAATTTTAACTTTCCAAATAATCTGCCTCCAAATCTGTTTTTTTAGGCAAATTCATAAATAGTTCACACTTGCACAGGAACGAACAATAGGAACAAAACAAATGATTTCAGGGAACTAAAAGCGATCCTTTATTACCCAGGGAAAGAGGTTGTAAAACACAGAAGAGCTACACAAGAGTACAAGTAAAGGAGAAATGTCACAAAACATGGCAATTGTGGTCAACAGTATCGACTGATGAGTGCTCCTGCCTAGATGTGGAAATCAGAAAGGAAAATTATAGCAATCAGACACATTTCCACTACACACACACACACACACACACACACACAGGCATCGTTCATGTCGCTTACCAAACCTAACTCCTCCTTCCTTTAGAGTTGGCTGGTCACACAGACAGAGGTGGCAGAGCCAGGCCACTCCGGTGCTGTCCCGTGACACCACCTTGCCATCCCTCATCCTGTGCCCTGATCTGACAGCTCCTGGATGTGGAGTCATCTGTAACCCCTTTCATAGCCCCAAAAGCAGCAAAGGAAACAGAAGGAGCTAGAGCTGTGCCCACAGTGATTCTCCCCTGGCCAGCCCTGGACGAGGTGTGCGGTCAGCCACCAATCACCTTTTTCCCTTGATGCACCTAGATGCGGGTCGTTGATTTGAGGTTCGCCCTTATTCAGTTGAAGCTATGCCATCATCACCCATCCATGCCAGTTCTCTCTCTAGTTGAGGGGAGGTCTTCAGTGCTTCATCCTGCCTTCCAGGACCTCACTCTGCCTTTCTTCCTGTGGGTGCCGCAGTAATGAATTTGACGCATGCATGTCCCAGAATGTCTTTGTAAAGCACGTGGCCTGGCTCTGTGGGTGTCTGAGGTTTCTAACTTACTTCAGTGGGGTGTGCTACGGAATTCTGCGTCTTCCTTCTTTGACTCACCCCTATTGTTGAGTTCCGTCCATGTAGCTGTGTGTACTCTCGGTTCACTGCTTCTAACTGCTGCAATGTATTCAGCTACTGCATGGATCACATTTTACTTGGGAACTCTTCCCATGGCGTGAATTGGTTTGAGCCGTCCTCCCAGCTCCCCCCTCCGATGATCTCCTCGGTGGCTTCCTCTTGCTCCCTGGCCACACAGATATCTTGGCCCTATTCTCTGCCCTAGACTGTTCTTCAGCTTTGGGCTTTTCCTCTCCTTCTCTATTGATCCAAGGCCACCGTCAAGGGTCCTGTTCTACAGGGGTCTGTGACGTGAGACAAATCTGATTCATTGTGTCTCAAGTAGTGAGGCTGCCTCTCTTCAGTTGCTATGGAGATACTGATTCTCTTCACGCCTTCCCACTGGCACTACCTTCCGTTGGACCCCCATCGTCTTACCCCTGATATTGACTTATGTCTCTACCTCGATTCTCTCCTCAATGAAGATGTGTTTAATACACCACAAGACCACATGCCTTGCACATGTTCCTTCTCTGGCAAACAACTGCTGCCCTGTGAGAGAGCAATTCTTCTGACCGGCCCCTGTCTGGGTAGTTGATAAGAGAATGAGCAAAAGTTGAGACTCCCTGGATACAAATCTCTGCTCTACCATTTACTGGCTGGGTGACCTCTGGCAAATAAGTTAACCTTTCTATGTCTCAGTAAGAATTAAAATGAGTTAAGATATGTCTAGCATTTACCTCAGTGTCTGGTACATACTAAGTGCTCAGTAAATGTTAGCTATCTTTGTTATCATTCAACCTACTGTATCCCAACACAGACTCTGCTTTATCCCCGTATGATCTTCTATGCATATTTCCAAATTGTTTACTTTGCTGGGTTAACCAGCCAAATCGTCTGCATTCCTCAATATCAAATTCTGCCTCCTCCACCAGGCCTTTCCCACTTCCAGCAGCCTCGGTTTCCAAGCACCCACGACGTGCTTTGTCCATATTATTCTTTTTTTGGTTCTTCATTGTCTCTTCCTACAACTTGTTTTATAATCTGAATAAAACCTAGAACCCCACCTGGTCCACTCACAGCCCAGTGTCATGTTCAGAGAAACACAATCCAAGAAGTTAAATTAATTACTAATACTGCAATTCTTCATCTCCGTAGCAAATGTTAAAGGCATGAGTGAATTAATAGTGTACAGCAAACATCACTGAAAACAACAAAAACCTATCTCTCTATTAGAGACTCTCTCAACACCCTCCAGATGGAAAGCAAACGTTTTCCACTTGGCTCTTCCACCACCATCTTCCCGTTTGCTTTTTCCCAAAAGGGAAATGACCACCAACACTTCCCTTCTGTTCAACCACCAGGCTGGGTCGCATCAAGATGGGTTGGAGAGGGGTAGCTCTATTTCTCCCAGCCCTTCCTCTCAGTGAATGGATAAGCACAGAGACCCTTAGAAAGCCTAAGTCTTTTAAATAATTTCTCTGTGGAAATCTTATGAATGTAATTCTCTGCTTTATAACAGCTATTTAACTTTGTAGTAGTCTTGTGGTTTGGGTGAGATTTGCCATAGCCCAAGCCCCATAGGTAGGCCTTAATTAGCAAAACCCCTCAGTAGAATCTCATCCATGAGGCCATGCTTGAGGGATGGGCCTGAGACACTCATCACACGGCCTTCTCTCTCCAAAGTAACTGGTTAGTCCAATCCAAGTTAATGGTAGGACTTCGTTCACAGATGGGAAGAAAGGAAACTTTCTGGCCCTGATTGGTACATTACGCAGACCTGAGGCTGCAGCAGAGTTTTCGTTGCTCTGAGGAGAGCTGGTTTGTGGACGAAGCCAGTGCATGGAGGAAAGCAGAATCTGGAGGATCACAGAAAACCAAAACCCTGCAAGAACTATCCCTGAAATCTGCTGCATCTTGGGATTTGCTGAGTTACCTTAGCCAATAAATTCCTTTTGTTGGTTTAAGCTTGATTTGCTATTAATTTGCAACCAAAGTGATTCTAAGCAATATAGACCAGCATGTTAATTAACTTTTCCAACCTCAATTTCTTCCTTTGTGAAATAGGATTTTTAAAAATTACCTGCACTTCACAGGATTACAGGAAATACCATATGCGAAGTGCCTAGCACTAGGTTTAACACACAATAAATAAGCATTTGGTAAATGGTTTTCCTTTCCATTCCCCTTCTCCCTTAAAGAATTTGCAATTAGTAGGGAGATAAGAGCACTACACATGAATCCCAATAGATGAAGAAGAAAAAGAAAGGGGAAAAAGAGTGTTGCTGTAAGCCAAACTCAATGGTAGGAATTTGGCCTGTACAAGACACATTGCAAGGACCCCATGCTGTCTATCTCCACCTGCAGAAAGCCCTGGCTACTCGGTCTGACTCCCCTGAGCAGGCTGTTGTGTCAGTGGGCGATCGTCTCCAGCTAGTGTTGGCGTGACTAGAAGAGAAAACACGGATGGGCCACAGCTACCACATAGAACACTCTCTCAGAAAGAGAAAATGCACTCATTATTCTACTTGGGGAAAGGTAGAGAATTCTTAAGTGAAAAAAAGTAAAGACAAAATTCTTTTAAAGAAAAGCTTTTTGTGATATAAAATTTTAAACGTATGCAATATAGGTTCTAATATACTGAACTCCCACAATCCAGGACCAGCTTCAACTATCAGCACCTGTTGGTCTGATTTCACCCAGGTCCCTCCCCACGTACTGATGTTCTACATTCTTTTTAAAGCAAATGTGAAATATCATATCATTTTATCAAAAAATATTTCAATATAGCTCTAAAAGACAAGGACTCTTTCTCTTTTAAAGCATAACTATATTACCATTATCACACCTAGAAACTAACAATGTGAGAACAAATTTTCTATACTTCAGTGTCCAGACCTAGTTGCTTTATGGTTTCAAAATGTTTTATCATCACTTAATATGAAGACAATAAATAAAAGACTGACAAAGAATTTCATTAGATGAGGCTAAAGGATTCATCAACAAATACATATATATTTTAGTGAATTTACTACTCCTGGATTAGAGCATTTAAGAAAATCTCATTACCAAGTTATAAAACATGGAAAAGCAATGTGTTAAAAAATTTATCTGATTTAGGGGTAACAATAACTGTTTGCTAAACTGTCAATGAAAGATAATATTTCTCTCTAAACAACATATTAGAATTTCCCTCTTATGGTATCCATCTTATACAATAGTTTCAAGGATTTTATAAGAGGGGAAGACAGCAGCAAGAATGTGTCATCACTTGCTTTCCCTTCAAGCTCCCATCTTGGTGGGAAAAACAGTTGAAGTGTGGATGTTTTCGTACTCAGTCTAGCGCAGCTGATTGAAATGTGGTGGAGGGTAATGCATATTCCTTTTATTTCCCCCAGCCCTGGGCATCTGTGCTTAAAGAGACTACATATCGTGGTTGTATTATCATTCTCCCAGATGGATACTTATTTTAGGGGGAGAAAAAAAATCCTTGCTTTCTTGTACCTTTTTAAAACATAAAGTTGGAGAGCAACTCATTTTTATTTCCTATTCCCAAGAAGCTTGCTTTAAAAACTTGGGGGTTTCACGTTCTTTTCCATTAAAGAGAGAATTACTTTGCCTTGAAATAATTTTCTGAAAAATCATTTGGGATTCTTCTATAACTATGATGTACTTTTCATTTCTTAATTTCCTTCTTGAATATGTACCTGTTTTGATCTTTGATTTCCTTTAAACTTACAGTGAAGCAATGTAGTCTCTAACCACTACCTTTGATGCATCCCAAATTATACCCCTTGGAATTGCTTCGGTATTCTTCATTTCAAAATGGTTTCTCAACATTTCTTGAATTTCATTTATACAGGTAAAGTCGTTAAGCAAAAGGTTATTTTGGGGCCAGCGCTCACAGAATCCTGAGCTTTACTCTGCCTCCTGAGATGATTTCCTTTGGAACTAGCCCAGGAAAGAATTCAGGTTGAAAGCTGCAAAGCACAGCAAAATGGGCAGAGAATTAAACGTATATCTGAATGCATTTGCACTTAACAAAAACTAAAGTGGAATGTCGGATTTTTTTCCCAAAGATCTATTAGACTGATATGTTTGTTTATTTCATAATTTAATCTTTCAATTGCAGATTTAATATCCAATTAAACTCCCCTTTTAAAACAATGCTCACTTCAGAAATTAGCATGATAGGAAAAGAAGCTTGTTTATTTGGGGTCTGCGTAGAGCTCAAGCTGTAGACCCTCACTAAGATGATTTTCAGTGGCCAAGTAGACGATTGGTGATGCAATTATGTTATTTAAGACCCTTCTCTAGTGCTGAAAGACAATCACATTTGCATAGGTGAAAACAAAGCCTCAAATGGGAGAAAATAAACCCAAATTGTTTTGCAGAAACAAAGAAAAATAATGCTTCAGTGTTTTTTTCTTTCTGAAACATTTTCCTGTTACTGTCAGTCTATGCAGGTTAGAAACCAAATCCTCAGTGGGGCAGTGCATGTCACCCTGGGAATGTCCCTGAGGCTTCAAGTCCCCAGAGAGTAGGTGAGGCATCATTGCAGTCCTTTGTGAAGGTTCGTTCAATGATAAAGGAACCAAGCTTTAAAAGATGATGAATTGTTCACCCATGTTTACAGCAACATGATTCACCATATTCAAAATGTGGAAGAAACTGAAGTGTCCATCATTGCATCCATGAATAGATAAATAAAAATGGTACATACATACAGTGGAATATTATTCCACCTTAAAAAAATGAAGGGAATTAGAAAATATATATGAAGGGAATTTTGACACATGCTACAACATGGGTGAAACTTGAGGACATCATACTAAGTGAAATCAGCCCGTCACCAAAGGACAAATATTGTGTGATTCCACTTAATATGAGATGACTGGAGTAGTCAAATTCATAGAGACAGAAAATACAATGGTGGTTGCCAGGCGCTAGGGGGAGAAATGCGTGGGGAGTTATTGTCTAATGGGTACAAAGTTTCAGAATCACAAGATGAAAAAGTTCTGGAGATGGATGGTGGTGATCGTTGCACCGTGTGAATATACTTAATGTCACTGAATTCCATACGTAAAAAGAGTTACCATGGTAAATTGTATATTATGTATAGTTTACCACAATAAAAAAAAATGTGTGTTAAAAAAAGAGAAAAAAAATGTAGGATTTAAGCAGCTAGACAATCTCTCGAAGGTGTCATGAAGAGATGGTACACATCTGCAGGTTTCCTCAATATATTTGTACCCCCACCCATTCCCTTCAAGCTGTGGTGCTGACACATTCCTGGAGTCACCATCGGTACTTGAACTCAGGACCAGCAGCACAAGCACACAAGCAGCGAAGTTGCACAGGGCCCTGAACTTGGGATGTAATGTTCTGTGATCCTATCTTGACATTCTTAATCATTCTATCTTTGAATTTCTGTTTTGTATGTGAAATCTAATGGGACACTGGAGCATGGGTTAGGGGCTTGGAGCCTCAGCTGTAACACAGCCTGGCCTCCTACGGGACCTCCCACCTCCCTGGAACAGGTTCTCAGCACCTAATCCCTCACCGGTGCCCAACTGACCAATGCTGCCCAACATCCCAGCACGCTGGTGGCTCTGGGCGACTTTCCCACACTGGTCCAGCAACTGGTGGACAGGGGAACCAGACAGACATTAACCCCCCTGTGCCTGGAATTATTTCCTGAACTGCTCCCCAGGTCTTCCAAGGGGGGTCTGCACTTGCTCCCCTGGGCCTACTCTATGCCTGAGGACCTTCTCTTCCTCCTTCCAACTTTCTGAGTCTGGCTTTTGTGTATCTCCTCTGGCCAACTGAAAACACCTTCCAAAAACCAGCCGGGAAATAGGAATTGTGTAGTTTCAGTGATTCTGCATACAAGTGAAAAGCTCTTATATTTTCACTAAAGGAGATATTGCATGATGTAAAGACAAAAGGTAAATATCATGCTAATTTGAATTTTTTTATTTTTCTGTACTTCCAATGACATGAAGTAGCATATAAAGAAACAGCACGACAAATCGAGAGAGAAACTACAGAAGGAAAAAGATTTATATTTTAGTGCCTTAAACAATACTTTTTTTCCTGCTTTTTGAACAGGGGTCCAAATTTCCATTTTGCACTGGGCCCAGCAAATTATGTAGCAGGTCCTGTTTGGGACTTAGCATTATCTCTAGAAAACATGGTAGGATGACAACGTGTTATCTTAAGGCAAGGGTTGGCAAACTTTTTCTGTAAAGGGTCAGAAATAGTACTTGAATATTTCAGGCTTTGCTGGTCACACAGTCTTAATCACAATGATTAACTCTCCCAGCATAGCATGACAGCAGCCACTGGCACCAAAGGCATATTTCAACAGAGTTTTATTTACAAATAAATCTGGCCTGTAGGCCATAGTTTGCTGATTCTTGCCTTAAGGGGCCCATTCGTTCCTCAGTCCCATTTACCAAATCACGAAGGTGCCATCTTAGAAAGCAGGCGTGGGACCCTGATAGGAGAGATAAAGATAGGTCCTCACCCAAAAGTTTTGCTTTAGCAAGAATAGCCTGGAAAAATCCTGAAAATGAACTGCATATTGTAGAGCTTCCATAATTCAAACAATATCGAATTGGCACATGAACAGATAGAAAGATCAATGGTGCAGACATAAATCCAAGCACATGTAGAAATTTAATGTAGGATAAAGGTGGCATCTCATATAAAGGGGGAAAAGATGGGCTTTTTAATAAGTAATGTTGGGTTAAAGGAAAAGTCACGTGGAAAAGATAATTTTTTTTGTTCATCCAGACATGATAACTTAAATTCAAATAGATCAGATATTTAAATGTAAATAAAAAATGAAACCACACACCCATTTGAAAAATGTATGAATGAATTTTCCTATCAAGTGAGAGTAGGGCAAACATTCCCAAATATGACTCAGAATTCAGGTGCAATAAGGAAAAGACTGATAAATTTGACTATTTAACAATTAAAGATAAAACACTTTTGTATGGCAAACACACCATAAGCAAAATAATAAAGAAGAAAGAAAATATGACAAACTGAAAAAAATATTTGCAATGTATTCACTGATAAAAATATTAGCTCAATTAACTAAAAAGCCTATAGTCCTGAATTTTAAATGAATCAGTATGAACTCAAAGTGTTTTTTATCTTTAAAAAAAAAATACATATTTACCCTGAAAAGGCCCGGAAATGAAAACAATCCTGAACCAATGGACATCCCTAGTGTCCAAATTGTGGTCTTTAAATGTATTTCCAAGGAACCGGGAGAAAAAGATTATTTCTCCTGGAGAAAAAGCTGACTCCGTGTCTAAGGTAGGAAATGTACAAGATAAACTGGCGCATTCTGTTATATAGACAACAAGGGAGACATCAAAGACCATTGGAGCCAGGTCAAAACACACGGGAGCCAACTTAAAGAAGTTCCCAGAAGCCAAAGGTAGACTGTTATCATCATTATGAAGAATAATAACCACAATGGATTGAAACACCTCAAATACATTTAAATCCACTAGTTCAGAATAACACTTGACCAAGAAACTCATGGGTCCCACATCACGGACACTAGGGAACAAACAAATCATTTTGAATCAAGCACTTATCTTGCCTTTCCTATATGAACTGTAGCTCAGGGTAACCAAATAGCTGAGGAGAAGTTCGTAGTCTTGTTAATATACGAAGGAGGAATGATAGATTTAGGACATCATCATTTTGAAGCCCCTGATGATCTAAATGGATCTGAACAACAATCATCAATAACCGATGACATCACAAAAAGGGAGACAAAAAGACCTCATGTACCTCTCTTAATGGAGGCACACAATATTGCCTCGAAAGCATTTCCAAAAAGTTGAACCTAAGTTTGAGTGGGACTCTAGTTGAGATCTAAAAACCAATTTCAGGAAAACAGAGCGGCTAAAGGGACATTTTAAATAACAACATGAAAATGGGGTCAGCAAAATCCAGGCTGTGGAAAACTACAGAACGATGATCCTCTTTCTTCAACAAATAAGTTGCAGGAAAGGTGAGAGGGAGGGAATGAAAGAGGGAATGGAAGGGGAAAAAGGAGGAGGAAAAAGAGGAGAAACCCATAAATTAAAAGAGATTTAAGGGACATATCAACCATTACAAGGTGGTAAGCTTATTTGAAATACGATTCTTATAATGAAACTATAAAAAGACATTGATAAGACAATTAGGAAAATCTGAACACTGACTGGATATTTGATAATAGTAAATCATTACTATTATTTTAATTTAGTTGTGATGATGGTATTTTGGCTACATTAAAACTTTAGGAAATATTCATAGCAATATCTATTAATATAAAGGAAATAATATAATATCTCAGATTTGCTTCAATATCAGCATAAGAGAAGAGGAAAAAGGGGAATATGTGAATATAGAAATGAAACAAGATTGGTCCTGACTTGATCATTCCTGAATCTGTGTTACGGATGGATATATGGGAGTTCATTGCATTATTCTCTCTACTTTTTTAAAGCTTTGGAATTTTCTGTAATAAAATATACATATCTTTTTGTTTTATTTCCCTGTGTGAGGACATGGCTTTGAGGCATTCTAGTTAGCTCAGGTATAGCACAAACATCCCACGAATTACTTAATAAGCACATACTGTGTATGAAGCATAGTGAGACCACCTATGAGAATAGTGCAATAGTGCAGGAAAAACACAAAGTAGCATTATGGTGGTGGCAGTGGAAATATGAAAAGAAAAGGATGGAAAGTTTTTTCTTTACTAGGAAAAATGTTAGCCACTGTGAAATCTATGCACAGTCCTACCAAGGGACATTCGTATGTGTTTTATTTAATGTCCTTGGAAAAACCGATGAACAAGCCAATTGTCTAAAAAGACAATAGATTTCTCTATTTGAATGGAAGTTGAAATTCTTTGAATTTCATTAGAATTAAATACCTTTAGAACTTACATCGTTTTATTCACTGATGTTCAGAAACCAAATATTCTATGACAATTTACAAGGTCTGCACTGTTATCTAAAAAAAAAAAAAAGTACAAGTTTCCTTGTGAATAATTAACAATGTTCCATATTGTTGCTGCTCCTTAACAATCCTGACCATTATTTTACCTATTTATTCCTACCTCGGCTTTCTTCCAGCTGCCCTCATTGGGCTTCAGGTGGTCTCTTACAAGTTCCTGTGACGGGTCCGTCCTCAAGTTGCCTCAAGGAATAAATAGGGTGTCTGTTGAAGGACTGTGTCTGGAACTAGAAAAGCGTCTGGAACCAGAGCAGCACCCAGAATTAACTGGAGTCTCTGTCCCTCTCTCATACTGACCCTCCTTTCTCTGTTGAGTGCCTCTCTTCTCCACTCATTAGGGCTTCCTCTCCTTTCTCTTAGTTTCTGTACAGTTTTAACTTTAGCTTGCAGAAGGCCCATTAGGGCTTCTTCAGGCACATGCCTTGGCAGTTTCCTTACAGTTGCTTTTTTTTTTTTCAGTTTCAGTTACTGAGTGAAGAAATATGACCGGCCAAGTCTATCTTCCTGTGGTCATTGGGCAGCCAAAGGACTGCCCCTGAGCCACTGACTTATGTTTGGCCCATCAGCTGTGACCTAAGCAGGAGGTGGGCTGAGTCACAAAGCATAAAACATGGCTACCTATAATCTCTTCTTGAGCAGGGACTGTGAATAGGGCAGTTTCTTGGAAGGGGACTTGTACTCTATAGATTTCTAATATATTCTGCAAACCTGGGTCTATTGCTGCTAATTGTAATATGAGTTTCAAAACCAATTTGTGCCTCCATTTACCAAACCCCAGATTCTAATATATCTCAAGTGAAAGAGGATTCACCTAGGCTTTGACAACCTACTCAGTCACCCCATCAAGAAATGACCTTGGGGTCCTAGGAACAAAACCATTATCCACTCCTGCCACTTTCTCAGCTCCCTAGAGGATACAAATGGAACAATCTACCATCTTAGCCACTATGGAAAATGCTTGGGATGGGAGTGGAGGTCAGTTTTCCTTTTTCTGATATTTACCAGTATTCAAGGCCACCAATAATTACTTGACCCGCTGCAGTGTGTTGTACATGTGTTATATGCCAGGCAGTGTGCCCAGAGAATTTGCATATGCCACCTCATTTAATTCTCCCAATAACAATAGGCACAGTATCTTTTTGACAGATGAGTAAACTGAGGCTTAGAGAGCCTGAGTAGTTTGTCTAAGGTCACATAGCTACTTAGTGGCACATCCAGAATCTGAATCCAGAAATCCAGAAGTAACTCGTTAATCCATACGTTATGTTGTCTTCTCTGCTGGACTTATTGAATTCATTACTGCCCTGTAACCACTGATCATGTCACTTAACTCACTGGGCTTCATTATTTCTTTAGTGAAAAGGAACCATGTTTTGATCACTGAATGCTTTCCCCAACTTGTTTGGATATTGCTAGTTAATGTCCAAGTGACAGTCTCAGAGAGTGACCTGGCTCATTCCAGGGACAAATGCCCCTGATTTAGCAAAGTCCTTCAATAACTACATCATTTTCTAATGGTGGGGGGGTCTTAGCCAGCACAGCATGCAAATGTATTTTTAAATGAACTCATTTATGATCACATTAAGAAAAACTCCAACATAATGAGTTTCTGTGGCCTTGTTTATGAAAAAGGAACTTTTAGACTCTGCAATTACCCAAAGCAGTAAAGCAGCAAAGAAAGCCAGCGTGTTAAATAATAACTGCAAACGTTATATAGACGAGAGTGGTTTGATTGAATTTATTTGATACGTGTTGCTGGCACTTTAAGATATAAAGCATTTATCACAAAACGATGATTTCTTCACTTAAGCTCATTAGGAAATCACACATCAATTCACACATAATTACAGAGGAATTTCTGCTGTTCCCCACAAATCATTACCATGTTAGCTGAAGTTGAATTGGTTTGTACATGATTTGAAAAGGAGGGTTCTCAACAAGAACCTGTGGAGAAGGGAATATACCTCCTCACCAGAGGCCCCATCTCCTGGAATCAATCAGAGGAAAGACGGGCCCAAGAACCCTTTGGCTCATCCCAAAGCTAGATCTGAGACTTTCTCTTTTCCCATCATAATCTCACAGACAGACTGTCACATTCCAGGTACTTAATGAAGAGTTAAGAATCTAGAGATAACTATTTGCATCAAATGATTATCACTATTTGAGAGTAAATTGGAAGAAAGAGACAGTTATAAGAAAAACAAAAAATAAGGGGATGTAAATATAAGTTTAAGAAGTTTCTTGAACTTATAGTCAATGAACAAGACGTAAGGCTACCATCAATCCATCAATCAACCAAGAGGAAGAACAGTCTTTTGATATTGATATAGATGCCAGGTAAAGGGACTTTCTGTCTTCAGATTATATTCATATACATCTTGTAAAATACATACTCACTGGATATTCGAAAAGCACACTTTCTTGCATACTGACTCTCACCTATATTTCCCGCACATAAACAAGATAAAGTCAATATATACAAGAAGGTAGTACCAGAGACAAGGTGGGAGAACGAGTGAGGAAGATGATATCTAAGAGCAGTAACTAATTGTTAAAAATAAAAAATGGTGGAGGCGGCTTTAGAGGGCATGAATCATTGATCCATTTCCTCAATCTATAAAGGACTTTTATGAATCAAGAGGAAGACAAACAACAATTCAATAGAAAAATGGGCAAAGATCATAAAAAGGCAGCCAACAGAAAAAGAAATATGAATGGTTTTCCAACATGGGGAAAATGCCCAATCTCATTTAAAATTAAATAACTGTATTAAAACAAAAATGAGATACAAATATTAAATTATCAGGTTGACAGAGATCAAAAAGTTTGGTATAATACATTGTGTTGGTAAGGATGCCAAGAAACACTCATGTAACTGGTGAAATTTAATGTGCTATGACCTCTCTGGGAAGTAAAATTTGTCAGCATGTATCAAATTTTAAAATGCACACACTCTGGGACACAGCAATTCCACTTCTACAAATTTGCATACATGTTGACAGTTTATATAGGGATATTCATTGCAGCATTACAATAGCAAGATACTGGAAACGCTACATTGCCCGAGAAACAGGAACTAGTTAAAGAATGCCACATAACAGTTCAAGGAAAATGAGACAGGTTTCTTCCTTTGTATTGATACATAAACTTTTATGTATTGGTACAAATCCAAGAACCACCACAAAGTTTTAAAAAGAGAAATAAACTACATAATATGCTAATGTTTATATAAAAACAGAAAAAACAAAAAATATATATGTATATGAATATTGAATGTATTCATATAAAGAATATATGAAAATAGAAATGACCCTTTCCCCAATTGAGAATGAGTAATAGAGTTTATTACCATTGCCCTACCAAGCCAGCAGTAAAAATTATAGAATTTATTCAATATAATTCTGAAGGCTTCTTCTTTTTCTCTGTGGGAAAAGCAATCTTTGGAATGTAAACTCTCCATGTGTATGGTGTATGTGTGTTTGTGTGTGTGTGTGTGTGTGTGTGTGTGTGTGTGTGTGTACAAACTACTTATATGCTTGTACATAGAACACTTCTGGAAGGACACTAAAGAAAGTGTTGTAGCCTCTGGGAAAGTAGGGATCTGGGAGACTTGAAGTATTTTTTACAGTGAATTCAATCAGAGTGTTACATATTTAAACAAACAACCAAAAAAAACCCAAGTTCCTACATTATATTTTTAATTATAACCCAGCCTTATTAGATGAGCTCCATGTGGTATAGAAATGGCATCTGTAAGAATGATTTAAACCAGAGGTGTCCAAACTGCGGCCCGCGATCCATTGTTAATTGGCCCGCAGCAAAGTCCAAAAATATATTTAGTTTACTTAAATAAACCAGGTGAGGTAATACGTACTTCACCTCGAGTGAGTGGCCCGGCTGTTTGTGTAGTTTACCGCATATGGCCCTTGGTGAAAACCACTGAAAAAAGTTTGGACACCCCTGATTTAAACTAAGAAAAATCATGTTAGGTTCTTGGGAGCAGAGGGTCCTCATCTTGAGAAGACAGACAAGGTCATATTGGAGGGGACAACCCTCAAGCTGGACACCACAGGTCATCACTGGACACACATGGGTTTAAATTTCTCTGCTTCTAAAATGGGAAAAGTGGGGGCAGACAGGTGGCTCACTCAGCTGGCTAACCCAGTGTGAGCTCTGGGCAACAGGGCTGCTGGTTCGATTCCCACATGGGCCAGCGAGCTGCGCCCTCCGCAACTAGAGTGAAGTCAATGAGCTGCTGCTGAGCTTCCGGGTGGCCAGATGGCTCAGTTGGTTGGAGCACGTCCTCTCAACCACAAGGTTGCCGGTTCGATTCCTGCAAGGGATGGTGGTCTGCGCCCCCTGCAACTAAGAACAGCGACTGGACCTGGAGCTGAGCTGCACCCTCCACAACTAAGACTGAAAGGACAACAACTTGAAGCTGAACGGCACCCTCCACAACTCAGATTGAAAGGACAACAACTTGACTTGGATGGAGCTGATGAGTCCTGGGAAAAACACACTACTGTTCCCCAATAAAAAGTCCTGGAAATACGCATTGTTCCCCAATAAAAGGTTCTTTCCCCTTCCCCAATAAAATCTTAAAAATAAAAAAATAAAAAATAAAATGAGGAAAGTGGTGGAGGAAGAATATACTCTATCCTTTCTTCCTGCCTTCAGGAGATGTTTCAAGGGTGAAGGAACTATTATATGAAGCACTTCCTAATGGCTTTTCTAGAAAAGATGGGGGAGGTAAATGACAGGCACTAGTATTAAAATTCCCCTTCAGAGAGCAAACCACCCTTTGGAGGGAAACTGCTTTGAGAAGTGAATGAACTTCTTCGGGAAATTAAAGCAAATCAACATTTTTCAAAGAAACTCCCTTCATGGAAACCTCAAGACCTTTTCCTATGGGTGGTTCGGGAAGCCGGACTTTCTCTTCACCTTACATTAGGCCTCATAAGGTACTTAGTGCTCCTAATACTGTATCTCTATCTGCAGAGCAGAGGCAGTAGTTTAAAGAGCATGGCCATTTGTCCTCAGTCCCGCTGGGAAGTCACCAATAAAATATTTCAGGTGCTCTCAACCCGTCAGTGCTCTGAATGTATGCTGTGAATCAGAACACCCACTTCCTGAAACTCACCTAATTTCTAGACACCAGAACTGGAGTCTCTCTCAGGCGTCCTGGAAGCACTCATGGCTCTGAATGATCTTACCCCAATTCTAATGGGACTAGATGCTGTCTAGAACATGCCATTTCAGAGCTGTAGGAGGCCAGTTAAGAAAACAGAACCAAAGCTTTAAAAAAAAACACAAAACAAAACAAGAAAAAAAATCAATTCTCTCTGTGCTGATATCCAGGCCGGTGCTGGGCATTTTCTCAGTGAATGAGCTTTGCATAATGAGCTCAGCATGATGCTTGTCTAGGATCTGCGTGGCTCAAATTCAAAACTTGCTAGCCTAATAGCCAATAAAAAAAAAAACAAACAAAAAGAGAAAAATAATAATAATAACGAAACCCAAAGTCTTCTTGAAGGATGAGCTGAAGAATTACACTCGGCTGTTTTTAATGTTCCAATTGCCAGACAAGTGAGAGGAGGAAAGAGATTCTCTTGTTAAGAATGAAAAGGGAGGGGGGAAAATCCACCTCTCTTTTCAGGTGTTGAAGGAGAAAAGCAATGAATAGGAAAGTGAAATGGTTTTCTGCTTTTGGGGAAAGAATAGTTCTAACCTTCAAGTAACTGCAGAGGTTGTTGGAGCTTATACAAGGAAACTCTTCAGAAAGACTGGGGCATGAATCATGGGTCGTTTTATCTCCACTTTAAAGCACTCGAACATTCAAATTCCCTAAAGAAAAGAGAGCGGGTGGTGCAAAAGATCCAATCTAATGGATTTATTAATATCCCCAGCACCAGCCCAGGAGGTGCCTTTGTCTCTGTTGGTGACACCAGCAATGTTTTTCCCTGAGTTTGAGTCACAGTTTCCCCAGTCAGTCGTGGGTTGGAGGTCACTGGAGAGGGAAAGTATGAGCCACTCAGGGTGTACTTTTTATTTTTAATGTATTAGTGAGAGGTTGGCAGGACCTGGTTACAGGAAGTTATGTGATGGAACAGGGCTGCTGGACGCCAGGTATTTGGCGAATGTCTAAAGAACGTTCTGTTAGCAATATGAAGGCTCCAGATGGCAACTGGGAAGGAGCAATCCAGCTAAGTGCATTTCAAAGGGCCGTGTGCAGGTTGCCCTGGGCAGTACCAAGCCCTTCCAGGTCAGTGAAGAAATAGGAATGGGAGGGAAGTAGCTGACTGGCCTTCCCCAGTGATTGATGAAGGATTACGGGGCAGAGGTTTTATGACAGGAATTTATGTTCTCTGGGAAAGGGCTGATGCATTTCCTTTTCAAGCAACATCCATCAGGGCCTGACGTTTATTTGACATTCTCTCATCAGATATTCATGAACACACACTGGAGCTGAGCGTTGTACTGGAATAGCATGGTGAACATGATGGTAGAGACTCCTTCCCTCGGGAAGCTTGCAGGTTCCTGGACAGTATCCATGGGAAAGGGACAGCCAGTATGTGGCGAGTACTACAAAGGGGGTGAGTACAGATGCCTAGGACACACAGGAGGGGCATTTGGGGGTCAGAAAAGGTAGCTTGGAAGAAGAGGCGATTGGCTCTAGCAAAATGTAAAATAATAGATATATTATATATATTGGTCTCTGTCCCCAGTTCCTGGCACACAGCTCCTAAAACTGGTGTGATTTCCCAAGTGAAAAGCATCTTTTGTTCTAGTATTTGCTCTGTGACTCTGGTTCTTGACTTTGTTGGAATTTCCTGGGTGACACCGTCTTGTTTTAATGAGGTGACTCCTGGTTGGCTCCTGGATAGGGACTGGTCACCAGAAAGATCACGCCAGGATTAGAAGCTTGGAATTTTCAGCCCTCCCCCATTCTCCAAGAAAGGGAGAGGGTTTGGAAATTGAGTTAATGATCAACCAAGCCTATGTGGTGGAGCCTCCACGAATCCCCAAAAGTACGGGGTTCAGAGAGCTCATGGGTCGGTGACCACATCTACGTGCCTGGAGGGTGACGTACCCCAGCTCCACAGGGACAGAAGCTCCTGTACTTAGGACCTTTCTGGGGTTCCACGTATCTCTTCATCTGGCTGTTCATCTGTATCCTTTATCATAGCCTTCATTACATAATAAACTGGCCAACCTAAATTAAGTGTTTCTCTCAGTTCAGTGAGCTGTTCTAGCAAATAATCGAATCTATGGGGGGGTAGGTCATGGGAACCTCTGATTTGTAGCCAAGTCAGACCGAAGTTGTGGGTAACCTGGGAACCTACTACTTGCAATTGGCATCTGAAGTGGGGGAGGGGGCAGTCCCATGGGATTGAGCTCTTAAACTGTGGGCTCTTTGCTCTTCCGGTTAGTGTTGGAATTAGGTTGAATTGCTGGTGTCGCACAGAATTGTTTGGTGTGAGGGAAAAAACCTTACACATCTGGTGTTGGAAATGCCATGAGTGTGGTAGTAGTGTAAGAGTAGTAAAAGTGAAACTACAAGAGAAACAAGCAAGAGAAGTGTAGTTTTTTTCTTTGCACAAAACAAAGAGGGAAGTGGTCCACGTGGAGAAAACAGGGGATGTAACTACCAGCAAATGCCCCTTCATTCCCTTGCCAAGTTTTTATCTTTCTTCTCTCTCATCTCACTCCTTATGCAGCCCTGCCCATCTCTGTCCATAACTCACCCCGTCTACATAAGGATTCCTAATCCAGCAGTTCCAGCTGTTGGCAGCCAACCTGATGCCTCCTCCCACCCCACATCTGACACCAGCCCCAGCTCAGTCCTGGATGTGGCTCTGGCTTTTTGATCTCTAGGCTCACTATCATTCAAAGCATTCTCCCTCTCCCCTCCCTTGCCCTCTCTTTCTCCCTCCCCCACTCAATGAAAAAGATGGAGAAGAATGTGAGGGACAATTAAGTAGAAATAGTGTAGGTAAACTGGAATCCATGAATAATTTATACTAGTAACAAAAACAAAAACAAAAAATCCTTCAACTAAAATGAGTCCCTCACAGAGAAACTGGAATGCAATTCCACCTCGTCTTCCCCCACCTCCAACTCCAGTGAGTGAGACCATGGAGCTGATAAAAAAGGAGAGAATTCAATCCGACAACTAATTTTTCTACATATTATCAAATGTCCCTTTTGAATGACTTTTCATTAGATTGTCCAAATATTTTCATTTTCCATTATAGATCCTTGGACACATGTGATATTTTCAACAGAACCCTTGCAGACCTTTGTAATGGTTTTATGCCTTTATATCTTTTTATTTCCATAGTGCCTAACCTACTCAATAAATTAATTTTGAGTGAATGAATGACTTCAATTGTCTTTGGGTTAAGTGTGAAGTTGTTCAAAGGCAAAACCCAAAAAGAAACGCTCCCTCATCGAGGTAAGGCTAATTTACTTTGTACAAACCACAAGTGGTCCCCATTACTCAGGAGAGGGAAGAAGGGTGATTTTTAACTTTCCTAACTGGCAGCTAATCAGATCAATACCAGCTGCTCACTATGAACAGAATGCATCCAAACAATATCAGTAAAGCAAACTCTGCACAAAGCTATTTCATCTGTTTCAACTTTCCAAGATCTTGTTTACATCAGAAATAGAACTGTTGGAGAGCAGAAGAGAAACACGACTTTCTGGAGCAAATGTCTGAGCTAATAATGTAGAACCTTCCCGAAGCTCACTCTTGGGACTTCACTCTCTCCCTCTGCCTCCTGTCTAACAAGCCCATCACTTTGCACAGATTTGTAAATCAATCCACTGAGTCCTCCCTATAGCCCAATTTGCCATAATGTGTATTTAATGGAATTTGGATCTGGGACCCCATCCAAAATCATTACCAGAAGAACCAGAATAATCCCATTGGGACATTTATACATGTGGTACAAGCCCATGACAAGTGCCCCAAGACTTTCGGTATTTTATATTTGAGACTTCAGGGTCCTTTTGGTTGGGGGTGGAGGGGTATGCTTGTTTGGTTGCTTGTTTTACCCTTCCATAAACTCATCTGTGATGAGACCTTAGGAATCCCCAAATTCATAATCTTTCCTCAGACACCCCGTAAATAGACAACAAAACGGGGTGGCAGGGTAGGCTGCTCGCTCAGCCACACAGTGCCTCAGGGACATCTGGCTTCACACCTCAGCAAAATGGCATACCCTACGTGCAGTGGACTCTGAATTGGAAAACCAACCAACCAACCCTGAAAGTGAGAATGTTCACCTGTGGATACCAAGACTCTTCCATAAAGTAACCTCATAGATTTAGGAGCTTCGCGGTTTAAAACAACTTCACATCATTTTCCCTGAGGATAATGTGACAAAGACGCACACCCTGAGAAGTCTGAAAGGAGCAAGACGCTTTCTCTGCACGAGCAGTTCCCGAAAAAGACCACACGTTCAGGGAGGAACAGACCAGGTGTATTCTATCGCTTTCTAAATTTTCTGGGGGAAAAGTAAAGATATGTGTTGAAGGGTACACGACGGAAGTAGCACTCACAGGAAGTGCCTCTTACCTTTCCTGGAAACAGAGCTAGGCTGCCCGGTCCCGTCTGCTCCCTGGATGCTTGGCAATGGCTCCTGTAAACAGTGAGCAGGTAGGAGGTGCTTTCTGGCCAGAGGCGGCAGCTGGATACAGAATGTGAAGAGAGCGGCACTGGGGAGCAACTCTGGGATTTCACCTCACGGTCCCTTTTTCTCCCAGGAATGCTCACTGCTGGTGAGTATCATCTGATCCTGTAAATTAGGTGAGAAATAGGGAGTGTGGAAGGGAGGAATAAATGTGGCTCCTTTTGGGTTTGTCATCAACGTCCCACCACACATGCGCCGCAAGAAGGTTGTTTCCTCCTGGCTCTGAGGCGTTCTCACTAACATGGCTACTTAGCATCTCACCAGACACCAGCCTTCCACAAAGGGACCTTTGCATCTCACCCAGGATAAGGCTCAGGCCACGTAATGTGTGCCCCCATAGACCTGCCCTTGGGACCCCTGCACCAAGGCGAACAACTTCCGGCAGGGGGTCACCTGGCCCTCCTTCTCTGACACCCGAGCCACAGAAGAGGGCCACACGTGTCCTCTGTACTGCTTCCTCCTTAGTTCATCAAGCCACCCTTCTCCCAAACATCGCCTGCAGCAAAGACAGTGTCTCCCCAGCTCAGAACATGGGAACAAGCTATTCACTTGTCACCAAGGACCCAGTGGCCCCTAGGCCCAGCTGGGGAGCTTCTGGAGTAGAAATTACTCAGCTTTGTAACATCTCTCCTCACCACCCCATACCCAGAGCCTGAGTCTATTTGCAAAGGCAGCAAATGCTCTTTCTGGGACTGCCGCTGATCTCGGTCTCAAATCCAGCTCCTTCAGCCTCCACCCTGTTGCCGTCCCAGTTTCCCTGAGACCGTTTTCTCCCTTTCTTTCAGAGTGATACAGCCACCTAATAAGCCTCTGTTCCCCTGGCCACGTGAAACTGGAGTTCCCACTGGCTCTCACCCCTTGAATGTGTCCAGGGCGCTCTGTGCTTGTGCTGGGGATGGGGGCTGAGAACACTTCTGAGACTATTTTTTTCTCACTTTCATGTGCCAGTTTCTGGGAGCTCGCTGTGCACAGCTCACATCACACAGTGCTGTGACCTAGCATGAGATCCAGTGCGTTCGGGGGAAGAAAAATAAAGAAATAAGGAGGTAAAAGAAAACTAAGCGAAGAAAAAACACATTTAAATATGGAACCACATGTGAATGTATGTATATACTATGAACGCATACAAATGAATCACTAAATGTGAAGGCAAAAGGTAAGGGGTCTATTTGGCAGATCCATTTGTTTTATCAACCATATATTTGAGTCTTAAAATGGGCCAGATCCCGTTCTGATTGTCCCCATGACAAAGAGTGTCAGACTTTGCAGGCATCTGTGGGATTCTCCCGTGACTGGCTCACACTGCTGCCACCTTCTTCTGCCCTAAGACCTTCAGAGGAGGAAGTCCACTGGAAGCCCCATGTGGAGGCTCAGTGTCTTTTCCAAAGGCCACGGTGATCACAACTGGACATAGAGGGACCTGTGCCAGGCCAGAGGCTGGGGACAAGTCGTGAGAGCTTCCTTAGCCCCCTCTGCCTCTATGTCACCTGCTCAGTTCAGTTCCCTCCATGTGTTTCATCAAATCCCCTCGGATCAACAAGGCCAGAGACAGAGCATATGCTCCAAGCTGGAGCCTGTACACAAAGGGTAATTTACAACAGTACTGTGAAGACAGTTGAGATGGTGAGAGATCCTATGCAGATGAAAAATGAAAGGATTTCCTAATTCAATATTTTCTGATATGTCAAGGTATTTTAATAGGGCTGTCTGTGCTGTTAACCATGAAAAATATTAACATTATATAGATATAATTTTATAGATATTTGAAGAGTAGGTATAAAATAACCATTAATCATCATTTCCTTTATTAACTAAAATAAGGGTATGTGTGTATAGTGTATTTATATTCAGCTTTCATGGATGTACCTGTCTTTTTTGACTCCAGACAGATCTCAGAGGATCTCCCTGTAGGATGGCGTGTGTCGGGCGAAGACACTCTTAATAAAGAGGGTTGATGATGAGTATGAGGATGGTGACAGAAATGGTGATGGTAGTGATGGTGGTGATGATCTAATAGAAAGATGGAAGTAAGGCAAATCAGTTACAACAATTGGTTATTTTAATATATTTAAACAATATCTTATAGTTTTAAGTCCCTAAGAAAAGACTAAATTCCACCAGCTTCCCTCAGTTCTTGCAGGTTTTTCTCTCTGTTACACCAAAAGGATAACCCATCTCTCAAAGATCAAATTTTAAAGGTAAATTAATTTATATCTCCTGATGCCAGGGTCATTTCAAGATTTAAACTAAGACTCACTCAGATCCATGCACCGAACATCATCCCTTCTTCTTTGAGGCTTCTCCAAGGAAATCAACTTCTAACTTATTTATAAGCCTCCTATGTACTTGTTAAAGATTCTCTACTAATAATCTTGGCATTTCTCTTTTCTTCTGCCCCCACAAGACTTAAGTCACCAAGATCCAAAGCAAATCAAGTAAATGTAAAAGGGAGAAGGGTAAACAAAGCTAGAAGGAGAGTCTGGGAGTTATGCCTTTGTTTCACTCCATTCATTCATTCCTCATTCATTTAATAGATGTTTACTCCTAGCACTGTGGGCTGGGCCCTGAGGGAAAGTGGAAAACCAAAGATTCCCATCTTTCTCTGAAGGATCTTACACTTCAAAAGTTACAATAAAGAGAATATTCTGATTTGAAAGAACAGCCAGGGCAGGAAGGGTTTTACATCCCAGAAATATGGGAAGGAAAGATGAAGCAGTTTTTGAAATATGACTTTCTCAATGCCCCATGGCAATCCTTTTAAGATCTCCCTTAAGGACTACAGAACTTCATAACAACTAAGATTCTAAAAGGATATTGCTCACTTTGGTCCACGGACTAATGGCATTATAATCACCAAGAGCCTGTTTAAAAGCAGGTTCTACGACCCCATTGCAGGTCTACTGAGTCAGATTTTTTTTTTTTTTTTGCGGGCATGGAGAGGAGGGTATTGGGATCAGGGAACTTGCTTTATGATCATGACCCCTAGTGATTCTGATGCCTACACAATCACTAATCAAGATATAAGGGACTAAAAAATAGAGATTAGGCTGGGTGTTTTATGACCAAGGTATAAAAATTAAGATGCCTAGGAAGTTAAATGGAGACTGTCTCTGAAGAGCAGAACATCTGAGAAACTCTTTGAGACCTGGTTCCGACAAGCTAAACAGTATTCACCATTTCACTTCCTTCCCTCTAGGACTCAAATCTTTCATCTATAAACTGAAGGGCATGGTCCAGATCCGTACCGTCCAATAAAGTAGCCACTAGCCTTACGAGAATACTGGGCCCTTAAAATGTGGCTATTCTGAATTGAGGTGTGCTGCACGCATGAAATACACACTGAGTTTGAAAGACTTCGTGTGAACTAAAAAATGTAAGATGTCCTAACATTTGTTTGTGTTGACTACATGTTGAAAGGATAGTATTTTTAATATACTGGGTTAAACACAAGGAAGTTAAATTAAAATCGATTTTACCCATTTCTTTGACTTTTTTAAATGTGGCTACTAGAAATTTTAAATTACATATGTGAGTCATATGTATGGCTTGTTGGCTATTTCGACATGGTGCATGACATGATATTAGACAGCACCCATTTAGGTGATGTCTAATCCAGCATTGACATTCTGTGCAATTTTTATATGGATTAATGGAGAATTGACAGGAAGTACCACTTGAATTGGTCCTGGGTGAATGCTTCAGTCTTCACCTGGCCAGAAGTCGGCCAACTCCTAGCAAGAAGCTCTGCTCTGAGAGGAGAAAGCTGCAGAGAGAGGAGAACCTCTGAAGACCTGGGTCATATAGCACAACCTCAAACACCTATAATATATTTGGGCAGAGTTTAGCCATTTTTTCATCTTCGTTGGCATTTACCACCCCTGGGGCTTTTGTTAGATTTCCTCCAATCTCTGGCTAGCAACCTGACATTCCTGGAATGATACTTTTGAAGTGAGTTTTCTTTATTTTTTTCTGGGCAGACTTTGTCTTGGAGACCACATTTAACTGCAATACATTTTGGAGACCTTCTTTTGACTTGCCAGTAATGAAAATATGTTTTACTTTCCTCTCTTCCATAGGAAGAAAAATAATTTAAAAAAAAATTTCAGCTCTATCTTTGTACTGTGTTAAGGATGCCTAAAACAAAAAGGTTTCTAGAAAGTTCTCAGCCATTCCTAAGTCCCCATGATTTTGCCTTTCATTTCCAATACTGATGCCTGTCAGGGCCTCCCTCATTCATCTTAGCATTTCTCCCCCTCCTTCCAGTCCCTCGGTCTCCCTCTCAGTCTCCTTTGCAGGCTTCTCCTCATCGCCCCAACATCCTCCTGTTGGAATGCCTTAGCCTCTGGACAGGCCTCTCCTCCTCTGCGTCAGTCTTCACCCCCCAGGTTCTCATGCAGTCCTGAGGGCTTACGGCACACCTGTGTATCAACGACACCAAACTCTCATCTCCAGCTTGCACCTGTCCCCTCAGCTCCACACTTTATCTCCCACCAGCGTCACCTGCATGCCTAATGAGCACCTCTAAGGGAACAGTCCAAGCGAAACTCCTGGTCTTCCCCACTGATCGGCTCATGCTAGAGTCTTCCTCTATCATAAGTGGTACCTCCATTCTTCCAGTTGTTCAGGCCAGAACTCGTAGTCACCTTTAATTCCTTTCTCTCACATGTCCTCTATCCCATCCATTAGCAAAGCGTGTTGGGTGTCCCTCCAAATATATTAAGAACCTCACTGTTTTCCCCTGCCTCTACTGTTACATCCTCGTGCCAGATGCCATCATCTCTTATGTGGAGGCAGAAGCCTCCTGACTGGTCTCCTGCTTTCATCCTTGCCCCCTTACAAACACAGCAGCCAGAGTGAGTCTCTTAAAACGTATATGAGACCAAGCCACTCCTCTACTCACTCAGTAACACCTAATAGTGACCTCAGATGCCCTCCACAATCTGGATTTTGGCTTGCCATTTTTACCTTCACAGAGCATGTAGCAAAATTTGACACAGTAAATATTTCCTTTATGGGCGGCCAGATAGCTCAGTTGGTTAGAGTGTGAGCTCTCAACAACCAGGGTTGCCGGTTCGATTCCCACATGGGCCCTCCGAAACTAAACTGAAGACAACGAGCTGCCAGAGGTGCGGCTGGATGGCTCAGCTGGTTAGAACGCGAGCTCTTAACAACAAGGTTGCTGGTTCAATTCCCTCTATGGATGGTGGGCTGCGCCCCCTGCAACTAAAGATTGAAAATGGCAACTGGACTTGGAGCTGAGCTGCGCCCTCCACAACTAGATTGAAGGACAACTACGTGGAGCTGACGGGCCCTGGAGAAACACACTCTTCCCCAACATACATACATACATACATACATACATACATACATACATATATAATTTCCTTTATTGTCCATTTCTTTCCACTAGACTGTAAGCGTCTTGAAGACAGGGACTTTGTTTTGTTTAGGCTGAATTCTCAAGATAAGACAGTGCAAGTAGTTTTGAATAAATTAATGAATGAGTTGAAGATGTTCCATAAGGTGAGTCCAAAGACGAGTGAATGATGAAACCACTCGGTGCGTGCATGCTTAGAGTTGTATTTACAGCCTTGGGAACCCAGAAGCCTCTTTGCGTGGGCTAAGGTGGAGGGAAGGGGGCACTGACGGAGGTATGGAGTGATCATTCCCTCTCTTTTCTCTCGCCTACACCTATATCCATTCCACTGGCTGCACTGATGGGGGCTTGCACTGTGCTACGTGTACGGGGCACTCACGGCGTTCCATGAGCTACTGTTTACCTAGCAGACACGCAAACACGTGACCTCAGAGAGGAAGTAGGTGGTGCTGTAGAGCTGTGTCTAAGGTGTGGTGAGGTTCACACAGGGAAGCCATGGGAGGAAGGCTTCTCCAAGGGGAGGCAACTGAATCAAGTCTTAGAGCGTAAAGAGGAATTCTTCATATGGACAAGGATAAAAGCATTCCAGAAAACAGCATTCTGGGAAACAGGAACAAAAGCCAGGAGACAGCATGGCACTTAGAGGAACTACAAGCTGTTGGGCATGTCCACCGTCCAGACCAAATATCAGAGAATCATGAGACAGAAAGCAAGAGAGGTCAGCAAACATCGTGAAGGGCTTTTGGCATGTTGGGACTTCATTCTCCAAACGATGTGAAGGCTTGTTAAGCAGCAGGTTAACACAATGAGACAAGAAAAGAGTAAAACAAGCAAGCCCAGTGAGTGCAAAACTTGAGCTGCTCATTGAGTTCTATGGACATAGAGTTTAGAGGATTGGGGCAGGAAAGAAGACGGAAGTGAGAAAGTATCCCCAAGGAGAGGACACTAAGAAGAAGGATGAGTAAGCCAAGCAGGCAGGAAGGGCAAGGGCTTTCCCCCGAGAGGAACAGGAGGTTTCAAAGCCAGCGTGTGACAGAGTGTGGGGCACAGCTGAACGCCCACACTAATACTCCTTCTTTTAAAACCTAAAAGGGTCGTCTAAATCCTTTTATACTCCACATATTGCTTAATCCTTCTTCTCCTTGATCTTCATCAGAAAACCAAAGAATCGTAATACTACAGAGCTGGAGGGCATCTTAGAGCACATCTAACCCAGTGCTTCTCAACCCTCCCCACTCAAGAACCCTGAATAATAAAGAAAGAATATGAGCCACTTTTTTGACACGCCTATGATACCATTTTTTAAAGAAGTATAAATGTTGCATTCTGAGCCAAATACAAACAAGTGTCTGTATTTGTTTTAACATAAAAGCAACACTTTTTCCTCAAAAACCTTCTAGTAAGATTGATCCTCCACAGGAAGTTACATCACCTTTATTCATGGATACCTTCCTAAACATACCACCAGGTGTGTGGACACCGGTGGAAAATCCCTCATTTACAGAGGAGGACACAGGGGCCAACAGAGAGGTTATGCCACCTGCCTGAGGTCACACAGCAGGTTAGGTACAGAGTGAAGCCTGGAACCAGCACCAGAGCTTTCCTTGGACCCTCTTTTCTCAGAGGCCCCGGCATATGACACTATGACCACCTGTTCCTTCCTATCACTTTCCTTCCTCTTCCTCGTTTCACCAACTGACTGTTCCTCCTTTATTCTATCTTGCCAGCCCCACCCATGCACCTGCTCCTAATCCCATTAGGTCTCCAGAGGGCACAGAGGCCGAAGAGAGAGAGGAGAGAGAACGCCCAGCAAAGAGAGGTCATAGAAAACAATGTACTGAGCAGCCCTGGCCTGATCCTTAACTGCTACAGCTTCTCATTCCTCCAGGATCAAAGGTTTATGAGGGCTTTTTGAGCTGGTCTTGATTAGTTATACCGTTGCTTCGTAGAGGCACTTAGAACATATTTCTGAGCACTGGCTTCGAGCACAGCAGGGGAAATGGACCGTTCCCCTGCCTGTCCCAGAAAGCCTCACGCGACCATTTTCACCTGTGTTGAAAGTTTCACGAGCATCTCCAGTAGAGTCCTTTAAGTGGACGGTGCCCAGACTTCCCTCCCACAAAGGTGAAGAGTTGCCATTTCCAAAAAGCTAAAGTCACTCTGCAGTCCCCTGAGCTAGCCCGTATAGGAGAAAAGATTAGGAAACCTCTAGGTTTCTCTTCAAAACTCAAACCTGGTGTGGTCACTGCCTCTGCCTTAGTCATGTTAGCATCTCTCACTGTTCCCAAGACAAGGCCGTCTCCCTGATGTGGCCTCTCAGGGCCCAAGTCTGTCCTCTCCTTATTGTTTGAGATCTACCTGCACCCCTCTCTCCTCGCAGGCCCTTTGCTCGCCCTTCTCCCTGCCGCAGGCCTCGGTACCTGCCCTGTCCTCAGCCCAAGAGGCTCTTTCGTGCACTCTGCCCAGTTTACTCATCATCCTTCAGCTCTCAGCTCGAATCTTCCATCCTCAGAGAAGCCTACTCTGACCAGCCAAGAGTCAAACCTCCCATTAGAGGATCTCAGAGCACCAGGCGCCTTTCTTCACGGCACTGATCACAATCACAAATGTACATGTACAATTATGCCAGCAAAAGTATAATTAATCAAGAATAGCCAAGAGTGATTGATTCCTTGATTACTATTAGTTCTCCCACAATACTGTATGATCCACAAGGGTGAAGTCCACGTAAGGATTTGCTCATTTGCAGATCCGAATCGCCTCACATTATGCCTACCACATAGTAGATACTTTAAAAATCTGTTTAAATGATAACTTAAATAATGAACAAATAAATGAATAGTTTGGGTAAGTTAAAAAAAATAAACTGGGGAATGAATCAATGCCTAAAATTGTTTATGAAGGTCTCGGGGACCCAGAATGTCATCCTTGGACCTACCTGTCTATGAGGGAGCATTTGTTGTAGTTAGCGACGCTGTCTCTCATTGTTTCCCATCGCACCATCTGTAGGAGTCTTTTATGTATCTGTTACAGGGAGTGCTCTACTAAAAACGCTCTTGGCTACCCTCTTTCCCCCATTATCACCCTCTATTCCAGTCACCAGCAAATCCTGCCAACTCTATTCCAAGGCATAACAAATTCCATCAGACACATGAAAACCGAGAGACTTTATATCACCAACAGCCTATGAAGAAAGAATCTTGAAAAGATTTAATTTTGGAAGAAAGAACATTATCTCTGTGGGAAAATCTAAGATGCAAGACGAAATGTAAGCCAAGAATCGGCAAACATGCAAGCGAAACTCAATGAATAGTTACTGCACAGAACTACATTAAGAATGCATACTTTAGGAATTTAAAAAAGCAGCCACCAATAATGTGTAAGATCTGAGGGAGTGGTCAGATTTACGTGTGTGGAAAGTTTAAGAGAAGAGTAGGAGATATAAAATAACTTGAGGCTTTGTTAAGAACAATTAAACATTTAAAGTTATCCAATAAAACAATGAAAACAGTTAACAATTTTCAAAAAGTAATGGGGAAAATGCTTCATAAAAAAACTGTCAATCAAAAAAAGTCACAAAATATATTCAAGGCACAAAAAGATATTCAAAAAATTCAAAGCAATAGTAAAAGATAGTCAAAATAAGTTTGAATATATAATCACAATAAATGTAAATGGATTAAAGTTGCCAATTAAAGATAAAGGTTGTCAAATTATTTTTTAATACCAGCTAGATACTATTCATAAGGAATGGAAAGAATGAAAGTAACCAATTACAAAGAAATATTATACAAATATTAACCAAAAGAAATCATATATAGTTATATTAATGTGGCTAAAACAGACTTTTAAGTCTTTTAAATATTATGAAGCCACTTCACAATGATAAAATATTATATTCATTAGGAAAAATAATTGTAATCTTGTATGAACTAATAGCATAGCATTAAAT
The DNA here is from genome assembly GCF_964194185.1 of Rhinolophus hipposideros. Lineage (NCBI taxonomy): Eukaryota > Metazoa > Chordata > Mammalia > Chiroptera > Rhinolophidae > Rhinolophus > Rhinolophus hipposideros. Next base: position 23,740,618 of record NC_138062.1, read on the forward strand.
ATACAAATCATATTTGATAGAATTGCAAGGAGTTGACAAATTCATAAACAGAGATTTTAGCATAACTTTTTCTGAAACTGATATATCAAGCAGACAAAAAATTAATAAAAGTATAGAAAATTTGAAAACATAATTAACAGCTTGACTTAATAGACATATAAAGCTCTTGATTAAAAGCCAGAAAACACATGCATGAAATTTATTTTAGAACACATGTTAAATGGTATGTGTGTAAAATTGACCTCATAACAGTTAAATAAATAAGTCTCAACATATTTCAAAGAATCTGTATATTTACAGACCATATTTTATAACTAAATGCAATTAGCTTAAAAAACAATAAAAAAGAAAAACTTTAAAACATTCATTTTAAAATAAAAAATGTATCTCTAGATTATTAGTGTGTCAAAAATGAAATTATCATGAAACTTAATAAAATCATTATGAACCATAACAATAATACATGTTAAAACTTATAGAATGTGGACAGTGGTACTCAGAGGGAATTTTGTAGCCTCAGGGCCCAGTGAAGCTTTCCTTCATTTCTCCAATCATGCAGCTCATTGATTTATTCATTCAATAAATTTATTGATATTCATTCAATAAATGCTTCATCTGGCATAGTGAATGTCATATGGATGGAGGCTGCAGAGCCCTCGTCTTCTGTTAACAGCTGCAGTTGCTAACAGCTCCAAAATGAAAACCCTGAGCTGCCTGGTCTGTTCTCCAATTGCTGATATAATCTGTTAGAGCTGCTGGGAACATAGATTCTCTTGCGATCAGGACATCACAGGCTATCAATTTCCCTTGACTATTCTGCTAATGGTCAGAGGCTTTGAGAGTAGCCTCATGCTCAGAAGGACGATAGTGGAATTCTTCACACCAAACGGTGATACAGAGTATCTGTGAATATTTTCTTGTCTTCTTGACTTGTACCTCATCTACTATATTTCCCATTCTCTCTTTTAACAGGAAAAGTTTCCTCCATATTCTCTCTGCTCTAGAGTGAAAAGTCTTATGGGACTAAAGGATAGATATTTCTTCTCGCCTAGAAGCTATTTCAAAGACTGTGTGGGAGACATAAGAAGAAAGCAAAAACACCTATAGGTTTCCCAGCAGCAAATTTCAAGTGGAAACAAAAGGACAATAGCCACCAAAGTTTCCTCACATTTGCAGTGACAGAACAATATGATATAATCAGCAATGGTAATAAAGTTGATTTTAATGAGCTAAACAGAGTATATTTGTTTTTGTTGTTGTGTATCACTATTTTTTAAAAAGCATTATCATATTCTAAAGTAGAAGCATCAATCTCTAGTCCATTTCTTTTTATCTTTCTAGGTTGTCCCAGGTTACCAGTTCTTGTCAAGTAAATTGTGTTCTGCATTTCTCACCATCAGTTGTCTAAATCCCATGCTGGAAATGTTGTCCCTAATCTTGTTAGCAAGACACCAAAGGCTGTTATTCATTTCTCAATTGCAGGGACAAGTTTTGTGGCTATATACCGTGTTTCCACGAAAATAAGACCTAGCTAGACCATCAGCTCTAAGGAGTCTTTTGGAGCAAAAATTAATATAAGACCCAGTCTTATTTTAACATAATATAAAACCCGGTCTTATATTAATTTTTGCTTCAGAAGACGCATTAGAGCTGATGGTCCGGCTAGGTCTTATTTTCGGGGAAACATGGTAGAAGTAGTTGAATTTTAAGGCAAGGTAAATCCCAGCATTTGTTTGTCCTGAAATATAACACTCACTGTACTTTATTTATTTGATTTCCTCATTATACAGGACATTTTAATTACAGTGCTATCATAGATTACATTAAATCTGGCTCCTCTTCTCATAGCTAAAAATAGTGTGCATGACGCAGCCGACTTTATAGATGCTGTATCTGGGCGATAACACTGAGCATCACTGCAAATGCAAAGTAGGAAAGATAAATGCTGCTGCTCATCATTGGAGCCCGCTGTGTAGCTACTATAGTTTGACTGTTCAAGTTAAAACAGTGGCTATGAGTCAGATTGTTCCCCCTCAGGCTTCAGAAAGCGCATGTCTCTAACCAAGATGGTTTTACTCATGAGGGTGTGCGTGGCGAGCTTGCTCTGAGTTTCAACACAGAGCCCTGGAAAGCAGGAAAATATCAGCCAGAGCAGGGTGCACAAGCTCTGCTCCTCCAGAATTTCCTCTCCCCTACAATTTTCTGCTGTCTGTTCAAAGCTGAAATTCTACATGTCGGTCTTTGTCCCCGGGCAAACCTGATAGATGACTGGCCTCCAGCAACGCACAATTTATGGATGTGGAAGACCTGTGTGCTGCCTACACATACTGGTTTCTTTATAAATGGGCTATACGGCCAGTTTGAGATGCTTGGATAATGTACAAACCAGAATTAATAAATCTCTGCAGAGAAGATACCACCTACCTCTTCCTTTTGAGATTAAACTAAAAACTTTTTAAATGCCTACTTTAAAGACCACGAATCCACACTTAACAAGTTCCTTTCGGTTGTCTCTAATAGCAGATGCCCTGAGTTAGTCTTTAATATAAACTTTGGATACAAAGGCCCAACTGGAAGAAACCAAAGGGACTATTCTTCAAAATAGCATGCATAGCATTTTTCTACACTACAAAAGTAATAATTACAAATGTTCATTGTAGAAATATTGTTAAAAACAGAAAAGTAGAAAGAGAAAATAAAAATCACCCATGATATTCCCATTGAGAAATTACTCATTATAGCCTTTCTTTCAGTCTTTTCTCCTAGGCATAGTTTTATAAAACTAGGCCACAGAAGTGTGTATGTATGTGGACAGTATGATCTTACTATATCATCACCATTTTCTCATACTGTTATTATCCTGGAATATACTTTTTGATAGTATTACAGCATATGAATGTACCCCAATTTTCTAGACAAGCCCCCTATTGTTGAACATATAGATTGTTTTCAATTATTCACTATGAAAAGTCCTAAAATGGTGAACATCTTTGTACATAACCATCTTTGCATTCTTGGCTATGTGTACTAATTATTTAGTACACCATTAAATTTTCCAGCACTGTCTTTTATTTAGATGGTTTGCCTCCATTAATGGGCTATTTCTAAAACCTGGGAGAAATGCATGCAAACAAAATCACTGTGCCCCATGTTTCAAAGAGAGCTATCTTGGGGAAGGGGGTTAAAATTGGGAACAGTCTTGGTACTACAGCTATTTAACATTGTGTTTGCTACAGGTCCGCTGAAGAATGCAAAGCCAAAGTAATTCAATTGGCATTGGAATTAGAGCAACTGTTCTATTATTGTGTGCAAACTCCTGCTATAAATAACCTGACAGTATCCATCTGCACAGGATGCAGAAAAACAAGAAACATGCAAAGTAAAGACCAAAATAGACTTTGGGCCCATCTGGTGCACCCTCTCTATGAGGCCCCAGACAGATGGTACAAATTCCCAAGATATACCTGCCTAATGGCATTGTCCTATCTCAGGGAGGAGAGGGGATTCCTTCTAGCAAAGGAAAGGGAAATGAGCTACTGAGATACATCCTTTTATTTGACAAATAATTCTGTGAACACCTGACATGTTCCAGGAATCGTTCTAGACCTTGGAATACAATTAACAAGAAAGACAAGTTCCCTCAGCTCATGGTCTTGGAATGGTTACTATTTGCCAACCCCATTTTGCCAGCTTTCCTTCTCTCTCCCCACCTGGTCTTCTTCTGTTCTTCCTGTTGGATTACCAATGCTGAGTGTCTGCTCTCCGCTGAGTTTTTTGCTCTAGACCAATTTGCAACAGCTAGTAAAAGTTCAGTAATGTCTTCAGCTTGACTCCTCATCCACTAGACTTACCTGCCAATTCTGGAGCTCAGAAGCTATGACCTGTTCATCTTTGAACCTCTTGCCTAGCATAGAATCCAGCACCTAAAAAGTGCTCAATACAAAAGGAACTTATGAGCCTTTCAAAAGAAGAGACCCACCATCTCGAAAGCAGCTCTCCAGAAATTCACATTGTCTTTTCTCCCTGATCTCTTCGCAGAGGACTAGAAAAGATAATTATATTTAGTCGAGGAAGTATGGTGGAGAAAATAATGTGTGTCATTTCACATATATACTGATGTTTATTTACTGGAGGGGTTCTTCATTATGGGGGGGTCTCACTAGCATTTGTCAACTCTGAGCATAGAGATGGAAATATATATATATGTGTATATATATGTGTATATGTGTGTGTGTGTGTGTGTGTGTGTATATATATATATATATATATATATATATATATATATATATATAGAGAGAGAGAGAGAGAGAGAGAGAGAGAGAGAGAGAGAGAGACCAGTAGATTGAGATAGATGGATGACAGAGGAAGTGGAAACTGGCAGGGAACACCATGTGTCACAAGCAGGAAAGAGATGAAAGATGAAAAGTAAGACCGATTATAGCCCAAAGCACCAAAGCTCTGAGTGATCCACAAAGGGTGAGAATCATCAGGAGACACAGGAATTAGCACTTTCCAGTAGACAGTGGCAGAGCTTTAAAGGATTTTTAAAAGCAAGCACTCTTCACTTTTACTGTTTGCAGCTAGAGGGAAAAAAGAAAGGAGGACAGGCTGAATACTTTCAGCAAAGGGAAATGAAGACATGTACCCATATGCAAAGGGATTTGAGTCATATGTACTAAAAAGTAATAGAATGGCTTTAGGTCCTCCGATTCTGACCAAACCCAAGCCCTGGATATGTCTCCGAATATATTCCTCAGAGCAAAGTTTCCTCAATCAATTCCTGAGACAGAAAAAGAGCCAATCTAAGATCCTTGTAGAGACGGGATCCTAGGGTTCTTCAAGGAAAGCTGGAGAATGACGACTTTGAAAATAATGACTGTGCCCTTCCTTATTCACTGCCTGAGCCCTGCATGGCATTTTCACCGAAGGGCCCTTAGGTGAAAGGGCGGGGATGCTACCGGCGGAGATGAAGCTACTCCATGGCCTCCAAGGAGGTACGCTGATGAGACAATGAGGGCAGACTCAACAGTCCATGCACTTGGCCCGCACCTCTGAGCTTCCTGGCAAGCCACGACCCAGGAGAAATCAAGCCAAGTAACTGAGAATGAACTCGAGTCTGAAGGTGGTCCTTAATCCAAACCAACCATCTGTGCCAAGAGGGATAAAACCAAATAGCAAAACTTCCCACTTGCCAGAAGAAAAGGACCAAATAAACCATTGCAAGAAATGTCCAGTTAAGTTTGCCCACTTGTAAAATGGCTTGGTGTGGGCTCTCAGCTAGGCCTGTTCTGCTTCCCCCTCTTCTTTTTGTGAAGCCCACTTCTAAATATTCTGTGCTGCAGGTTGTGGGGCGAAGAGTCGGGGGTGGGGGGGTTGTTGAATTGAACCTGTCTCAAGTGCCCACCCAGGAATTTTTATTCCTAGGAAACTCTCTGGTCAACCACCGGATCCATGGAAAGCTTAAGCCAAAGTGAAAGCCCCGCTTTTGGAGGCCAAGCTCCCGCTAAGTCCTCCCTTTCTCTCCTTGAGTATAATAGCAACCATGTTCTGAAATCAAGAGAAGAATAAGCCACTGAACAAGCCCAGAAAGAGACAGGCACAAAGTGGTTATTAAATGTGATCCATCATCACCATGTACAGGAGACGTCAGAACCCGTTTCTATTCGCCCCCTTCATGAACACTAGTTCAATGGCCTTATTGTGGGGAATCACCGCAAGTGTCAGTCCTGCTAGTTCACCTCCAAAATTAACAAGGCTGTCTGGAGGCTGCCCCCCTGACCTGTCAAAGCCATCACTCTGCTGAGCATGGAGCCCAAAAGTGCTGTGGAGGACAAGCCCTTCACAGGTGAGAAAGCTCTGATGTAGACCCAGGCCCTTTCTCTTGGCAAATACTGGGATTTGCTGTCAGGTCTAAATATATTCTTTTAAGAAAATAGCTTAGTCCTTTCTTTGGCAAGTACATATTGGCCTATATTTTTAATCCATATGGGGGTGTGTATAGATCATATTTATGTCGGCGTTTTCTCGCTCATGGATGAATCTGCTGGCAGGGTGACTGTGTGTATGAGTGTGAACGCAGAATCGGCTCTATCCCTTCATCTGTTCCATATGGGTATTTGAGTGAGCTCTCACACGGGCAGCCATGGCTGGGCTCTCATGAAATATGTGGCCCCAAACTAGGCACTCTGAGATTGACTTGGTGGGTTTCAATCAATCTCTGCCTGCGAGTAGCTCGCCTACTCACAGGGAATGGAGAAGAGAGAACAGCCTCACTATCCACAGGCTTAAACTACCATGGGTTTTCTGGAGAAAATGATAAGTTGTACGCTGCCCTACAAGACTTATGAATGCGATTAAAGATTTATTGATCGAGCGCTAGGTGTATTCCTGTATAGTATCTCACTTATTCCTCACGTGCCAACCCCAGGAGGTAAGTATTACTAGTTCCATCTCTGTAGATGGGAGAACTCAAGCTCAGAGAGGCTACATGCTGGGTATTTTAGGGCTCCTAATCCCATTGTTACCACTCCTGGTCACTGATTTATGCACAGCCCCGACCAAGCAGTCCTGAGAGCTTTAATTGGTAAAAAGGAAGCAAGCTGAGGTCAAGCATGGGACTAGTATGGGGCAGTGGCTGGAGGAAACTGATTAAAGCAGCTGGGAAAACCCTTTTCCTTAGGAAAGAACCAGCAGGACTGTATACAGAGAAAAGTTTGGGTCCACATAAAGCCCAAGGTAGTTGGCCCAGAGCCCAGTGTGATGACCTCTATACTGTTGTGTTTCTCCGTGAACAATGGGATCCGGGGTTGGCTGCAAGGGGCATCTATTGCAGCTGAACACAAAGAATAGCAGCAGTCAGGACAAGGTCTGCGGAGAGCAGTATACAGACCAAGGTGAGAGGGTGTGCTTGTCCATCCACAGCTGGGGCTCACACTGGCTCAACTTGGGGATTTCCTGGGAAACGATCATACTACATACATGCAAATCTCACCTTTTCAAGGCTATTTATAACATTATTTTTTTTCTACCTCTTTGAACAAGAAGTTTGAAGAGTTTATTTTCTGCTAGGTATTATGATATTTCCTTCTATTGTTCTAAATGTACAAACCTTATGAGTTGCCCACTAGTTCTGCTTTTTCATAATGTAATAAACAGGCCCATGTTCACTCTACTTCTACCTTTCATGAAATAAACAAGTCATTCACAGACTGAAAGCAAACATACATGTAGTGAAGTAAATTGGAAACCCTCCCTTTTCTTCTTTCATCAGGAAAAGCCAAAAGAATATAATCCAGGCGGGTGCTGTACCTCCTGGGTACCACAGAGAGCCATTTTATTGTCATTGTGTGGCTCTTGTAACGTAATACAATAGCAGATTCAAGAAAAAGCCAAATGCTTTTTTTTTTTTAGCACAATAATGGCAGGGACCAAGGTTATGGAAAGGGCAAGAACAAAGCTTTCCTAATAGGAGCAATGCTATTTCTTTTATACAAGATTGCACAGTCTTCAAGACAAGTTAAACCTTACATAGGTGAGATATGCTTACCTCTTAAGGGAACTAATGAGGAAGCAGCCACTGAAGACCGAATTAGCAGTGACACACCTTCCATGACTCTCACCTATGCTACTGGAATATATTCTCTCTCCTTGTACGGCCAGCAAGGCATGGGAAGGGAAAGGTATGGGACCCCTTGCTCCTATGAGGAGTCATGGGGTCTTCCAGGGGAGAGGGTAAAGATGGGGGAACCACGGACTTGAAAGAGACAGGTAGGATGGAAAACATTTTTGGTGGATACCTTTTTCCCAAGATTCAGTCTGGAAGGACCTTTCCTTATGTTGGGCAAGGGTGTTGATCAAGTTGATAACGGCTCCAACCTCTGGCCCCCCACATTGTTTACTAATCTGAGAACTTTCTAACATTTCAGGAGAGAATTACTTTTTTTACCTCCCCAGTATTCCTTCCAATCTGGTTTGGGGAGATGATGAGGCAGGGTGGCTCCAAGATGGCGTGAGGTCCACCTGCATCACTTCCTAAGGATTATAAGGCAGACTCAACACTGAAATCAGAAATGAGCCCAGATTGCACCATTCATTGGCTGGAGATACCCTTTGGGATAGAATATTAGTCCCGCCATATTCCAGTTACATGAGTCATGAACATAATAGAAAAAGTAAAAAGCAGACCACAGGAGGCAAGCCACCAGGCCACCTGGAGGACTGGCCAAGGCCAGCCACGTGTCTGGGGGAAGCATTCCAGAACAAAATTCCATTGTTAGTGGAAGCCCGATTCTTGCTTGGCCCTCTGGAGACTGAATGGGAAGCACAGCCATGCCTACTAATCAGCATCTTCTGGAGAAGCCGGTCCACCCCAGAGCAGCTCTCTACCCTGTTAACACTTGGTCTGTGACAGGAAGATTTGAATTCATCTCATTGACTCTTCACAATAGGGTTATTAAGGTAGGTATTTATGATTCCAGTTGTACAGATAAATAGAATCAAAGACGATGTGGCAGACACTACCGGTTGCCAATCCAACAGCAACTCACCCCGTCCTCCTTTCTAATAGAAGCCTGGTTTTACTTTGGTATCCAGACTTCTCTGCATGGCCATCAACTTCAGTGGTCCCATCACCAGCCTAGGAGGAAGCAGGAGGAAGTTAATGTATCTCGGCCAACCATGATCATTCTATTATTCTCTTTGCTAGTGATTGGTTGGGAGGTGGGCAGGAGATACACTTCTGGCCAATAGGATGTGAAACTCTCTCCAGGAACGCTTTCTTTTTGATAAAAGACACAGGCCTTCTTCTGCTGAACACTGTTGGGTCTGTGGGGGTTCCTGGAACTGAGGCAGCCATCTTGCCATTATAGAACTAGGTTTGGAGCCCAGCCAGTCCACAGAGGATGACAGAGAAAAATGCTGGAAAGAATCTGGGCTCTTCATTTGCATTGATAGCTGCTGAATTCAATATCCCTGGAGTTGCCTTAAATCAGAACACCTTATTATAGGATATAAAACATTTTCTTTAATTATTCAGTTACTCTGGATTGGGATTTTTCTTATTGGCAGTCAAAAGCACCCTGACAGATATAGAAGGTGAGTGACTTGCCTGAGGTCACACAGCTAGAAAGCCGAAGAGCTTAGAAAAAATTCCAGGTCTGTGGGATGACAAATAGCACACACTTTGTACTGTGCTGGAGTACACAACAGAGTGAAGAGTAATTTCACAGGATTCATTAGAATCCTTCCCCACACAAGGATCTCTCTGTTAGTCATCTGTCAACTCTCTAGCACTAAAAAAAGACTCCGTGAAAATGAACTTTTCAAAAATACAAAACAGAGCTCCTTCTTCTCTTCTCACAGTGGTTTTCCTTGCTGAAGCATCACAACTGCTTTTTATTCTGCCCATAGAGTCAAGATAACAGGATTTAATTACCAAATTTATACACCACCAACATGGCATAAATGCATTGGCCTGAACTGAAATGAATGCAGTTATTAAAAAAAGAAAAGAAATGCTGCATCAATACAGTGACGGCAGACACAGAGACGACAGTTTTATTTACTTTATCTCCTTGCAGGAAGCAGTTAAGCCATTTCAAAAAGATTATTGGGTTTTAACGAACCAGGACATTAAAAGACATTTTTCCCGGCGACACTGACACTGCACCTCAGATAAAGGAGGCGATAAATTCAAGAAATTCACCTGATTGTGGCTACCCCTCCTCACTCTTTCCTGATGGACCCCACCAGGGCCACTCTCCAGTTAGCCTGGGCCACGGACTGGGGATGTCAGTGAAGAATGCTGTTTAGTCTTCTCAGTAAGCCCAGGAGAGCTCTCCAGATTAAGACTTAGTAGCAGCTTTTAGGCTCAACAATGAAAACCACAATTGGTGCTGAGCCCTGCCTCCAGCTTCCGTTTCTATCTGTCTTACACTTTGGACTTTGACAAGAGGTTATTTATTTATTTATTTATTTTTGAAGAGAAGGGACCACAATTTTAAAAGTTTGGAAACTGAGAACTGAGGATCTAAGTCAGTCTCTTTATTTTGCTGCAAGAACCAGAGAGGGGGCATGACGGTCTGGAGGCAGTGAAAGAGAAACGGAGCTAAATCCAGGTCTCCATCATTCCCAGGCCTCTCCTGGATTCCTCCTGATGGGTTACAAATAGCATTTGAAGGGGTGATTTTTTTTTTTTAAGATTTTATTGGGGAAGGGGAACAGGACTTTATTGGGGGACAGTGTGTACTTCCAGGCCTTTTTTCCAAGTCAAGTTGTTGTCCTTTCAGTCTTAGTTGTGGAAGGCGCAGCTCAGCTACAGGTCCAATTGCCGTTGCTAGTTGCAGGGGGCACAGCCCACCATCCCTTGGGGGAGTCGAACTGCGCTACAACCAACTGAGCCATCGGGGAGCTCAGTGGCAGCTCAGCTCAAGGTGCCATGTTCAATCTTAGTTGCAGGGGGCAGAGCCCACCATCCCTTGCAGGACTCGAGGTGTTGAACCGGCAACCTTGTGGTTAAGAGCCTACTGGCCCATGTCGGAATCGAACTGGCAGCCTTCGGAATTAGGAGCACGGAGCTCCGACCACCTGAGCTACTGGGCCGGCCCTGAAGGGGTGATTTTTGAACTTCTAATCTCCCCACCCGCGACCACGCTAGCTGGTAGCTGTGCCCTGTCCAGGTAAATAAGGAAGTGAATTAAGTGCTCTCTTCTTCCCCGGTGCCCTCTCTTGGATTTACAAAGGAAAGATTCAGTCATTTATTAGTTATTATATTACCAATACAGTTAGAATCGAGCCAGCTTCCTAACACTGCACAAGCTCCTCAAGCTTTCTATAAGAAACCTACTCTAGAGCTGTTTCCTTGGAGATGTGAAGAAAATAACTTTGTTAACCATTTTCCTAATGATATTCCTCCTCCCTAAGCATATTGGTACGTGGCTGAATTTTGCAGAGATTTCTGGACTTTTCTGCTGAGCTTAACAAGAATACAACATTTAGATGCAGCTTCAATAAGGTCATGGTCATCAGAGGTCATCTTACCGGTTTAAGTGGTGCCCTGGTTCTTTGTCTTGGAGGAAAACTCTTGGACCGTTTAACCCAGACAGCCTTCCGGAAGTTGCATTTTACTGGGAGGTCAGGGCCCCAGCACCTTAGCCCAGCGCCTGCCTGAGGGGGAGCATGTGTGAGGAGGTTTCATGATGAGGCTGTGGACAGACGAGGGAAAATCTGGGTCTTGGCTTATAAGTGGGAAGAAATTGGTGCCCCTGTCCCAGAGGGACTGAGATGCCTGGGAGCGGAGGATGTCAGGTAATCCCCACAGGAAACAGAGGTGATTAGGCATTGCTTTGGATAAGGGAGCCTCAAGGATATTTCAAGCTTCAGATACATGTGGGGAGTCAAAAGAAATAAAGACATTGTTTGCTACCTACCCAAATAGTGCTTATCACGCAGATAGGGAGACAGGCAATTCTACAAGAGTCCATAAGTGAAGCCATTTCCCTCTTACAGAAGAAAAGCAGAGAAAACCCGGTATGAGGAGAATACCTTGAAAGAGGTGGTCCAACAGCAGGTGGCTGGAGCCAGCTACCTGAGTCAAAGCCAGTCTCTCCAGCATAAAAGCTGGGTCATTGGGGGTAAATTCCTTAGCCTCTGTAAGCCTCAGTTCCCATAGCTGTGAAATGGGGATAATAACAGCACAATCTCTTAGAGCTACGTAGCACACATTTAAGCCGGGTGCCTGGGGCCCTTAACAGTGGTAGCTATGGTCAGCCTCAGGCTGCTATTCACACTTCCCTGGAGGCCTCTATGGTCCCAATCAAGGACACAGGGCAATCCATCCTCCTCATCAGTGGCTGGCAGAGACCTACCGGGTGGCACCACCATGTTTTGGGGCAAGAGTGAGGCATTTGATCCAAGCAGCATGAAAAAAGGAGGTGTAGGAGGGGAGCACATCCTGACATCTTTCATGGGCTCTCAAAGAAGAGTTGCAGGTTACACTACCTCCGAGGACGGACTGGAGTCCACTTGTAGGGTGGAGCTGGGAGGCAGCCCAAAGAAGTACTGTCTCCTAAAGAGAGTCCATCAAGAACAGGAGCTGCCTGGAAGAGCTCTCTAAACTCCCTTCTCAGAGGTCCTGTAATGTGGTTATAATGCGTGTGCTGTAAACAACCCTCAGGAGAACAGAACTAGTGAGACTCTGCCTCAGGAAATGTTTGGGTGGAAGCTGGCTGATCCTATGCTGGTGTGGGTTGCCATGCACTGTGCAAAGCTGGGACCAGGTGACCCACTCCTGGGATATAATTATCTACAGCTAAATCGCTTGGAGCACAGTCTATACGCCAGGCAGGGCCAAGGCCAAGTGCTTAACACACAGTTACTGACTTCATGCCCACAGCAACATGAGACAGGCTCTATGGGTCACACCAGTGTACAGAAGAGGACACTGAGGCATGCAGATGGTAAGTCACTTGCCCAAAGTTGCACAGTTACTAGAATACAAAGCCAAGATCCAAATCCAAGCATGTTCAGCCTCAGAGCCTAGGAGCTAACCACTGCTCTGCACTGCTCCAACTAAGGCAGGGTTCACCATTCCCCCGTCTTCAAGCTGCTTATGGCCAAGGCCTCTGGTGATGAAGAGGATGGGAGCACGCAGGTCTGGGAAGCAGGTGGGGCAGGTCTGGGAAGGCAGGAGGCTGGCAGGCCATTGTTGGCACTGTCCCTCTGGCTGGAGAGGGACCCTGGACCACAGCTTTCTTTATCATCTGACAGAGATGACCCTGATTGGGGCCAGGAGGGTTCTGGGAAGTTTCTCTGGTAGCACTGGCTGGATTATTGCTTTACATGCCTATGCCTTCTGTATGTAATAGATATCTGATCCCCCACTCCTGCCACTCCCCATCTGTCTTCTCTTCCCTGTATATCCAGCCCCCAAAGGCCACCTCCCACCTGATAGAGGTGGCTATCCCCTTGCTTGGACTGTCCTCCTCACCACCAGGCTGCATTCCCCTCACTTCACTGCTTATACTTAACACACACACACACACAGATCCAAGTCACTGACAGCGAGTGGGTGAAAAGAAACAGAAAAAGCAGAATCAAAAAATAAAAACCCTAAGGGCAGCAACAATTAATATTTAACTTGAAAATTGCCTGGGAACAGAAAGTGCAGGCTATTCATGTGCAAATCATATGCAAATAATATGCAAACAACTCCACACAGGGGTGGGGGGGGCCGTAATTATTCTGTAAACCTGCCTGGCCAGCTCTAAGGGGCAGTTTGAGGACTCCCCTTTCCCTCCCACCCCCAACCTTATCTTAGCTGCACAGCTCTCCATGCCAGGACTGGTTGGAGCCTCTGGGTGACAACACCTGGGTGACACCAGCTTGCCCTGCAACTCCTCAGGTCAAAGTCCCTTCCAAATTTGCGACCCTGCTCCTGCCAGGGAGAGATCCTATCCACGCCGCCTCTGTCCACTCACCACTCCCCAGAAGCACCTTCATGAAAGTAGCCCCAGACCAGCTAATAGTAAATGTCTGATACTAGCGCCCCTTCTCCATGCCCCACGTCCAGGTAAAACCTGGCTCTGCTGATGCCTGCGCGGGCTCCTCTGTGACACTGCCCATCCCTACCCCTCCTCCCTTCTCTGATCCTGTTGGTGTTAACTCCAAGGTCAGGGAGAGCCTAAGTAGGCCCCTCTCAGATAGGGGCTGGATAGGTATGGGTCTCTCCTAGGTTGTGGCTGGGGCCCTGCCTAAGCTTCAAGTAGTGGCAGGAAAACAGTTCAGTGTCCCCTCCCTCCCCAGGTCACTCAAGGCCTGTCCCAAATGAGGGTAACCCGGAGCCTCGAGTTCACGTGCAGGATTGGGTGACATGGCTTTCCAGGCTTGAGACCACAGGCTGAAGAGAGACTTGGGGTGAAGTGCCTTTCCCTTTGTCATGCAGGGTGGCATGCGGGGTCTCTGCTCCTGCTCCCCACATAAGAACGCAGGACATGGTGAGGCCAAAAAGGAACACCCTCGGAGCCACAGATAGGGGAGTCATACCTCTATAGTCTCGCTGGCGGCTGGGCTGGAGACACAGGAAGCAGGAGCCACACGATCCGCACCTCGCCGTCCCCTTCTCTGCCAACCAACCAACCTCACTTGCTAACTGCAATCCGCCTCTCTGCAATCCCCAATCCACACTCTGAGCTTGCTAGCTTAGGCGTGGCAGTTATATCAGTGGCTAATGGCTAACCGGTAACAGCTGATGGCCAACTAGTCACAGCTGATGGCCATCTACTACCAGAGCCAGCACCTTTCCATGTGAGGCCGAGAGCCTGGAAACTGCTCTCTGGGCCTCTGTCCCCACCCCTTTTCTCCACGCAGCGGGGAGCTCCCAGAACAGGAAGCAGCCCCTCAGGCCTGCTCTCACTACTTACTGGGGCTCCTAATGGCCTCTCCTCAGACTGCAGCCAAGATGGGAAAGGAGTCAGGCCAAGGACGGGGAGTAGGTCCCAGCCCCAGGTGCCCCTGCAGGAGAACCTTCAGCACTTTGCTTCAGGCATTTTGCTTCCATATCTGCTTGTGTCCCTCACTCTGACATTTTAGGTTCTAGGAGGGCAGGGACCAAGTCTAATTTTTCTGCAACCCCAGCATCCAGCACCCAGAATGGGAGCCTACCTCATATACAGCTGACCCATGAACAACGTGGGTTTGAACTGTGCCGGTCCATTTATACACCATTTTTTTCTCAATCAATGCAATCTGTCCTTGTATCCTCAGGTTTCCAGTCTGCAGGTTTCACCTCCGCAGGTTCAACCAACCTGTGTTAACAGTGTTTTCACATTGCCATTGCTACATTCCCAACTGGGATAGAAAACTATTTTCGCATTCCTGACCGCAGATTCCCAATTGTGAATTCCTAACCGAGCATGGAAAATACTGTTTTTGATCTGCAGTTGATGAATCTGCAGATGCAAACGGCTGACTGTAGTTAAGTTTTTGGGGAATCAAAAGTTATATGTGGGTTTCGACTGTACAGGGTCGGTGCTCCATAAGCCCGCCTTTTTCTAGGGTCAACTGCAGGTGGAGAGAAGGACCTGTAAAGAGCAGCACAGGCGCTGCCCACGTTCAGCACCTAGTCAGTGGTGACTGACCTTGACAATCGATGTTGAAACGTCTCATCCTCTACTGCATTCCCACAGCCTAAAAGCAGTGCTTTAGGAGGCAGAGGCCACTCTGAGCCTGCATCACGGCCATCACCATACCCAGAACTGGATGGAAAAGGTGGATGGTGGGGGAACAAGCTCTGGGCCTGTGTGACCAGCTGGACCACCAAGTCAGGTTCTTATGCTGCCCCCCAAAGGAACTGATAATTCAATTGGTGAGTTACACAACCTTTCCTGGTGGGCGACAGGATGCTGTCAGGCGAGCAGACTGAGGCAGCCGAGATGTTAATGCACTGAAGGCTGGGCTTTTCTAAGAAAGCTCTCTGAGTAGGGAGGGCTGGGGCGGGGCCTTAAAAGTGGGAGTGGGAGTTTAAAATAAAGGAAGTGAGAAGAGAGAAGTGCTCAGGGTTTGGAAACAGCTGTATCAATATGGTGGTGGAAAGTGTGGGTTGAGGTCTGGAGGAGAAGAAGCTGGGTCTTGGGAGTTGTGTCTGGGGCGGCTCCTTCCTTTTGTTCCTATATAATAATTCCTTGATTCAGTAACACCCGTGACTGACTGGATCACTCATTCCACTGAATACTTAGTGGGTACCTGCGTGCCCAGCATGGCCTTGGCACTAAACAAAGCCCTTCCCTGAGGGAACTACCATATCAATGGGAGAGAGTGTTGCTAAGACAAAGCCCTGGTTGACCAACAGCTTTGAGAGGTAAACAAAAGAAAACAAAACAAAACATTTACCACATTAAACATAAATAATGAGGCAAAAAGTGAGATACAAGTGCATCCCATTTTCAGAAATATTAAAATTGTGGAGGAAAATGTACATCTGAGATCTGAAAAACTATAATACAATTTATAGTAATACAATAATAGTATTATATAACAATAGATATATTACGGTAATATAATAAAGGGCATTTTATTTTAATTACAACTCACCTGATTGCAGAGACACTCAGTCACAGTAGCTCCAGTAAAAAGAACACAAGCAATTTTATGACATTCAACAGCAAGCTACACATCTGGGCTCCACAGGAACTGTGTGGGACCTGGAATGTCATCCAGACTATCAGCAGCCACCCTCTCCAGGATCTTCCTTCTCCACTTCTTTCTCACTGCACATTTGCTTCATGCGCCTTGCTATCTAGCTTCCTCTGCTTATTCAAGGTCTCTGCGCTGGCCAGGACTCTGACTGTGGCCACGACCTTTGCCCCACCCCACGTTGTTTCCCAGGGTGTTAATTCCAAATTCCTGAGAAAGAACTGTGATGGCTCAGTGCATTTGATTTTGGGTATCATTTTGCCTACTGCAGCAGGGAGACCACGATGAGAGAGTCTGTTTCTCCTTCGTGAAAGTCTGTGCTGCCATGGCAGCAGCTCTCGTCTGCAATGTTGTCTGAGACTAGGCTCCTTCCATCTTGTTGCTGTTGTTTCTAGGGTGATGACTGTGCCCTGTGGTCCAGAATGGCTCACCACCATACCCACTCCATGGGAGCAGGATGGAGGGAATATGTGGCCCTGAATTCCACATATCACTTCTACTCTTATGGGCAGAATTTATCCACATGACTAAGCCTAGCTTCAAAGTTGTCCAGGATGTGTCTCTTCCCTAGGCAGTCAACCTTGGAGAGGAGGGGGGCAAGCAGCCATATCTGGCACATGCAGGTCAGTTAGTTGTACTGGTGGGAGGGAAGGAGGATTGAGATGGGGTCTCAGGGTGGAAACATGGCAGCCTAGGCATGTCCTGCAGCAGAGTCTAGGAAAGAGCTGGGAACGAGCCCTTGCCCAGTACAAGTCTACCCTATGCTGAATCCACTGTCAGCCCTGCAAACAGTGCTGCAACCAGACATCTCACGGATAAAAGCATTGAGGGTAAACATGAGTGGACTAGGAGAGAGGAAACCCATGGGGTAAGCAGTGTGGGAGAGTCTTGGGAGTTTCATCTCAGAGAAACCTACTGTATCTATTTGAACCAAGGAAAGTATATTAGGTTTAGGTTTGGGATGGAGAGAAGAGAAAACCACAGACAAGGGGACAGGGATGATTTATAGTTTATATACAAGTTTCCAGTAAACTCTCTTACTCTGTTTCTTCATCTAGATGGAAAGCTCCTTGGGAGGATGGTAGAGAAGATTATTTGAGATAACGGATCTAAAGCTCCAGGGGTGTGTCTAGCACACAGTAGGCACTCAATAAATGGGAAAGCTTGTTTATATTTGAGTGCACAAAAACGGAGTGCCCGGTTCAGTGAGGTGTTGCTCTGTCTACTGCTTAGTCCAGACACTTGGACTCTTTCTTCTTGTCCAGTTCACGGGATGTGGTTCTCCAATTCTAGGGTGCATAGAATTTCCTCCCGCTCCCCAAGAGTCTGATTTTTGGTAGGCCTAGGATGGACCCAGGAATCTGCATTTTCTTGCCATGAAATTGGGGGTAGGTAGTTGGAGGGAATGTCCATCTCAGGCTGCCTTTTCTCATAACACAGTCGTATCCTTAACACAATGACCAGCTGTGCTCCTAGGAATACAGCTTCCCTTGTTACTTTCTCTGTGGTGTTCCTGGGGTGTAGTGGATGAGAAGGGAGTTGGAGGAGGAGGGCAAGGTGATGGTGGGGGCTCATTTGGTCATACAAGCTTACGTGAAGCATCCACAAGCCAGCCCCATGACTTCTCCCCGCAAATGATTAGTTCACCATTTGGGCGGCATCTGTGCCCAAATCTCTGGGACCAGAACGTGCAGATTAATTGGAGACACCGAAACACTATTAATAGTGGGGGTGGGTGAGGCCAAGCTTTGGAAGTGCAAAATGCTTCTTCGGGGAGCTGACAAATCCTTTGAGAACCCAGGTCATCTCAGACTTGAACTTAGTCATCTTGGCTGCCACCTCAGATGTGACCTCTGGTGCCCTGGGTAAGGCAAGATCCTGGCCACAGACGACCCAAGTGCCGCCCTCCGGGAAGTCGTTCCTTCTCATGCACTGTAGGCCCGTTTCTCCATCTGTAATATTTCTTGGATTTTTTTTCCTGATCACAGAAGAAATATACAATCATCATAAAAAGTGTTTCTTGAAGATATAGACAGGTACAAAAGAAAAATGAAAGCCACCTGTAATCCTATAATCCAGAAATAACCATTCACATTTTAGAGTAACACACTACTAGTTTTTCCTATGCATATATTTGCATAAACTTGCATACATCGGTCTTGGATTTTACCTAATCCCCTGCTCTGTAACCTGCTTGCTTCATTTTATAAAAATTTCCCACATCATCAAATAGTCTTTGACCCATCGCATTTTTAATAGCTCATCATATTCTAGCACATGGATGCACAATTTAACTTGGACATTATTTCTATTTTTGTTTTTATTTTGCTATTATAAATCATATTGTATGTGAGTTATGGTTTTTCTTAGGATTAATTATGAGAAGCTAAATTTTGAGGTCAATTATGGTTTTTCTTAGGATTAATTATGAGAAGCTAAATTTTGAGGTCAAGGTTTTTTTTGTTTGTTTGTTTCTTAAGTTGTATATACATATCACCAAATTGTAGGTATTCAAGTAAGTCTTGAAAAAGGCATGATGAAGGCCAGGGACCCACATCAGGCTTCAACGTGGAGAAGGGGTTGTAAACGGAGGACTGTCTAACCCTAGCTCAAGTTCTGACACACAAATGTGCATTTGGTCAAGCTGGGAATGTGAGGAGGATCCCCTCCCACCTGTACCACCATCCTCGCGCTGCCCCCAATCCCCCAAAAGAAACCCAAAGATTTGCTTAATGATCCACTGAAGATTTCTCTTCTGAGATCATGCTCAACCCATTTTAGGGATTCTATGCAAATTTTTATCTGGCCTACAGCAATTATTTCTGAAAACCAGACTTTCAACAGAAGTACATTTAACTTTTTTAAAAATAGCATTTTTAGTGCATGCTATTATCATTGTTACTTATTCAAATGTGTTGATTGGGGAGTAGGTGGAAGGGTGATGTTTGCATTGGCATGGCAACCAGTGACTAATTGAGTCCCCCTCACAGCCCATGAGCTTCTTTGACTCACACAGGGCCAGAAATGGATTTTTTTCCACCTGTGTGTCATGGGCTTATGGTAGAGAAAAGGTTACCTACTCATGATCTAATTCTTTTCTATTCTATTTATATTTTCAGTTTGTGCCACCTTTGGGACTAATCAGTTTAGCGAGTTTACTTCCCACCCTGTGAAGTCAGCTTTCTTTTGATCTACAGTTACCTCTTTTAGTTTGTACAACATGCTCCCTAATTATCATAATGGCTAATATTTATTGAATCCTTCCTATGGTACCAGGCACTCTGCAAGGTGCTTTATATGTGTTGTTTATTTTAATCCTTAAAGAAACACTATAATGTGGGAGCTATCATTACCATCCTTTCGTAAACAGATGAGGAAACTGAGGCGGAGGTCAGATGACTCAGTGAAGGAAACAGAGTTCAAGGATGAGGATTTGAACTTAACAATTTGGACTCTGGAGGCCCAGGGTCTAACCACGACCCCACCTTGGCCATCTAGGGCACATGAGGTCTCCTCCTTCTGTTGTGGGATCTGGGATTGTATGAACTAGTCCATGGGCAAGCACAGTTTTTATTTCATGTTAGAATCCTTGAACATGTCCTTTCTAGGCTGGAAAGTGTGCACACATCAGTCTGTCCTCGTGTAAAAGTTTATTCTTTTATTTGCCTGGTTTAACAAACCCTGGGAATTACAAATTTCCTCTCCTTTCTTCTTCACACAAATAGTACTTGAACCTCATCGACTCTCAGTTCCTTCATGTGTAAAATATGAAATACAAAAGCTAGCTCACTTGAGGATTGTGAAGATGATATGGGAAGACCTCTGTGAAAGCCCTTCGCACAGGGCCTGGCACACAGTAGCTACTCAGTAAAGCTCCTTCCTTCCGTCTGTTACAGGACTTCCAACAGTAGCCCGCCTCCATGGTTGATCTTCTGGCCTGCCGTCATCTCTGGCATCTCCATCTCCTCCTGGGGGCAGAGGAGAGATATGACTCCCTTCTGAGGGCTTCCATGCAGGCCTCAACAGGATCCACAGTGGTTTGGATCCTAGCCTGGTTCTCTGGTGAGTCATGGTGCCAGGTATGTGTTTAGTTCTACACAATTTTATCACACAGCACATATTTTTGAACAGTAATCTAGTCAGCTATACCAGGTAAAGGGCTAGGATAGGTTAACTGAGGAGATAAGGCTGATGATCTCACCTCTTAATAAGATTCCTATGTTTGAGAAATTAGTGTATGGAGAATGATGAGACTAAAGCAGAGAAAACAAGAGTTTTTGAATCTATCTTGAGGATTCTGTAAATGTAGTGGACATTTGTAAATTTGGCCTACCAGCACCCGTGTCCCCTTCTGGTGGCAGAGCTTGTATTTTGCTTTGGGGAACCATCCCTCTCCCACTCTCAGGCCACATGTGCAGGTGGGTCGACCCCATTCAGAGCTTTGAGGGTGGGCACAAGGCCCAGGCCTGGCCTTGCCACGTGTTCTATGCCCCTGGCTACAGCACTGGTCAGTGATGGACACGTGACCCAAGCAGGTCCCAGGACATTTTACTAAATCTATTGATAAAGATGTTCTCTTTTCACTGGAGTGGCTAAGCTGGTAAGTTCTAAGCTTGGATCTTCTGGGGGCCACCAGACAAAGAAGGTCTGGTTGAGAAAGAAACCAACACTAAAAGGTGGAGAAAGGAGACCCAGCCTTGAGGACATTTTATGATCTCCTCGATCTACCCATGTCTGAAATGTCACTACTTTTGACTCCACCTAAATGAGCTAAAGAATTTTCACTTTTTCTTTTTATTGTTGCTTAAACTGGTTTGAATTGGTTTTCCTGACACTTGTTCCTAAGAGTCTTCGAGTACTGATTTACATTAATTCCCAATGGTAGACAGGGTAACCAAAGGAGAGCGGTGTAATTCGCTTCTTCCTGACATTTAAATGAAAATAGAGAGGGACACAACATACACGTACACATACCTATGTGTTGTGTGTGTCTGGGTAGGTCTTATTTTCGGGTAAACATGGTGTGTGTGTGAGAGAGAGAGAGAGAGAGACAGAGAGAGAGAGAGAGAGAGAGTGTGTGTGTGTGTGTGTGTGTGTGTGTGTGTGTGTGTGTGTGTGTGTATTTTTTCTATCTTCTGTTCAAAAGTGGTCTACCTGAAAAAAAGTCAGGCATAAAGCCCAAGAAAAACGAATACATTCTTTTCTTGCCCTTTCCTTTGGTTGGGTTTTCCCATACTTGTGAGAGAACTTTCAGATCTGAAAAGAGTCTGTAGCGGACACTTCATTCCTGACAGCTTATGATTATAAGACTGATTTTACTGGGAAAATTTTGAGTCTAGTCACTAGGAAGGCTGTGGAGAAAGCTATAAAATGAATACAATTCTCAGGCTTTCGCAATGTTATTTGGCCTCCCAAGGGTTTCCAAACCAGTCACATGGTTATGCAGGTAAGTGCCAACAGACAGATTGATGCATTTTCCTTCTTGAAAGAAAACCATGTTTGTGTGGGATCCATAAAATATGCAAATGAAGCCTCAAACTTCGGAGCATGTAAATTCAGGTGTTTTAATTTCCCTTGATGGGACAGATACAGCCATGGGAAGTTTCTGTGAGAGTTTTGTCACCTGCCATTTACAGGAATGGGAAGTTAGGCAGCAATTAGCCAAGGAGGGGGAAGCATTATCCACCAGCCTGAGAAGACCTCTCCGCACAGTTTGAGGTGTCCAGAAAGTGCCAGAACATGTTAGCACCAGCTACCCCCAAAATGCACAGATCCTCCCAGGAAGCTATTTGAAAAATGTAAAGAGAGGTCTAAATTGCAAAATGAAACATTGTTCTTCTGCTTGAAGAGCAGTCATTTGGCTGCTATTGTGTTTTTTTTAATTTACTGTAAGGATCTTTTATGCCACTGGGAACGTAACTGTGGCCTGTTTCGAAGACTTCTTGTAATTTTTGAAGACTTGTAATTTTTGTGGGAAATTACAGTTGGGCTTTCCGAGCCCTTTTTTCTTTTTCCTCTTTCCTTCCTTCTTTTGTTCCTTCCTCCCTTCTTCCCTCTCTCCCTCCTTCTCTCTCTCTTTCTTTCCTTTTATAGTTAACCAAATATTTTTTCTTTTTAAATTATATTTCTATTTTTTATTTTTTCAGTTATATTTGACATTCAATATTATTTTATACTAGCTTCAGGTGTACAATGTAGTTAGTGGTTAGATTTTTATATAATTTAAGAAATGATTCTCCCCAATTAGTCTAGTACCCACCTGGCATTATGCATAGTTATTACAGTATCAGTAACTATATTCCTTATAGTACTTTACGTCCCTGTGACTATTTTTTAACTACCAATTTGTACTGCTTAATCCCTTCACCTCTTTCACTCAGCCCCCCAACTCCCCTGCTTTCTGGTAACTATCAGTTTGTTCTCAGTATCTATGAGTCTGTGTTTTATTTTGTTCTTTAGAGTCCACATATAAGTGAGATCATATGGTATTTGTCTTTCTCTGTCTCATTTCACTTTGCTTAATACCCTCTAGGTCCATCCATGTTGTTGCAAATGGTAAGAGTTCATTCTTTTTTTTTTTAATGGCTGAGTTGATGGTCTGTCACCTCAGCAGGGTCTTTCTCATCAGTTCTCGCTATCTATCTTATCTATCTTCTTTGCAGTGCGACAGCCGTACTCACTGTGTAATCATGACATGTTGCTTATCCTTTTTGAGCCTTGCTTTTCTTATACGTAAAATATCATACTAATACCTATTTCATAGCTTTGTGGTAAAGATTAAAAATAGATCATAAATTTATCAATCCTTTGTAAATTAAAAAACACTCTAAACACATGAGATGTTATTTTGCAGATACCTAAGGGTGTGTTCTAGAAGCCACACAGTAGGTATTTTCTCTCTCTCTTTCTCTCTCTCTCTCTCTCTCTCTCCCCCCCGCCTCTCTTTACCTCCCTTCTTCCCTCCCTTTCTCCCTCTCTTTCTCTCCATAAGACTAGTTATATGTAGGGAAAATGTGACTTTATGGAATAAGTTTAGTAAAAATGCAATGGGTAGATTTTTACACTTTGGGACTTAGCCACTTTAATAATCAGAAGGGACCCAATTTTGAAGTATGGTAAGAATGCAAAAGGTTTTGAGTCCCTCAAAATGCTGACAAGGATAAGAGGAAGTTCCTGAAACTTATTCTTAGTTTCCTTGGTATTGGACAACTGTAGAATAGTAGTGAGCACACAGTTTGGGGGCCAGAACAAGCAGCATTTGAATCCTTGCCTGTAGGGCCTTATAGACACTCCCTTCCTCGCTGCCTCTGAGCAGTAATATTGGAATTAGAATACATACCAGAGAGGGTTAGTGTGAGGATTAAATGAGATAACGGCATGGAAAGCTTTTAACCTGGTGCCTGGCAAGAAGGGAATGCCAAGAATGCTATTATTTGAGGAAACTTGGGATTCTGGGAGAGTTAAAGAAAACTATTTTTTACAAGGCAACAGAGAAAAAAAGAGAGACATAAAAACTACCCAAGGCTGGCCCGGTGGCTCAGGCAGTTAGAGCTCCATGCTCCTAACTCAGAAGGCTGCTGGTTCAATTCCCACATGGGTCAGTGGGCTCTCAACCACAAGGTTGCCAGTTCAACTCCTCGAGTCCCGCAAGGGATGGTGGGCTCTGCCCCCTGCAACTAAGATTGAACACGGCACCTTGAGCTGAGCTGCCTCCCGGATGGCTCAGTTGTTGATTGGAGCGCGGGCTCTCAACCACAAGGTTGCCGGTTCGACTCCCGCAAGGGATGGTGGGCTGTGCCCCCTGCAACTGGACCTGGAGCTGAGCTGCGCCCTCCACAACTAAGACTGAAAGGACAACAACTTGAAGCTGAACGGCACCCTCCACAACTAGGATTGAAAGGACAACTTGACTTGGACAAAAGGCCTGGGAGTATACACTGTTCCCCAACAAAATCCTGTACCCCTGCCCCAATTAAAAAAAAAAAAATCTTAAAAAAAAAAACTACCCAAGGTTTGTCAGCAGATTAGACTATATCTTTTCTGCTTTCTACTTTCTGTTTTCTCTCTCCTTCATCGTCACCTCAACTGCTTGTTGCTCTGATTTTTCTATAAGCCCCGTATCCCAACAGGGAAACCCTGTGGAAATGAAATATGTAATATTTCCAACTTACAGAAAGCTTCCAGGAAGGGAAGCTCAGCTCCCAGGGAGGCCTTGCGTTAATCAGATGGGTGAAGAGTCTATTCCCAGCACGAGAGTGTTAGAAGGGAAGGTTAGAACAGAGGGGCAGGCCAGGGGAACTGGATGGATTCCCAGGTCCAACCGATTCCGGTCTTTCCAGTTCTGCTTCATCATGTTGTTGGAAATAAACTCCTAGAACATAAGATTCTGCCATTTTCAAAAAAAAAAGTTCCAGAGCCCCAGATAAATGTTATTTGGCTGATCAGCATCTTGAAGATGGTAAAACTGTTATCCTCACCATTCCTGCAAATAACCAAGGGTTGATGCTGGCTAAACGGGGAATATTTTAGAAATACCATAAGCAGTATTTTTAGCATTCGATCATAACCTGATCTTAGGATGGCCAAATACCATTTTACTTGCTTTCTTTCCCACTCCAAGCATGGGCTACAAATAATATTTCTATAGTGAATGATGGATCTCCTCATTGGTTTGAAAGAGAAATGAGGACTGTCTCTTATTCAACTTTCTATGCACAGTAACCACCACAGTGACTGGAATAGATAATAATCTGCATGAGCAGATAAGCGTAAGATTTCTCAAAAGAACAGTTTTGCTTTCAACAAAAATGCTAACTAGTTAGAGTTGTACACAGATAAACAAATATGGATGACTGAAGCCCTAATGTGCATCTTCCACTTCCTGAGAGCCTACTATGTGCTACACACTGTGCTAGGTGCTAGACACACAAAGTTAAACATGGCAGGGTCCCTGAATTCATGAGGTTTGTGAGGTTTCCGCCTGATAGGAAAAACGCAGATATTGGTCAAGTTCTTCGTTGCAGACAGCATCATACACTCGAGCTCGTTTAAACTGAGAGGGATTAATTAAGGCTTATAAATATCTCACAACATCATTGGGAAGAAACAGGCGCGAGGCCGAGCTTCCAGGACTCCATCAAAATAGCTGGCCACAGATAAGCTGTCATTGCCACCGGCAGGAACCTCTGAATGGGAAGCCATCACCACCACTGTGGACTCCGTCACCACACCTCATCTGCCATTATCAAGCCAGGAGAATGAATGGCCCCTGTTCTGCTTCTTTTCCTGTGAAACCTAGACCGGAATCCAAGTCAAAGAGTCCTGCATGCCCAACAGACTATAAATCAATATCTGCACTCTCGCACAAGAGGCTGGAAAGTGAAGGCATCTCAGATGGGAACTGGAGATTTCTACCATGGGAAACTATCAGAACAACAGAGAAGCTATGCAAAAGATTTTGGGCCACTGTGAATGACAGTTGTTCACCCAATGATTAAATAAACAACTCCAGTATATACTCCAGTATAAAGTGAGAATGATGTGCACTCAGAGAAGGTTTAAATAACCTAGCATGATGGAGCCCTCGTGGAAGTTCATTTCCTGATTTGGGCTTTGACTGAGTAGGATGTAGCCAGGGAAAGAAAACATTCCAGTGACATCCAACATTCCGAAAAATATTTATTCAAATATATGTGAACCCACTGGCTTTGTGCTGCGTACGGAGCAGACCGTTGTGAGCAAAATTACCCCACACCTCGCCCTGATAGAACACACAGTGTAGGGCAGCAGCCGAAAAGCTACAAGCATTTCCTAGAAGACATGTACCTGACATCATGTGCTATGCTGAGGGAGATGCCAAGTTGGCCTTATTGTCTTCTGTCCTCACCCTCGCGGCTGAGTGGACACTGGCCTGAGGACAGCTAATCCATACGTCAGCCAGTGACCTCTGAGTTGGCACAGAGCAACACTTTTTCTAAACAGAGACCATGGTGATCAGCTGCCGAAATCTGATTCTCTCTTTCTAAGGATTGAACTGGGGGGCAAGTGAGCTAATTCATTAGTTGATGAATAGAACTGGAAGCAGAAAAGACTCATGTGCACCTCAGACAGCAGGAGTTAAGAGGAACCAAGGGAGAACTCAAGTTACGTGTAAACTGAAGACACAAAATCTATGAGTTACAGGAATGATGCCCTGGCCAGAGGACGTGCGAGTTCATCGGAAAGGAACAGTAGAAGCCGAGGCAGCATGGGGCTGAGTGTCAGGGATGGCAGAAGATCGATAACCTCCTGCTCAGCAGGGTAGGGAGAAAACCCAGTCCAGGAGCTGTGCTGGGCCCTCCCATTTCCTGGGCTCTGTTCCAGTCTCTGCAAGGCCTGCCTGTATGGCTGGGCCTGTGATCCAGGGAGGTCCTGTCTTTTCAATTCCCACCTGCAAATTTTCCTGACCGTCCTAGGAGGTAGCTTCCCAGCATCTCTGTCCCATGCGTCAGCAAACACAGTGGAAGTTGAAAGGTCTGGAATTTGGCCCAACCAACATGGAAAGGCGAAAATATTGTTCTGAAAATGAAAAGGGAAACCAGAGTTAAACATTAATTGATAACGATTTAAAGCTGAGATTTAATTGCATTTAATTTATATCTATATGTTTGTTTCTTACCCAAATGCTATATGGTGTTCATTGACTTCAGTTGCTGTGAAAGTGCTCCTAACAATGAATGAAATGGCGCAGGCCATGATCACACCCTCCTGCTCCAATATCCTCTGACCCCCTGGCTCCCTTCCCGGAGATGAGGTTTGGTGCATGAAAGAGGTGGGGTCGCCAGGAACGCAGAGAGCAGGAATGCGTGTTTTATTTGATAATTGTAAAGGAAACCTATTTGACATTCAGACAATACAGTCGTTCTTTCTTAGCCTCTGCATGTAATGAAATGCTAAACACATATCTGGTGCTCTTAAATGCACATTGATTGATAATGTTTAAAATCAAAGGATGTTCAAATAAAAGTTTTTGCTTCTGTTAGATTGGAGAAAGAAAGGCTCTGGGTTACTGTTCTAAGTGGCATAGCCTTATTCTATTACTGGACCTTTTTCTTTAGCATAGAGAGTTTATTGACCTTCTGCCTTCACTGAGCCTGAGCCCCCGTCTGCCTCGGCTTCCATTGTTCCTGAGAAGCTGGAAGGCTGAGAGGTACGGATGGGCAACCAGGAGAGAAGGGAAGAGGAACCAGAGCCCCAGGGACAGGTGAGGGCCAGACCAAGTGGTGACCCAGCAGGAGTTACAGTGGATGTGGAGATACGACTAGAGCTTGGCCAGGGTCATTTTGGCACGCATTCATTCAGCAAAGATTTAATGAGAGTGAAGACATAGAACTAGAAGATTTAGTCTCTGTTCTCAAGTTGTTAGAAGCTCGGGAGGCTGACCATCAGGGTGATCTGTATGAGATGGCATACACAGAATGTTACAGAAGAAAAGCCCAGCCTAGTGAAATGGACTGGGCAAAGCATGACAGGATGACTCCTCAATGGGCCAGCTATGTTCATGTATGGGCTTCAGTGCCATCTGACGGGAGGAAGTTAGAGAGAGGTGACTGGCAAAGAACACCAACAAAAAACTGGGGCCATGTCACCCCGGCAGAACGTCAGTTAGGAAGTCTACTACTTCCATTATAATAATTAGCTAAGAGCTCTTCTTCATTGAGCACTTACTATGTGCTAGATACTGTGCTAAGCACTCTCTTTGCTTTTCTCCTTGAATCCTCACAACCAGCCTACGAGGGAGGGATTTTCTGGGGGAAGGACACCGAGTCACGGGAGGTTAAGTACCAAGTCACTGTCACACAGCTAGCACATCTTAGGGCAGGGGTCCAACGCAGGTTGGCTCCCAACTGCTGCTCTCGTGGACCCCCCAGGGCTCTGTTCACATCTAGGTACACGGGCATCTAGAAACACAGCCGGTTCTGATCCCCACTTGCTCTGGTGGGAACACTGACTAGAATTTGAACATGCTGTCTTCACACAGCCTAGGATCAATGGCACCTTGGGCCAGGACAGTTCCTGTATCGGGAGAATGAGGGGGGAATTAGCTCTCTGAGGTCTCACCTCCAACCAATATTCTGTTCGAGATGTTTTGGATGTTAAACCAAGTTCAGTCGATCGACACAAAACAGAGGGGTGAGGCAGACAGAGGATAGCACAACAGAGGTGGTTCTAGATTCGAGAGATTCAAGGTTGCCTTTCAACAGTCACATTGCTGAAATGAAAGGTGAGGGTCAGAGAAGGCTGGGGACATCGACAAACCTTGCTGAATGGAGCATGGTCAAGTGGTAGAAACATGAAAGGCTCATTGTTAGTCACACAAAGAAGCAACCCATACTGGTAACAAAAAGAAAACTAGGGCTGAATGTCTTTGAGACTAGGGAAATAAGTTTAAAGAGATTTTTTTATGTTTAATGGAAGCAGTTGGTTTTACCTTTAAGATTCCCATCTTCATTGAACCTTGTCCTTTTGTCCCAATATTCCGTTCCAATAGGGATACTTTATCGAATGTCCACTGTGAAGAAACAGGTTCATTTGAATAAAATTAATGTGATAATCAATCTTTAAACTAGAAACTAGAGGGCCAATTTGTCTTGATCAATCATGTCACCATCTAGATGCTGATTTATTTCTGTGGCTTTTCATTCTCCTTCCCTCAAAATCCCCCCCATCCCACTTCACTGCCATTTTTTACTCTGTTGCCCTTGCATTCAGTCCGTTCTCAGCAGGCACAACTGCAGAGGTAGCAAAGGCGACTCCAGCCTAGATCTTGCTTGCTTGTGCCCCAAGAGCTTCAAACACAATTCAGACAGAAGACGTGGGAGTTCAACAAAGGGAGTGAGCCTTCCAACTGAAGAGAATCAACTTGGCCTCGTGGAGGGGTAACTGGTCCCTGAAAGGAGGCAGCTTTCAGTCAAGGAGGGGATATTCAGGGGCAAGAAAGTGAAATGTAAGGGCTGGAAGAGAGGGATGGAAGTGTGGGTGGGAACTGGAAGAGAGGGAAGAGAGGGACGCAAGAGCCAGAGGGAGGATGAGTTAGTTGTACAAAGATGGGCCTATGAAAGCGGCCACTTGCTCTGTCCATCGTACTGTAGTTGGCCCCCCCACCCTGCATCTATCTGGGGTCCTGAAACAGTGGATGGTGCTGAACCCTCTATATACTATGTTTTTTCCTATCCATACATGGCTATGATCAAGTTTAATTTATAAATTAGACGTAGTAAGAGTTTAACAATAATAATAATAAAATGGAACAGCTATAGAACTGTAATAAAAGTTATGTGAATGACTTTGGGGCCATTATTAAGTAAAAATAAGTTACTTGAACACAAGCACTGTGTTACTGTGACAGTCGATCTTATCACTGAACGGATACTAAAGTGGTTGGGAGGGGGTGGGGGGAAGCATGTAGAGTGTGGAGACAAGGGGATGATTCACATCCCACGCGGGATGAGAAGGATGGCTCGAGACTTCATCACGCTACTCAGAACAGCAGGCAATTGAAAACTTATGAATTCTTTGTTTCTGGAATCTTCCACTTAATATTTTCATACAGCAGTTGACCAAGGGTAACTGAAACCTCACAAAGTGAAACCAAGGAGAAGGGGGCATGACTGCATTCTGATTGTGCACTTGGGCTCCTGGGGACAGAGGTGTTAGCAAGGTCTTTCTCCCAAGTCTTCCCAAAATAAAGCTCCCTAAGAATGCTTTGCGCTTTGAGTCACTCCCAGTCACGTGTCCGTGTGTGTGTGTGTGTGTGTGTGTGTGTGTGTGTGTTCTAAGCAATGGTTCTCAAACTTTAGCACACATCAGAATCTCAGATTGTTGGGCCCACCCAGCAAGTTCTGATTATCAAACTCTGCAGGTCGAAGGGGACACCAGAATTTGCATTTCTGACAAGTTGATACTGCCAGTCTGCTCTAAAGTACTCTTAAAGGACCAGTAAAGCATATGAGTAAAAACTACCTTTGTTTTAGTCAGGAATGGGGTGCCCTGGTCTACAGCAGCTGGTTAGCAGCTCCTCAACCTGGCACTCTCCCATCTGTCCTGAGGGTGTCATCAGTAAACTTGCACTTAAACACCTCCTGTACCCAGGTAGCCCGGGCAGGTGGCACCGGAAGAAGTTAACCAGAGTAATTGCTGCATCTGGCATCCAAGGCTGAGCTGGGTCCTGGAGACGGGCGCCCTGAGCCTGTGTGGGTACCTCCCTGCTTGTTTCCTGCTGAGGGGAGGCCCACCTCTTTGTCACCTTGCTGTTTGCTCCTGTTTGCATCTCATTCTCCCAGCAATTGCTCAGCCTCTGGCACTACCAGCTCAGATCTTATTTTCCATTTATGATTGTTAAAGAAAAGAAAACAAGAATCTCTTTCACAATAATCTCCTGGAAGTTTAGGAAGCAGGGGCCATCTGACAGGTCATTTTTGATCAAAAGAAAATCTTTGAAATGTATATGAAGGTAGTAATTTCCTTCATGTTTATCACGGAGAATTTCTAAAGCGGTAATACTGCTCTCTCTTTCTCCAATAAGCTCATAAATCTGCGGCACAAATTTTATTTGGGATCAGTGGGTGAAGGGTAGCGAGGGAGAACTTGGAAAGAAGAGTCCTTTACAAATCACATTTTGAAAAGATTACATATTTGTCTATTCCAAGAAAAGCTACCAGATATGTAGGCTGTCATGTTAATAGTCGTTCTCTATGGTGGTAGAATTATGTGTGGTTTTTATTTATTCTTTGCTATTGTGGGTATTTTGCAGTCAGGGAAAAAAAGAAAAGCATGTGTTTTTTAAATCAATCTTAGGTTCCATTGCCTTTGGGGTGCGGTGCATGTGCAGGAGCCCAAACCCACAGGCAAATGGTGAACAAGAGAGAAAGGTCTGAGTAGGAAAAGACGGTCTGCAGGTCAGAGTTCAGGAGAAATAGTTGTCTGCAGGTTCCTGCAGAATCTGTTCCTTAGAGAAAAAATTTAAAAATATATAATTTTGTTTCTGAAATGGGAACAGACATTTTAATCCAGGAGATAAAACAGCCTTCCTGAGTGTCCTGTTTAGGAAAGGCAGGGGTGTGGTGAACTGGAGGCGCTCTCTGTCCCCTAGACCACCCTGGCCCCCCTGGTCCCGGGCAGGCCCCTAACCCTGGGGCCACGAGGTCCTCACCTTCCTCCAGGAACACCTCTGAAATGCAGTGAAGAGCCTCAACGACTGGTTTTTTTATGATTTTGCTGAACCAAGCCCTGGCGGGCCTCTTCTCCTGTGGAGAGGATCTTAGTTCTTTTCTTTCTCTCTCCTTTTCTTCTTTCCTTTCTCCGTCTCTCTGTAAGGAGGAATTACACTGATGCTGGTGGGTCCTGTACAGTCTCCCTTCCTCTGTGCCCTGCCCTTTTCTCTTCACTTGAGCGGCTCAGCTCTTCCCCTCTATGTCCCAGCTCTGGGAGATGCACTGACCTGAGTCACCTTCTCAGCTCACAGGGCCCTCTCCCTCCACTGCGAGCCTCACAGCTTGGCCTGGCCGCTCCCCATACATCTGTTGGCGTTCTCTGTGGATCTTTCTTAGATTCTTGAACTGGAAGTCACCTATACAAGTCAATGATGTATAATTAACAGTCAAATGAAGGCACCGTAGAACAGCAAGATCGTATTTCCTAGCTATCAATTGGCAAAGATTTTTAAATGATCACGTGTGGAGTTGCAGGATACATTCTCTCCTGGGAGGGTGTTGGGAGTATAAATGGATGCATTGTACCTGGAGGGCAATTTGGCCATGAATTTATAGACCTTCAAGACTACGTCGTACCTCTTGACCTAGCAACTCCACTTCTAGTAATCAATCGTAAGGAAATCATCAGAGATGGACATGAACAATTATGTACAAGCTGTTTGTGAAAGCATTATTTATATTATTTTAAGAGGAACAAAAATGGGGATTGATTAAATAAATGGATAATCGCTGCATACAACGGAATACTATACAGTGGTTAGAAGTCATGTTGCAGAAGTAGATTTGATGCCATAGGAAATGGTTCGTGCTAAATTGCCAAATGAATACTGAATTGTACACCTAGCCTGCCATTACCACAGCCCTCTCCTGAGCAGGAATTCAACAGCTACTTGCATTTGTGACATGTGACACCTCCTCTTGCCCTCACTACCCTGAAGCAGAGGTTTTTGGTCTAGAAGACAAAATCAGCTTTTCCCTAAGTAGCTTTTTAAAAAATTGTAATAAGTGAAAGAGAACCCAAACCCAACAGGCTTAGGAACAAAAGGTATTTAATTGGCTACTAACCCAAAGGCAGGGCTGGATTCAGTTGAGAAACCATCTAGTACTTCAACAACGTCACTAAGGACCCAGTTTCTTTCTGGAGAAGTTATTTATCTCTCCCCCCATTTTCCCTTCTGAATTGCCCCAGACTTGATCACTGACAGAGATAAATGCCAATTTTTAATCTCTGCAAAGAAGCTGCTGGAGTAGTCCCTCATTTTATTAGACCCTTAGATGGAGCAGGATGCAGAGGCTTTCTTCACTTCCCTGCAGGGAGCTGGCAGCATATTTAGGCTTATTTTCACTTTATGGCTGCAGTCATTGCCTCTTTACCTCGTATCTTCCAGAGGAGGCGAGAGAAGCTTGGTAGCTTTTGTGCAAGTTCTGGGTTCAGTACTCTCACTTGCCTAAATCCTTTCATGTGACCCCGACCTCCTCAGTGAATTTGAGGGGATGGGATGGGACGCCCTAATTGGCTACAGCTTGGTTATGAGAGGTGAAAGAGGGAATCCATGCCGAAATCCAAACACATATTACATAAAGAAAAGACAGTTAAGTAAATATGGAAAATGTTAAATAAAGTTACTCAGATTTCTTCTCAGCCTTCCATATGCTAATGTGCACTATAAACCACCAGAAAAGAGGTGGGAAGAGGGAAGACATAATATGTAATGCTTTACACAGAGCCCAACTTGGAGACATAAGTAAATAAGGAACCTAAGGAAGATCAGTGCCTATAAAGTAGAGCGAGCATACATTGAGTCTGCCTGGGACAGTCTCAGTTGATACCTGTTACTCTGGGTAAAAATTATGGCATAATTATGATTAGCCCTCACGGTCACTTTCAGAAGAATCTCAGTTTTAATGACAAATAATATGGTCACCTCCAGTGACCTGTGCTGAGGACTCCATTTGCTCCATGTTGAATTGTGAATCATTGACCCAATCAGATCTTCTCTTGAGGGTTGTGCGTTTGAAACTTAGAAAGAGAGCCACTAGGGGAGAAATCAAAACAGAGAAGCGGAAGCAGCAGCGCCACAGACCCAAGGCCTGTGGGTCAGCAGAGTGTGCTGCTCCGAGGATGGCAGCAGTGGGAAGGGTGGGGATGTGTGGGAGGGAGATGGCCCCCCCATGTGCCCTGCCGCCCCTGACAGGTGGGCTGCGAGCATGCGTCCTATGTCAGCTTTCTTCTCCGCAGGATGCTTGCACAACCCTCGTCCCACAGCTCGTCTGAATACATCTGCACAGCCCAGAACGGCCTTTCTCAGAGTGGTGCTCAGCCCTGGCTACTTGTACATCACAATCACCTGGGCAGCTTTTAGGGTACGCAGACCAGCAGAACACCTCCACCCCTTTTCCCAGGTTTTTGATTTATGAAAAACGATGTTTTCCAAAATATTGTGAAACCAAATTTCAAAAACCTCGTTTGTTCCCGATGATAAGATTACAGCGTGTTTTAATATATCCTCTTTTGTTCTGTGTCGTATTTTCCAAAACTGAAGCAAGGAACAAATATTTCTTTTGTATCAAGAATATAATAGTTATTTAAAAAAACAAAGAAGTAGAAAGAAAGCCTTACTGTTGCAGTCAGTTGATCACCAAGGGTAACAAGAGAATAGGGGAGGGAACAGTCCTTTCAAAAACTGATGCTCAGGACTGCATATCCACATGCAGAAGAATGAACCTGGACCCTTACCTCACGCCATATACAAAACATGGCTCATAGACCTGAGTGTAAGAATTAAAATTGTGAAACTCTTCCTAGAACACATAAGCATAAATACTCACAACCTTGGGGGAAGCAATGGTCTCTTAGATATAACAGAAATAGCATACAAGACATAAGTAAATAAATAAATAATCGAACCTCATCAAAAGTCAAAACTTCTGTGCTTCAGAAATCACCATTCAGAAATTGAACATACAACCTATAGAATTGAAGAAAACATTTGCCAATTGTATATCTGATAAGGGACTCATACCCAGAGTATATAAAGAAGGCTTATAATTCAACAATAAAAAGACAAATGATATAATTTTAAAATTGCAACTGATTTCTATAGACAAGATGGACACATAGCCAATAAGCACGTAAAAAGGTGCTCAACATCTGGTATGACATATATGTTAATTAGCTTGATTTTGGTGCTTATTTCACAGTGTATACATATATCAAACCACAAGTGGTACACTTTAAATATATACAGTTTTTGTTTGTTAATGACACCACAATAAAAGAGAGGAAATGTACTCAATATTAACAGTCCTTAAGGAAATGAAAATTACGAGATACCTACCTGAATTCACACCCATTAGTGTGGCTAAACAGAAAAGACAGACAATAACAAGTGTTGGTGAGGAGAAATTGGAATTCTAATACATTCCTGGTGGGATTATAAAATGGTGCAACCACTCTGGAAAACAATTTGGCAGTTCCTCAAATAGTTAAACACACAGTTACCATGTGACCCAACAATTTCTTTCCTAGGTATATACCCAAGAGAAATGAAAACATGTGTCCACACAAAACTTGTACATGAATGCTCATAGTAGCATTATTTGTAGTAGCCCAAAAGTGGGAACTGAAATTTCCATCAGCTGATGAATGGATACACCAAATGTGGTATCTCCATACAATGGGATATTATTCAGCTATAAAACAAGGAAGTACATACTACAACATGAATGGAACTTGAAAATTTGATGCTAAGAGAAAGAAACCCATCACAAAAGATCACATATTATATGAGTCCTTGTATATGAAATATTCAGAATAGTCAAATCCACAGAGACAGAAAATAGATTAGTAGTTGCCGAGGGTGGGGGTGGGGTGGAAGGAATGACTGCTAATGGGTGTGGTATTTCTTTTTGGAGGGATGAAAATGTTTTAAAATTAGAAAGTGGTGATGGTTGTGCAACTCTGCGTAACTGTGAATACAATGAAAACAACTGAATTGTACATTTTAAAGGATGAACTTTTGGGTATGGAATTATAGCACAATAAAGCTGTCATTAAAAAAAACCAAACCAACAAACCAATAAGCAAGAGTCAGTGGTAAAAGAATGTGGGAGTAAACTGGGGGCATTTTCAGAGGTACTGAGGTTGGAAGTGTGGGAAGGGCTGGGAAAGAATAAAAATGAGTGGAAGTATGAGTGTGAGGGTCCCTGAGCTCAACTCCGTCTCACTTCAACTGGTCCACTGGTCTGAATTCTCTCAACTGTCACAGTGTTCTTGACTGAGGGGCTAATTATACAAGGTCAGACAGTTAACCTCACAAACTTGTTGCAACGATGTTCCTAACCTATTTTTGATATCGGGGGATTATTCATTATGAATTTGTACCAACTGGACAAACAGTTAACCAAGTTTACTATTTGGAAGTGCTGGAAAAGCTGCATGAAAAAGTTAGACGACCTGAACTTTTCTCCAACAATTTATGGCTCTTGCATCACGACAATGCACCAGCTCACATGGCACTGTCTGGGAGGGAGTTTTTAGCGAGTAAACAAATAACTGTATAGGAACACACTCCCTGCTCACCTGATCTGGCCCGCATTTACTTCTTTCTTTACCTGAAGATAAAGGAAATATTGAAAGAAGACATTTTGAAGACATTCAGGACATCCAAGGTAATACGACGACAGTTCTGATGGCCATTCCAGAAAAAGAGTTCCAAAATTGCTGTGAAGGGTGGACTAGGCACAGGCGTCAGTGCATAGCTTCCCAAGGGGAGTACTTCGAAGGTGACCGTAGTGATATTCAGCAATGAGGGATGTAGGACTTTTACTAGGATGAGTTCGTGAACTTCATTGTCTGACTTCATATCTTGCTAATTCATCTGCTCCTATTTTTTAAAAATAAACTTTATATTTTAGAACAGTTTTAGATTAACAGAAAAATTGTGAAGATAGTACAGAGCCCCCACATACCCACACCCAGTTTCCTCCACGAGCAACATCTCACATTAAATATGGCATATTTGTCACAATTAATGAACCAAGAGTGATACATGACTCTTAACTAAAGTCCATACTTTGTTCAGTTTTCCTTATCTAATGTCTTTTTTCTGTTCTGGATCCCATCCAGGACACCACATGTCATTTAGTCGTCAAGTCCCCTAAGGCTCCTCTTGGCTGCGACAGTTTCTCAGACTTTCCTTCTTTTTGATGACCTTAACAGTTTTGAAGAGTACTGATCAGGTATTTTGTAGAATGTTCCTCTATTGGGATTTGTCTGATGTTTTTCCTCATAATTGGACTGTGGTAATAGGATTTTTGAGGAAGGTCACAGAGGTAAAGTGCCATTTTTTATCATATATCAAGGGTATGTATTATCAACATGACTTATCACTGGATGTTGACCTTGATCACCACCAGGCTGAGTAAATATTTGTCAAGTTTCCGCATTTGCAAATGTACTCCTTTCCCATCCTTTTTCATCCTCTACTCTTGGGAAGGAAGTCACGATGCCCAGCCCACACCAGGGAAAGGGGAGGAATGCTCTACCCCCACTTCCTTGAGGCAGTGTATACAGAAAGCTCTAAATTATTTGGAATTCTTCTGCATAGAAGATTTGTCTTTTCTCCTCCATTTATTTATTCAATCATTTTTTAAATATCAGTGTGGATTTATGAATATTTATACTTTCGGTTATAGTGTAAAGTATGTTTTGGGGTGTTTATTTATTTATTTTTTCAACTTGTTCCAACTTTGGCCTTTGGGAGTTCTCTCAATCAGCCTGCTCCCATAATTGTGGTGTTTTGTTGTGCTTTGTGAGCCGTTCCTTACTCTCTGGCAGTACAAAATACTATTTTTTTAAGTTATTATTACAAAAAAATCTCAATCAAGCAGAAAAGTAAAGAGAATAGTACAAAGCCACCTCACATAGAAACCTCACATCTCTTAGGTTTAACAACTGTTAACATTTTTTTGACTTCTCTACCTCATCTGTTCCTGTTTTTATGTCTAACAGATAAAGATTTAAAAAACATAACCACAGTATCACTATCACACCCAATAAAATGCTAATACCTGAATATCACCTATTACACGTCATGCTTAATTTTGCCTGTCTTTAAGCAAAGTATATTTACAGTTGGTTTGTTCAAATCAGGTTTACGATGGATTTGGCTAATTGTATGGTCATGGTGCTATTTAAGATGTTCACCTACCTTCAATATTTCTTATAAACTAGAGTTAGATCTAGGAGCTTGACTATATTTCCCCCAAAGTTAAAAACACTAAAACACCCTGCATCAGACTTTTCATGTTGATGGAACTCACTCTGATGGAAGTGAATGGCCTCCAGGGCCCACATTTAGGAGGAGGAAGTGAGAGACCCAGAGGAAGGGGACAGGCGTTGGCTTTAAAGCTTTGAAGAATTCACAGCCACGGTGCACAGTGCAGATGCCAGGAGAGACTTCACCAGGCTCGGATTTTACTAGGGTTTTGATTGTTCTTACTAGTGTTCTGGTTACTGAGTTCCACCGATTTTTATGGACTTCCCCAGCTCCGTTTTCCTATAAGCCCTACTATTTTTCAGCATGCCATTTTGTAGAACTCAGGGTTTTTAGCAAGGTACATATGACATTAGAGTAGAAATGCTGGCACATCCTAATTGAAAAAGAATCAGGACAGTCCTGGAAATCACAGGACGTTGGTTTATCTCGATGTCCAAGCTCCTCCTACCCTGCTTCCATTCCTGTACCCCCTGACTGTCCTCTCGAGGGGACCTCTGGGTCACTGGCTTTCTTGGTGGTCCCCCGGGAGAGGCCCAGGCTGGAGACTGACCTCGGGTCCTCCTCAGGACCCCTGCCTGGCAAGGCCTGGCCAGTGTTTCTGTCTTCTCTTGATTCCCCTGGTTCTGCTTCCTTTACTCCTGCAGGCCCCAGCCCTCAATCAGGGCAGCAGGACCGGTTTCTTTTATGAAATATCATGGATCAGCTGCCTGACTGATGCCCAATTTGAGCACCCTCATCATTGTACTAAAAGGGCCTTTCGGAAATGTTCATTGATGGTGATGGGGCCAGCATTAACAGACCAAGCCCAGGAGACATCTAGTGTGTGCTGGGTGCCGCTGTTCTCCAGCAAAACAGTGGAGAGACTGCTGCCTGGGGAGGTGCCTTCCTGATTCATCAATGGTGCTGGGAGAAAGGGCTTTCCTTTGACTTTCTCTGTTTCTCTATTTTATTCCCTTCCCCCCCTAACCCCATCAGAGTTTCAACAAGTGATTCCAAAGTCTCGGTGCAAGTATCTTAAGCGCCATTGAGAAAATGAAATTTAAAATGTACACTTTGTAAAACACAAGAACACTTGGTGCTTTTAGGAAAAGGGCCAGAATACAGGTGTGAAATCAAACCACGATCAACTCTCCAGAAAGAGGTGATCCAGCCCTGGCACCCCCCTTTTCCAGTTGGGGGCCCATTTCCTCCCTATTCCAAAGCCAGGGCCACACCACCAGCGGCCTCCTTCAGCACATTCAGTCAAGTACACAGAGGCTGGTGTGAGGGCTGCTCTCTGCTTTGGGAGAGTGTCCCCCGGAAATGTCCCAGCTGTCCTCCAGGCAGGGAAAATTTGGGGGAAGGCATCTTGGGCTCTAGCTGCTCTACCCTGCCCTATATTCCATGGTGGAGGACTCGCTGGAGTGGTCTGTGCCATGTCCCTCCAGGTTTCACCCCAGCCATGGTCCCCATACTCAAGGCTCCAGGAAGTTTCTGAGGTTCTTGACTTACACAAGGTAGGGAGAAGAGGAAGCCCCACTCCTCACTGCCTAGAACTTGGGAGGGCCATGAACTTCCTTCTAGTCCCAACACCCTTCCCTCTCTTTCTTGGGATACTTTCTTGTAATTCCTTTCCTGCTTTCCTGAAACTCCATTTCCTCCATTTAGACATTCTATTCCCTCCCTCAGAAATCATGTCCCAGGTTTCTTCTTCTGTCTTCCACGTTTCCCAGCTTCCAGAACTTCCTGGAACTGAGTAGAGAGCTGAGTAGAGAGAGCTGAGCAGCTTTAATTTCCTAAGTGGAGGCTAATCTCCAGCCTCCACCACCACCTGTTTAGGTGACTTTAAGCAAATGGCAGACATACCCTTAGCTCCTGTTCATACATTGGTCAGATAGACATAAAACTCACCCATTTCTTGGACTCACTGTAAAAATGGGCTTGTGGAGAGGTGACCAGTATTACTGTCATTATTTTAGCTTTCAGGGCAGGGTTCCCGGCCCATTCAGCAGCAGTAGCACCTTTCCTACAGGTCAGACCTCAAGGCTGCAGGTTGGTCGGCCTGGATGGGACGTACCTGCGGAGCCCCACCTTCTCAGCCAGGTTCCTGGTTCCGGACTCAGCCCCCCCAAGAGGCCGCCATGCTGCTGCTCCACTTTCAAGGATCTACTTAATTGCTTGTACCGTCTACATCTTTCCCTTTCAGCCCAGACCCCTGCGTGCTCTGCAGACCCAGAGAATTGGGGTCCCAGTCCTTAGCCTGCCTACCTGGCCTTGCTTGCCTACCATTGTCTTCCAGCTCCAAGGGAGGACCTTTCCCCAGCTCTTCTCAAGTACGCCCCGACTTTCAACTCACAGTGCCTGCGGAGGGATCTTCGGAGGGGTGCGAGGCACGCATGTGACAGTTCTAGAGTCAAGCATGGCTCCTTCAGAACTTCTAGTTCAGCTGCTGGAAAATAAAGTATTACAGGGTGGGGTGAGAGAGAACCGGATATGCCATTCCTTACAAAGCTCCTCTTGGAAGTACAGTGGTGCCACAATACATCTGATGACATTTATCTTCCTCTGAGTTCAATTTCTTTTTCTGTTTCCCAAAACTTGTATCTGGAACACAGGCCTGGTGAGGCAGGCCCCAGGGTGTCTCAGAACTCACTGAGAAGCACAAGATGTCAGGGTGGCCAGAAACCAGGGACAGGGAGCAGTGTGCCTTCTCCAGATGAATTTTGCTGAAGGGTGGTGTCCCCTCCCACCCTCTGAACTCCCAGGAAGCTTCTGTGTGTGGAGCAGCAATTCAGCGTCCACTTGGTAAAAAGAGCTTTTTTATTTATTGACTGGCAAAATACTCTATTTATCAAACCATTTGGGTTTCCTCTGAAGATAAACTGGAGGAAAGACCCAAAATGAAAATTAAAGCTTTAATGCAGTCTTGCAGACTTCTGCTTCATTTCTTTGTAAATTGAGTGCGATAAAACACATCAGCTGCCGCCTGCATAAAGCAGCTGTATAATTTTCTTTTGTGCAAGGAACTCATTCTGAAGTATAAGTCTTCTCACCTAAGTCTAACAATGGTGGATGGCTCCCATACACTAATTACGTCTTCCTTTATATCTTTGGCTTGAACTCTAATTTGCTTACAGTTTAATGAACACCAGTTCTCGCTGCGAAACATCGAAGTACCTGGGAGATTGAACACTTAGACAGTCAAATGCTCTCACTTCTAACACTCATCTTCAAACTCTCTGCATTCTAAACAGACTTCTACAGGAGAGTTGCTCTTTAAAGGCCTGTGAATCACTTTTGAGCAGTAACTGTACAGTTAAATTAAAAGCCATGATCTGGCAGAAGACTTGGGTTGTGTTGAAAAAAATAAGTTTTAAAAAAGGGATTTCGTAGTTTACGTAGCAGGCAGGACTTGCCAGCTTCCAGCTTTGCTTGTTGCAAAAGCTACATTATTTTTATGGCTGTTTGTTTCCCCAACTTTGGTTTTCCCAACAGTTTGCCCAGAAAGTCTCCTTCACGTACTTCATCTGTGTTCTCCCTTCACCTCTGAGAATTTTGAAAATGAGGAACAGAGGAGAAAGAGGTGAAGGCTCCAACGTGGGCCTAGCACCTCATTTCCAGGGTCTGTCCCCTTTCAACACTTTACTCCTGGAAGGGTAATGCTGAGTGTTAACCTAAAAATTAAAAGCCTTTCAAAGTAAGAGGCAACAAGCATTTTTGCTCCAAAAGACCCATTAGAGCTGATTTTCCGGCTAGGTCTTATTTTCAGGGAAACACGGTAGGAAACAAGGCAATGGGTATATATGAGAAAAAGAAGGGGAGCAAATACATCAACAGAAGGAGGGCATTTCTATTGGTGCAGATAAACTAACAGAGTGATGCAAATTCTAAACAATGTTTTAAATTTATAAATTATAAATGATAGTGATACTGTACAGTGATAAATTATAGTGATAGTTATTTAAGTTATAAATTATAGTGATAATTTATAACTGCTTTCTTGTTACCTTTGCAAACAGTTCTTTTCTTTTGTAAACGGTACTCTTTGGTTTCTCAATGTTGCTTTAGGCCCAGTCCAAAGATTATTTTGCCTTGTTTTAATATTCCAACGATTTGAGGCGTAAGACATGCAAGGCAATTCCTCCGGGATGGCAGCTGCAGCTCCATTTTAAAGTGGCTCCGTTTACATTATTTTGGCAGGAGGTTAGTTACTTTGATGGCAGATGATCTCTGTATAATTACAGCTAATGGTGCTCATGCATTTCATTTTACTATGACTTCCCAAAGTGCGGTATTTGAGATGAAGGACCATTCAGGTGCATGGCCTGGAGAACTCAATACAGATTCTGATTCGGCAGGTCTGGGGTGGGACCTGAGTCTGCCCGTCTGAGGAGCGCACGTGTGAGGCTGGGGCTGCTGGTGTGAGTCCCTTTACCTGCATTATCCAGTTGTGTCTTCATTACCACCTATTAGGTAAATACCCTTTCACTGACGAGGCCATTACTGGGAGAGTCGGTAATAGACCTGAGGTCACCTGTCTGTAAGCCGCAGAGCCTGGATCTCATTTACTTCAGTCTGACTCTGTCCGCAGCCTGAACACACCTGCTGTCCACACCACCTCCCTTTTTCAGTAGGTGCTCTTGTGAAGAGAAAGGTATGAAATGAATTTGACACACTGATCTTAATCCAGAGAATTCTGTGGCCAGGCCTTGTTCCAGCCCAGAAACCATCTCTTCATGTATCCACGTGGTCAGTCAAGGTGTGCGTCCACCCGGGCGCGGCTGTGTTGCCGAAGAGACCCCCACATCAACAGGCGCTCACTGGGTGCCTCACCTAGGCCAGCCCAGAGCTCCCAGC
This sequence comes from Rhinolophus hipposideros, assembly GCF_964194185.1. Taxonomy (NCBI): domain Eukaryota; kingdom Metazoa; phylum Chordata; class Mammalia; order Chiroptera; family Rhinolophidae; genus Rhinolophus; species Rhinolophus hipposideros. The sequence continues at coordinate 23,783,174 of NC_138062.1, forward strand.
AAGGCAAGGGAGGAGCTCTCCCGTCACATCTCTAGAACTTTCGCAGCTGCCGAAGAAACCAATACTCTTTTTGTTACTTTGGGTCAGAATACTCCGAAGTGATTGTAGGCGGAAGAGGTAACTTTTGCCCCTCACTTAAAGATTGCAAATGGCACAATATACCTCCTAGGTATATGTGCTTCTCCAATTTGTTGAAATAACCCACTGTCTTACACTGTGCACCAAAATGGGGGTCCAAAGGGAGAAGCAACAGCACCTGGTGGTTACACGTATAGCCTCTGGAGCAAGACGGCCTGGGTTCCAATCCTGCCTTGACTAGGTATTATGGGCTTGGGCAATTTACATAATCTCTCCGTGCCTCAGTTTCCTTACGTATAAAGGAGAGATGATAGCAGTGAGAGAGATGAGAGTGATGATACCTCATGGGCTTATTGTGAAAATTACATGAACTAAATTCATGTGAAGTGCCTGCCATGAGATTATCTCTCAAAAACATGTAAGTTGCCATTAATAGTGAGCTGAAACAGCCTTTGTGAACATGCCACCTGACAATGTAGGTGACATTTCTTTTTTCTTTACATACATTTAAAGCCAAGTAATTAATTTTACTGATACTTCCCAATAGAGAATGATGGGAAAAGACCTGCCACTCGGCACTCTCCAGTCTATACCATCTGAAAAGAATTGACACAGTCCAAAGCAGAGAGAGAGAAAAAGATATACGTGGGTGTTAGCACTTATACGAATTATACTTGTTTACACATCTAGTCTTGAAGCTATTTAAATTAAGACCCTCTCCTTTGATGATAACTGTGTGTAAGGCAATATTTACTGAGCCCTGTTCCTGCTATCAACGCAGAACCAAAACGCAAACATACTTGTAAAGTGAAAACACACTTTTATCTCCTAAGGGCCCCGTAATCAAGGCAAAAGCTATTACTTGATCGCATAATTAACCTTAGGAATAGAAGTGTAAAGAGCACAATTCATGACTTTGTTAACTGGTCTTCTCTATTACTGATAGTAGCCCAAGTTGATCTGTTGTTATCCTCTGTTGATTATCTTAAATTTTCTAATTCAGATTTCTTCAGAGTAAATAAGAGAGGAGTGAAAAAAGAGCTTTTTAATAATTTGAGAATATTCTGTAGGTAAGTGGTATTTTTTTTCTTAAAATTGGGACAACTTGAAGGAAGCTACTCTCTATCTTAGCAGATTGGGACCTCTTGAGATTCAGATTTCCGTTCTGTGCCCCAATTAGCTAGATTGCCAGTTACTGAAGTGGGAGGCCACCACCCACTCCCCTCCCCCCCGGGGCTGTGGAGACATAAAACAACCAGTAATGCTTATCGACAGTCATGCTTCCAGGACTCAGAATCTCAGTCTAATTTAGTTCTAATTTATTTTCCACATTGCATTGACTCTGTAGCTGAGTGTAAATAAACAGAAACACTAGTGTGTGTGTAGGCTCAGACTCTGTGGTTGGAAGGGCTGTGTAGTCTGGGGTGAGAGGCTTTGGTATGCACAGAACCAAAATTCCTTTCTTGGGCATTTTAATTATACTCATCAAAGCAGGAGACTTGGATTCTGAGAGAAGAGGTAATGTCACAGCAATTCTTCTTTGTTTCTCTTCCAACATGGCACACCTGTGTGGGACCTCGCACCAATTTCCAGAAGCAGCAAATCAATACTTAAGAGATTCTTTCATTAGAGCCCTGGTTATGAAGCAGGATTGCTTAATTAAATTAGACCCTGGGCGTCTGATGGCTGCTTAAAAAATAAAGATTTCATGGAGGGTAGTGATACTAGGCTTAACCTGTTCAGACATACTTAAATTCAAGGATATATTTCATGAACAGTCACCAATGACTTCAGAAAATTAAGAAGCTGCCCTCTTCAACAAACAACCGATTTCAGTTGACAAGTGATGGTTATATAGTTTTCAAAAAAGAAAAACTTGCTAATGGCCCCTCCCTCTAGTTGCTTTGAAACCTTCAGGAATCTTGTTGGGAAAGAGTCTGATCACCAACCAGAAAGCCACAGTGAAACATACACAAATGAATAAATAGCCTGTGGCTACCGGACCCACACACCACACACCGCCAAATGCAGACATGAATGTCTGTGGTTTGGGGGCTTTTTTGGCAAGCTAGGATGTGTTCTAAAGGATCAGCCTGTCTGTCTGTCATTTAGACCTTAGGACTCAGCCTGAAGAGCCAACAGCAGCAAGTCCCTACCCCACCCCTAGCCCCCCAAGCCTGTGGGCCTCTGAGGCTTACATGGGTTCTAAAAGCTTTAGAGAGAGCAGCCAGGGCAGACGAAGAATCCACAGGCAATGCCCATGACTGTTTTAGGCAGGTCGGGAAGGTCAGGAGTAACTCACAGTGACAGCACATCCTGTCACAGCCAGGCTGGGTACCAATATGCACCAGGTAAAATCCCACCACACACTTGCCAGGTATGAAAAAGCCTTCTGGCACCAGGAGAATTGTGCACTCACACTCAACGTTCCATTTGAGACCTAATCCAGACATAAAGGACTTTCTGCCGACTTATTGCTTCTGCTCTTCTACTAGACCCACTCTGGCCTTTTTGGAATTTTGATCTACAATTTCAAGGGAAAAATAGAGTTTCCAAAAGAGATACCCTGAACAGAAAGTTCAGTCATTTTCATGTTTCTGAAAAGTATTTCCAAGTAGAGAAAATGCAGAAGATACCTGGTGGGAAAATTTGCATAATAACACCCAATGCTATCATAGTTAGAAGATGATGGAAAAACAGGTTGATAACGGGGGAGGGGCTATATTTTTGAGCCTCCAGTGGCTAGTTTTCTTGATATAAGATATGAGGTGATCAAACAATATGGTTAATGTTTAAATGGAAAAAAATTTATTACAGTAAAAGACACATTACCATGAATCCCCCTCAAAATACTCCCCCTCTCTTCGAACACACATATCCCATCATTCTTGCCACTTTCTGGAGCAGTTCTGGAAGTCCTCTTTTGTGAATGTCTTTACTTCATTCTCCATCATGACATTGCTCTGTGTCACACATCACTTCTAGTATGGCAATTTCTGTCAAATAAAAACATTACTGTGTGTCCTCATCCACCTAATTAACTGGATCTGGTACCTTGCGACTTCTGGCTCTTCCCCAGTCAAAATGATTCAGGACATCGAGGCAGCCACAACAGTGCAACTAAAGACACTCACAAAAGAGGACTTCCAGAACTGCTTCAGAAAGTGGCAAGAATGATGGGATAAGTGTGTACGGGTGATTAATGGCAATATGTTTAAATTTGTATTTAAACATTCACCGTAGTTTTTGATCACACCTCGTACATGGAGTTACAACTCAGTCTGTCCATCTGCACCTGCTCAAATCAGAATCTGAAGTCCAAAGCCCTAGGGCCTACTAGTTCCAGATCTTAATGTAAGTTAGTTTCCCCCCACCCATTACCCCCCACTCCCAGAGACTGAGGGAGGGTGGTAATAATACAGGATCCTTTATTAAGAGCTCGCGATCCAGAAAGGACGCTAACCATCATCTGTCTGTTCTGTCCTCCAGCAGCCTACTGAGAGGAGATTGCTATTGGGGCCCCTTTTACAGAAAAAAATGGAGGCAAAGAGAACCTAGTCTGCCCACACACAGCTCCCCTCCTAAACTCTCCTTTGCAGTGGGACTCCAGAAGGAGCACCCCCTTTTGTCCCGTAACACTAGGTGACTCACGGTGACTTAGCTAGGGCAATGCCTTGTTATGGTTATTGACTGGCATGGGTAAAGAAATATTATTTCTGAAAAATGCCATACTGATTTTTTGGCCTTGCTTAAAAAAAAATAGTTTAGCAAAGTAATGCAAAAAAGTAAAGCATATCAAAATGCAGCACCTATATCCTTCCCCCAACCACAAAGGCAAACACTCTTTTTTAGCTAATTCTTCTGATGAGTATCCCCTATCCTTCTATAATATGCTTATCCTCTTATGTCTTAATTTTTTTTTCAATTTTAGACATTAATTACTTCTAATTATGGTGGATGAGGATTTAACTCTTTCTTTCCACCTCACTTCCCTCCCCTCCTCTGCATACATTTTAGCAACATCCTTAATCAGTATTTACATTTTTATGGTTACATAAATATGGTTTACTGCAGGGCTAAATAGTGTACGACTCTTGTGTTTTTTTCACATGCTATTTTGAATTAAAAATTGTATCATTTTTACCTGTTGCATAGCTTTTAGTACACTGAAACTTAAAAAATTTTTCTAAATATATCATCAGATGTCTTGAATGCTCATAAGATTTTTCTCTAAATGGTCTGTCATGACAGTGAGACCTACCATGAGGATTTATCATTGCCTTTTATATTCTTGAGGCCTTTCTTCTAAGGCCCCTTCTGCTCACACCTCAATGTGCAGTTCTTGAGTACAAATGCCTTCTTATCATCCTGGAACTCCCTTCACCCCATCCACATTTTGAAATCCTTATTTTCTATATGCCACGTTTTCCTCTTTCGTGGTTTATTTCATTGCTTTGTTGGACCACATTTTCCACAAACTTAAGAAGAGTTTGTAAAAGGCAGTGTTTGGAGTCCTTACATGTCTGGAAATGTCTTTATTCTCCCTTTCACTTGATCAATAATTTGGCCAGGTGTACAATCCTAAACTGAAAATAATTTGCCTTTCGAATTTTGAAGACCTTTGTGTCCTAGTATTTGATATTACTATTGAAAAGTCTAAAATTCTGATTCTCATCTTTTTACTTTGATTTTTTTTTTCCACAAGTTTCTAGGGGCTATTGTTTTTTAAATTTTTTTTAAAGTGTGTTTTTGCAGGACCCATCAACTCAAGTCAAGTAGTTGTTTCAATCTAGTTGTGGAGAGTGCAGCTCACACTAGCCCATGTGAGGATCGAACTGGCAGCCCTGGTGCTACGAGCATGGTGCTCTAACCAACTGAGCTAACCGGCCGCCCCCTTAGGGGATTCTTTTTAGCCCAGGTGCTCCAAAATTTCATAACGATGAATTGTGATATGGATTTTTTTCATTCATTTATTCAAAGGACATTCAATGGGCCCTTTCAATCTGGGGCTTTTCTGTCCTTCAATTCTGTTAATTTTTCTTGTATTAATTTTAGAATAACTTATTCTGTGCTATTTTCTTCTTTGAAACTACTGTTATTTAGATATTAAATGTCTCAAACTGATCCTCTAAGTCCTTTATAGTTTCTCCACCAATTTTCATCTCTTCTTTTTACTTTTGTTTAATTTCCTCAATTTTTATTTTCCATTGAAAGTTTTTATCTTTTAAAATTTTTATCACATTTTAGTATACATGGAGCCTTTTCAAAAGTGTATCCTATCCCAGTATTATAATATACTGTATTTTATCCTGATGAGTTTATTATAGTTCTTTGTTAAAGTTTATTTCATGGGTTTTATTGGCTTATTGGATGTCTTTCTCAGATGTTTAATGGTTCTTGACTATCTGTTCATATTTCAGTGACAGACACTCGAAAGCAGACAGGAAACTCTGCGTGTGTGGCTGGGGCTCACTGAATGAGGAATTTCTCCTTTGACGGGGTGGGGAGCCAGATTTCTTTGGAGGAACCTTTGCCTCTCTGACCAATGATATGGAGACCTTTTTTCCTGGGTTGTTCACTTCTCTGGGGAGGAATCTTCTGATGTTTGCCAGCCTGTTGGCATTCTGGGAGAGTGTGGGAGAATTGCAGACTGTAACTTAATCTCCATTTTTATTTCTGGGCTTTCTCCTGAGGCTCTGTACTCAGTCTGGATCAAATCCCCTTCACAGTTCTTATAAATGGTGTTGTGTGTGTGTGTGGGGAGGGAAGTTGGGGCATTTGCACAGGTGGTCCCCTGGCTGCAGGAAGGTGAGAAAAATAGGTGGGCTCCATCCACTCCATGTGCTCTGACTTTCGATCAGCCCCCCAGTTCTCAGGCCCATGTCTTGTCCTTGCATTCCACTAGAAAAGGAATTAGCTCACCTCTCATTTGTATTCCCCTTTTCTTGAGCACGGTACGTTGTAGTTTCTCTCATCTACTGTCTGGAGACCACTCCTCCATCTGCTTTCTTTCATCCAAAGTTGTTGAAATCTTTTGTCTACTTGGCTTTCCTCTCCTGTTCCCCTTTTGGGGTTATGCCTTTAAAATTTTTCTACTATTATTTAAGTCAGTCTTTGGAGAGAAAGAGATAATTTGTCACTTTAAACTGGATTGTGTATTACTTGCTAACAGGGCAGACTTCTCTCAGGTTCCCCAGCACATTTTGGAAGGTAGTTTGGACATTGTGTTCTGGGTCTTACAGATCTCCTCTTCCAGATTAAACTTGAAATGATGACCTAAAAGACAGTCAGCAATTTCTTGATTGTTAGTGGCAGTGAGAATACTCAAGATGGCTGCCATTCATTGAGTACATAATTCGCCACACACTACACAAGGGGCTTCATGTTATCTCATGTATTATTCACAACAGTTACTTTCTCTTTTACAGATGATGGAAAAGGTTCAGAAAGATTTAAATCTTCCAGGGTCACACAAGTGGCTGAAATGGTATTTGAGCACAACTGTCTTTCTCAATAATAATAATAATGGCTGCTAACACTGATTGAGGATGTACTATGTACCAGTATAATGCCTACATGGTTCTGCCTCTTCTCATGATGGTAAGAGTGCAAAAGCTTCTTCCTCGTTTGACTAAAGTGCTCTCAGGAAAAAAGAAAAAGGATCCACATTACCAAGGCATCAGCACTTTGTTATAATCTTTATCATTCTAAATGTTTATTTTTGCATCTAATTTTGGTTTTTCTTTTCTTTAAGAAGGTCATTAAGTTTATAAGCTTCCTGACCCTTACCAAAAGGTGCAGGCAGTTTTACTTTTAATCTCTATACCTTCGATGTACTTGCTGGATTTAAGCTCCTCAAACTCATGCTGCAGAAATGGAGAGCTTTCTCAGACTGAAAGGCTCAAGGTGGCAGGGGACTACACTGTCTTGCTAATTTCATTTAGTAAGGGTTTGGTATAGTCTTCATGTGCTTCATCAACACGTGTAAAAAGTCTTGCAAGTAACCTTCCTCTTGTGGTGAGTAGTGGTTTGATGTCTCTTTTATATAATCTATGACGCTCCTAGAAAAAGAGTACATTGGCAATATATTTTTGTGGTCTATTTATTATATTTGAATTGATTTGCAAGAGTGATTTCAACATAATTTTTCTTTTGCAGAGCATGACTGCTGAAGCAAAACAAAGCCCAAAGATAAACAGCTTTTATAGGTTTTGCCACTATAGATTTTCCAAAGCAAAGAATGAAACATCAAAATGTCCACTCCGTAGTTCCTTGTCCTTAAAAATCCTGGGGAGAATCAGATCATCTGAAATAGAAACTCTGCTATTTTTATACCCAATTGCAAATTGGGAAATTGCCAGCCTTTCATCTCAGCAATGAGTCTTCCTAGGAACTGGATCTGGAATTTACTTATACTTTGGGGAAAGGTGCATTCTGAGTCCTTTCAGCTTTTGGTGCTTTTCCTTTCCCTGAAGAATCATTTAAAAGTACCTTCTGGTATTTTTGGTCTCCATCTACAAAGAGAAGGTAGCATAGGGACAAAGTTGGCAAGAACCTCACTCATTTGGGCATCACTAGTATTAATCGAATGGATAATGAGACATGTTGGCTGGTGAACAATGCCACGCTATGTTTGTTTGCAATTCAAATCAATGACTAGGCGCTCTCAACAAAAGGGAGCTGGGTTCAGCCACATTGGATCTAACTTAAAATCTATCTCCTGGGCAGTAGAAAATGCCAAAATCGCAAACTGTATCAACTTTTCAAATTACCATACGGTTGGTTGCTTAATACAGGACTCCAAGAACATTGTGTGAATACACACACAACATCCTCTTCAGACACACTGGCCACTGATCCACCATGGAAAAGGCTTCAGAAGTCTCCTCTTGGCCACCAACACCTTCCCTTTATATGGCCAATTCCTTTATTTTTTTATGGATGAAGAAGGGAAAGGCTTAAGGAAAATGATGTTATGACTCACTGAGAACAAGAGGATTACAGGTTCCAATATATTCTTGACTCTGTTCTCTCTCTCTCTCTCTCTTTCTCTCTCTCTCTCTCTCTCTCTCTCTCTCTCTCTCTCTCTCTCTCTCTCTCTCTCTTTCTCTCTTCAAAATGCAGTGAGGCAGGGAACATTAAAACAACCTGTCTCAGAAGCATTTATTCAAATTCATCCCTCGGCAACACTAACCACTTTTACCATCAGTAGAATTACAAATGGTGAGAGCTACCAAACAGGATGGTCTCCTAATGTTGCTGTCAGGGACAAAGTTGAACCCTTTATTGGATGAGGAATCGGATGGAGTATAGGTTACAGTCTTGATTTTTTCGGGGTGGGGAATGACGAACAGAAGGAAAATGAATAAAGCTGTGTCTGTGAGGAGTCAGAAACACATAACGTGAATCTACTCCTGCTATGCCAAGCTGCTTGTTCCTGGTTTCAATGTGGAACAGAAGGGTTTCCAGGAGCGAGGATGGAGTGAGGCGGGCTCTTTCCAGGTACCTTCTCCTCTCCACCTCCGTACCTTAGTTTCACAACGTGCGGTGAGTGCATCAGTAAAGTGTGCAGAAAGCAAGTGCCTAGGTCTGGGGAAGCTGCTCTTGGGTCCCCATTTCACTCCAGGGAAGAGAAAAGCACAGAGGTCTTTTTCTGTTGTTTGATTGTAGTCTCAAATCAATTCAAAGAAATGGAAAGGAGTCTTGACAACAGATTAGCTCAAAAGGCATAAAGAAAATTGCTTTAAAAATTAATACAAATAATGAAATGTCAATTACTTTTTGAAATTAAATAGGTAGGTTGAAACATTTACTTAATTATTTGGTATGCACTAGCCCTTGCAAATTAATGAAATACTGTGGCTATTGAATCTCAGTAAGAGTTTCAGTGTCAAAATTATAAACGATTCCAAGGAGAGAGGGAGGGAGGCTGGGAGGAGGGGAGGGAGGGAGAGGAAGGGAGAGGGAGAGAGAGAGAGAGAGACAGAGACAGAGAGAGGGAGAGAAAGGGAGAGGGAGAGGGAGAGGAAGAACTTCCTTTGTTCAATACAACTGAGTACCTGCTACGGGCGTTTATGGGTTACTTTTGAGTCCTAATTTTAGCTTTAGTTTCAGGCAATGTTTGATCTTTGGGAACTTGTGGCATCTAAATGTGGGCACTGCCTATATTCTGATAGGAAAATTTAAAAATTAAGTTATATAAGGTGAATTTCTTCATTAAGGCGGCCACAAAGCAGGGTTCCCTGCATGACCTTTCTTACTCTAATGACAGTAATTTCTTTAGAAGGAGCTCAACATTTTCCTTTTATGAACAGATCCACTATAATAGAGATTATTCATTTATTCATAAAATATTTAATGAACACCTAAGTATACACAAAAATCACCATTAGGTGCCCCATTACCAGTCTGTCCTACAAGGTTTCTGTAAAACTCAAATGAGAGATTTATGTGACTCCACTTTAAAAATATAAATTACTATATATATAGAAATGCTATTTTTATTACATACGTCAATGAGTCACGAACACGTTCAACGGTTCCCAAATATAGAAAGTTACAATTATCTGGGTCTATTTTATTAAAAGTTTTAATAGTAGCTACCACATATTGAACTCTAAGTACCACTAGTGTGCTATATACTTCATAACATTTCATTTAATCCCTGCAATAACCTTAGGAAGTGGGTATTCTCTACATCCTAGTTAAGGAAACATAGGTCAAAACAATCGATGAAGGTCTCGTAACTAGAAAGTAGTATTAGAATAACTGGAACTTGAATCCGGGCCTATTTGTCTGCATAACCTGATAATTCATTCTCACCTATAATGTACATTTATTTTGAAGTGATGTTTGTCTTTAATTATATTACAGTGAAGTCACATTTATATTATGAAAGAAGAAGCAGTTTTAAGACTATCAAATAGAACTACCACTTTTTCCTGATCATTCAGAGTCTTCAATGCGAACAGTAGTAGCGGTTCCGGGCTCTGGCCTGGCTTACCATAACACAGGCAAGCTGGTCGCCCCTGCACTTCATGGCCGAATACGATTTTTGCCTTGTGTTTATGTAGTTTTTCTGTCCCTTCTCCCTGATGTTCTCATGCCTGCAGTATGCTGTGGACTAATAAACCAAATAACCAAACATACTGTGACAGTATCTAAGGCAGCGGTTCTGAAAGTTGTGTCCGTAACTCCTGGTGAGCTAGGTGAAATACAGATTCTTGGGTCCCTCTCCTAGCTGTTCTGATTTAGTAGTTTGGCGAGAGTGAAGCCCAAGAATTGTTGCCCTACGAATAAAGAACATACACTTTGTGAGAAATCTATTCATTAAATAATGTCCATTTTTAAGTTTTAGATTTTATCTATGTCTTGGATAGTTGAGACTACTAGAGATTTTACACACACACACACACATTTGCATATATAGAAGAGCAGGGAGAGAGAACCTGCTATTTGGGAGGCTATATAATTTGAATAATGGACTTCATTTTTTTCTCTTGCTTGTATTGGATGTATTATATAAAACAGTGACAGAAGAGCCCAAAAGTACCACAAAAATGACTTATTTTTTTCTAAAACCTTGCCTTAGCTTGTAAAAATTCTACGTTTCTTTCTTCTTAAAGCAACTCTGGTGCTCTGCTACCTGACTTCTGACAAACCACCTAACACATCTGAGCCACAGTTGTGCCCTCATCTTTAAAATGGAGGTAATAGTACAGCAGGTCCTCGAAGAACGTTGTTTTTGCTCAATGTCATTTTGTTTTAACATTGACCAGATGCCAAAGAACTTAACTGCTGTTTATATCAGTTACCCAGTGGTAAAAAGGTCTGCATCATATGTTGGTTCACTTCCAGTTGCAGAACCTATTGACGTTGTTAAATGAGGACTTACTGTACTTATTTCGCAGGGATGGTGGGAACATCACAGAGAACGCATGGAAAGTTCCTGGTAAGTACGCAATATGTGGCCCCATTTTAAACATGAACTTTTTATAGGAATCCCAGTTGTTACTATCACAAAAGTTATATAACTCTTCAAGGGACCCAGATTTTGTATGTATACATTCCAATGTAACATAGAGAGAAGCAAAGTGGAGTGTCCTCCTTTAGAGTCTAGGAGAGAGATAAAATCTGCATTTGCAGCACATTATTCTTAGTTAGGCTGTAGAAAGAGGCCAGAAAATATTGATTTCTATCTCACACTACATGGTATGCAAAGAAACCAAGATTCTGCTCTTTGAAATATTAGAAACAAACCCTAAATATTTTAATGAAGCATCAGTACCTCAGTGGAAGAAACAGGCATACTAACATGAAAAAACACATTTTATTGCACTTAAGTTATAAGAAAATAAAATTTCTAAGTGAATCAAACCATAGACACAATCCCTTTAAAGGTTGTTTTCCTCCATCATGTCAGGTTGTTACATAACTAAAATTAACCAACTTGAATCTGATTGTTTTAAATCAGACTATAAATAAAACAAACAAAAAAAATAAACAGGAGGAGGAAAAACAGATCGCGTAGGATACAGTGTTAAACCACTTTCACAGTTCAGCTTGAGTTGTGGCTCTTGGAGAATGAGGCAAACCATTTGACTTTTTCATTCATTTCGTTTGTTTGCATGTGACGCCGTTACTACAAAAACTGAGTCGTTTCTGCTTTGTCAGTTACTCAGAGCAATAAAACTGTAACAGTTGTTTTCCCAAATACTGCCAAACACTAAGACTGACCAGCAACTTTATTTTAACTTTGTGTTTTATATATTTTTAAAATATTTTGTCAGTTTTGTTTTGTACGTTCATCCATTCACCACAGCCCTCAAAAAGAAAAGTTTCCCCACAGAACAGGCGGGAATAGCTCTGTTCCAAGGAATGTGTTTTAATTTTTGCCCAGATAAAAAGAAAATAAGCTTTGCACACACTCTCAATTCTTTACTTGCAGGCAAACTTCACTCTTTATTACCTGAAACTCTCCCATTCTCAGCCTCTTAGAGGCACAGATGGTTCAAGTTTCAGTGGCAAAAAGTCTTTTTTTCCGTAACCAAACTAGAGCAAATTTGGAATTCAGTCTGGGACTAAAACGTCACAGCAGAAAAAAATAAAAAAAAATAATTTGCTTTTTTCCTTTCATTTAGCAGCATCAATAAGTTTGGCCACTGGGAGTACAGTACAGGGGTGGGACAACAATCCCATGTTTGAAGACCTACGTCTAGCACCAGCATCAAGAATTAAACCCATCTCAGGACTCACAGAACCCAGGACAACTCGCCGCCTTGGAGCAACATGTGCACTGAAGCGTGTATGTGGAAGCGACAGTCAATAGATTTACAGAGGCTAATACTGTGATTGATTGACATTGGCAATGGTTGGCAAAAAAAAAAAAAAAAAAAAAAAAAAGCTTTTCATGATAACTGTACAAAAACAATTCACAGTAATATTTTTTTTAGCTTTTCCACTCCAGAAAAATTACTTTTGTTGCAGATGCTCTCTAATTAGAAAGTCAACCAGTACTTGTTTGGATGTTATTGCAGCTCCTTTCTAGGTCTCAGTGGTGAAAGAACAGGCCCGCAGAACCTGTAACTTTCAGCATCAACACTGCCCAATGACCACTGGAGAAGAAAATAAAGAAATAATTGCACCTGGTTTGATTTAGAAAGTCTCATTTTGCAAAGCTGCCCTCAGTCAAAAGTGAAGCCTTTTATGTGATGAGACAGCAGACGCCTCTCTTGTCAGTTACGGTTTGTCATCTCTTCCTTTTTTCCTTCTTAGTCTGTAGGTCTTTTCACTCTGTTGCCCCAAGCCAACATCCTGCACCACTGAGAACAAGGGATTTTTTTTTTCTTTTTCTTTTCCTTTTTTTTTTTCTTTTTTTTTTCCCCTGGGGGAAGGGCAGGGAGGATATCGCCTACACTTTTGGACAAATTCATCTTTTCTGCTCTTCACTTCATGTCCACATCAAAGTCCAGCACCAGCAGCTTGGTTTCTTCAGTGCCATTCCGACTCCCGACCGCACACACCAACTTCGTGTTCGAGGCTCTGATCCGCCACACAACGCCCCCACTCCCCCCACTCTCCAATGTGACTAGGTTTCGAATAAATTCGCCCGTTTTCAAGTCCCATAGTTTTACAGTCCCATCATCTGAGCTGGTAATTACAAAGTTCTTGTTGAACTGTAAACAGGTCACAGCGCTCTGATGCTTGTTGGGACCTAGGCAAGAACCAGACGAATTTCATTACTGCTTAGAAATCATGGCTATGGGTTAGTTACATTGTAATTTGTAGACTTCTATGTTATTAGAAAGTACAATAAATGAAATATTTAAAATGTCGCATATTTAGAAATTGTATTCTGAGTATATAAGTATTTAAGCAGGGATGTGAGAAAATCTGGTAGCTGTCTGTAACTGAAACATTAACTTTCAAGAGTTTTGTCTTCCAAGAAGCTTGGTTAGCTACCAGGCACACATTCTGGTTTCTGGATAGAGGAACGAGAGCTTTTCTTGGTGATGACATAGTCCAGCTTCATGTATTCTGCTGATGGACAAACAAGCATAAGACATCTATTGTAGCCCTACCACTTGGAACTGACCAGTCAGGGGCAAAGGCTGAATGAACACTATTCCAAAACTCTGAGGAAAAGATAAAACCAATGAGCAAAAATTGTAATACAGCCTCACTGAAGAAAAAAAAACACAGCACCTTCTAAGGGCTATGAGCAATAAAAAGAAGTTAATCATGACTTAACAAGTTAACACTGTTGTGCCTCATTTAATAATAGCGACTTTCACATTTTTCTTTATCTGTTTGGGCACCATCATTCCTTCCTCTCCTTCTAGTTAAGCAGATGGTTAAGGGTCTAAGTTGAAGCCCAAGCAATTTTCTATCAGATGAGAGAAGCTTTTGGGTTTTTCCCCAGCAAGACAGCTCTTTAATTTTAAATTGGACTACGAACTCAAAATAAAATGATCACTGAAAAAAGAAAATGAGAGTACTGCTTCTGTGATACAGCCAAGGTCTTTCTTCACATTATTCTTTAAGGTTAGGGAGAGTTAACCGTACAGGCAGAAAGGGATGAAACAATTTTATATTAAAAACACAATTTAAAACACTGTCTCAATGGTAGCCTCGTTTTGTTAAGGCAGAGTGGAAATGCTCATGAACTTATCTAAACTACGCATTTTCATTTTATCTGAGGGTAATTCTTTCTCTTGACTAACGGTCTAACTGTTAACAAACACCCCTAAAGGTGGGTAGGCAAAACTCACCTTGCAATGTTTGTAAACACTGTCCTGTTTTGATATCCCAGATTTTAACTGTAGAGTCTGCATTCCCAGAGACAAGAATGTTGTCTTTGAGTTCCATTCCACTGGTTAACGACTGGTGTCCTGTTAATGTGTGAATGCAGTTCCCTGTCTCCACATCCCAAACTCGGATTGATGTGTCGAGAGATCCACTCACCACGTGGATGCCATCAAACTACAACAGACACAGTTTATTAGGCGAGCAGTGCGGACGTGCGTCACATTATTTACTGACCCAAATCCTGATGGGGGCAGGGAGCAGGGCGTGGGAAGCAGGAAACGCCAGGAACACAATGAGGTACTAGGATAAACTGCATGTAATCAAGCGACTACAGTGCATGCTCTCAGAAGCTTCTACCCAAAATGTTCATTTTTTTTACGGCCAGTGGCTTCAAACTAGATGCAGAAACAATTAAAAAGAAAAAACACCTAACATGGAAATATTATTTTCAGATTGTCTGACACATAGTAGCTACACACTATGGGAAATTCAATAAGGATTACCATTTGAGTTTTAGTTTCCAACAGGAAGTTGAAACTACTGATCCAGCTTGTGATAAAAGATGTGTATATCAACACCTAAGGCATGGAAAGAGCTAGCGATAACTTTCACGATGTTTCAAAGTTCCACTGAAAATTCTATGTAGAATAAAAATTTCATTTACAATAACCTAATGGTAATTAGGAAATGTGCCAACAGATAATTACATCTGGAATTAGAAAAGGTGGCATTTTGATAACAAAAGCAAGATATATAGCACCTCTTTTCTTGCTTCGCAGCTTCACCAAAAGTCAATAAACATCTATTAATTCCCAGATGTGAAATAATGTTGCTACCTCTTTTCTCAATCGAACAGTTTATGTAAATGAGAATATTATATTCGTTAAGGTTCTGAGCATATCACAAAACAAAAACAACTGCAACCAATTTCCTCTCCTCCAAATTCATAACCTTTTCTAAGTTAATAAACATCTTTATCATGTGTCAATATTTCATGACATAGACAGTATTCCATCAATGAAGAAACAAATACCCCAAGAACAGAGCTGTCAGTACCAGGCTCTGTACTAAATGGCTGATTGCTAATGGGCAGTAGTACCTGGTAAATAAACTATATAAATAATAGGACACGTTTTTTAGTTGAAATTCTGTCTTTCAGAAAATAAAATGAAACCCATTTTCTAAACTTGCTATTAATCCAGTTATTTACCTCAAAATATGGCAATTTACTCAAGGACCTCAAGTTTAAATGTAAACAAAAACATCAATTTAGTCCAATTTACTTCTCTGTGACTACAGCTCAGCAGCCCTGGGAGAGCAGAGCAGCTCGATGCAGAATGGCTCCACCTTCCACTTAGAATGGAGATGGAATCACAATTACATGGTCCATCAGCTTTCAGCTACCAAGGCAAAGGGGCAGCTTTTGGCCAAATTAATCCTCTGCTAAGGAGTTTATTAAAATCGGGTTATTCTCACATGAATCTACCCATTCATTAATAGAGCAAAACTTAGGGCTCCAAAGTCCCATGTTCCAAGACAAATATTTGTGTTTTAGAGGGAAAAATGGATCACTGAAAAGCTGAAACAAATCACATAAATAATGTCAAAGTCTATGCTTTCTTCACGCCAATTTTCAAGTATGTGTAAACAGAAGGATAATTTGATTCATTTTTTCTGGACTGCACTGAAGCCACAATTTGTCAGTGGTTATCTGAGCAGAACTCTCTCATGACTCATCAGTACAGCATCTGAAGGACAGGGGAAGATACGATCTCTTACCTGTAATGAATAGACTCTATTAGTATGCCCCTGCAGCGTGTGTAGACAGGTTTCAGTCTCTGGGTCCCACACCTTCACCATAAAATCATATGCTCCACTAACAACCCTCCTGCCGTCATACTGAACGCAGCGGACTGCTGCTACATGACCCATCAATACATGTAAACACTGGC
This sequence comes from Rhinolophus hipposideros, assembly GCF_964194185.1. Classification (NCBI taxonomy): domain Eukaryota; kingdom Metazoa; phylum Chordata; class Mammalia; order Chiroptera; family Rhinolophidae; genus Rhinolophus; species Rhinolophus hipposideros. The sequence goes on from NC_138062.1 coordinate 23,799,511, forward strand.
CTGTTTCAATATCCCAAACCCTAAGAGTGGCATCTCGAGAACCGCTAACAACTCTGTAGGAGGGAAAACAATAAAAAAAAAGGTATTAGAATTTCTAATAATGTGAGAAAATACAATATATAAAGTCTGTGGTTAGTAAACTTTTTTCTCTTTTCTTAAACAGGGACACCTGTTTGCAAAGAAATCCTATGTAAAAACTTGATATATAAACATAAAAAAGTTGAGTTACTCTGGGATGGGAAGTTGGGAAGCCTGGAATTCTGCCTGTTTGGTTCCCCCAACTAAGAAAAATTGAGTAGAACCTTGGGGTTCTGTGGAACCGTTTAAAACCACTGTGCTATATTGGAAAAAGAAGAAGCAAAAGCAGCAGCAGCGGCAACAGCAGCAGCAGCAGAAGCAGCAAGCTCTAAATACACACAGTAAGATCTTAAATTTTAGAAATAAAATGCTAATGTATATACTATGTATAAGACGTTAATGGGAGAAGTGTGGGTGGCAGTATTTTGAAAAATTAAAATTCTTTTTATTCTTCCTGCCATTCCTCAAATTTTGATTATGAACACATACTCCCTTTGTGATTACGGAAAAAAATCAATAAAGGTTATTCAACAAAACAAATCAGAATTTTGAATTTAAACAGCTAACGATATGTGCTTTACACCATATATTCTAGTAAAATCAACCAGTTTTAGACATGTCTTCAAAGGCTGAATATGCTTAGATTTATAAATATTCAGCAGGCTATGGGGGCATTAAGATACACAGATTTTAGAAGACACATATGTAGAGGCAACAGAAGTCCCTTAAAAATTTGGCCCTACATTGTTATACTCTTCTGAAGAGCAAGTTGATACAAATACTGCAATCACCTTTGGATTACAAAGGAGAGCTGAAAACTCAGGTATCTTCATGTCATGACTAAGAGATAAAGAAAAGCAATACTTTCCACATTTGGAAGAATAGAAAGCAGAAGGATTGAGAGATTTAAGTCAGAACATAGTGCAAAGTGAAATGCAAGGTCTCCTCATACCAACACCCCAAATTTTAATAGTAGAACATACTGTTCAAAGTAGATTCAAATTACAAATGAGAAGGTACCTTTCTTCACATATTACCAATCTAGTGTGAAATCTGCTTAATGTAATGGTTCTTAGTAGAAACGATGCTGTGGACAGAATTAAAGGTAAAGATTGGAGTGGATTCACTGTAAGGACTCTTCACAAAGATGTCGTTTGACAAATGAAGTAGCAATCGCATTTGTTTAACAGAGGTACCATGAAGACATGCCAATAGAAGACAGAAAGACTTTAATAGGAGGGCTTTGTAGGAGGAGATAAAACCAACAGCAAAGGCACTGAAAAGAGAAAAGCAAGCAGTCTGCTTTGGCTGACTATTTTGAAAAGTGGACTGAGGATTTTGTCCTTAATTTGGTACGCAACAGAAGGTTCCCAAAGGGCAGGGACATGACCGTAATTAGAGGACAGTTCTGTCAGCTGTGTACAAGGTGAGACGACCAAGTGTGACACATATGTCCGTAGTTCAGGTGATAGGTAATGAGAGAAGAAATTACAGACCACAGGCCTCAGCTTTTGCCTAGATATAGGGGATACGATGGAGTGGGGGTACGTAATTAAAAAGACTCGGAGACTTGAAGCTTTGAATAAGTGCATTTGTCCCAATAGCAGAAATATGAATAGCAAAAAAAAAAGAGAGAGAAAATGATTTTTTTGAAGATGATGAGTCATCAAAGATGTAGAACAATAAATAAGATTACAGAATAGAGTTTCAAGGAGGAAGCCAACAACACTAATAATTGAGGAAGAAATTTAAAGACAACCCCCCAATTTTAAGCCAAAACACTACAGCTTTCCTAGTATAGAAACATCTGAAATCTAATAATTCAAGTCTAATTTGAGCACATTATCACTCTCTTTATTAGACAAAGGAAATATTATACCAGCTGAATGCTACACAAGAGGCCCCAAATTCACAAGGGACAGAGGAAGGATCCCCAAGCACTAGGGATTTTCCCTCACCTTTTTTCATGGAGATGCATGCAGCGCACTGTGGAAGTATGCCCATATAAGGTGTGTATACATTCTCCAGTCTCTGCATTCCACACTTTCAGAGTCCGATCTGTAGATCCGCTAATGATGATATTGTCTCTCATCTGTGACGACCATACTCCCCCCGTGTGTCCCACTAATGTCCTCAGACACTGGAAAAACACTTAAGATGATTACTTTTGGGTAGAAAGAAAAACGATTTAAATAACATTTCAGTAGCTCATTAAAATTAGGAGTAAGGTTATTTACTCAATTTGATTGTTTGGCATTATCAGAATATAACTTTTCACATCACTATAACATGACTCCATCATTACCTATTGCTTTGTTTATTTAGTAGCATTACACATTATACAAGCACACACAATTGAGGAACAAGTAGGTAAAAAGTAAACATTTCTCACTAAGGTAGGAAAGCTCTAGCCTGGCCTCTTTGATGAACTAACACTAAAATTACAACTGGGTTTCATCCATGGGAATGGATTCGATGAAAGAATTCCAACAGTGTTGGGTGTGGCTACATACCACATTTCATCTGAATCTGCCGTAAGGCAGTAGTTAGAAGCCAGGCAAGGTACTTCTAGACAAGTAAAAACAGACATTAAAGCCCTGAAGTCAATCCAAAACTAACATTAAACTATGGAAATATGAAGCTGCTTTTAAAAATTGTAACATCTGGCTGGAATATTCAGAAGATTCTTGCCCAAGAATCAACAAGCTATAAGACATTTTAATAGATAGGTATTCCTGAAATTATGTAATTTCATTAACAATTGTCACCCCAATAAATTAAAAAAAAAAAAGATAGGTATTTCCCCCCCACACTTTCTTCCATTATTTTTTAGGTGGTCAATTATTTAATTAATGAAAATATTCTCTAAATATTAGTATTCACGAGAGAATCGACTGAGTATAATATTATGTGCAGTGAAACCAATTGCTCGGACTGCTTTGGTCTTCAAATTCCTACTTAAATACCTAGTCTGCTTTACTTCCACCTCACAGAGTTTGACATAAGTCTAAATTAACATGATTTATTTAACTTCTAAACTGTAAGTAGGTTATCAACAAAGCAGTTTACAAGAAAAAACAAATATCCCTCAATGATATTTTTGGAAAAAGATTAGAAAGAAAGGAGATATAATTTAGATGGTTAAAAAGGTGGTAAAAACTAAGACAAGAAAAAGAGAAAGCACATCTGTAAAATCTTAAAATAGCTCCCTCACAGAGATAAGACAAACTAAAGGAAGAAAAAACTAACGACATCCCTATCCTGATAAATGTCGTCTTCCTGCCAAGGAAGATGATGCTAAAGTAGAAGCTCTGATGTTAATTATAAAAGTAAGCTAGGGTCAAAAATGAATTCTTGTTTTTTGTTTTTGTTTGATCCTTGTTTTGTTTTTGATTGATCCTTGCAAAGATATACACAAAACGGTGACTTTGTGAAGTGCAGAAAGAAGTACTTACTTTGCCTGTGACTGCTGACCAAACTTTTAAAGTGTTGTCATCAGAACCACTAACTATTCGGTTACCACAAAACTGTAAGCATGTGATCACGTGATCATCATGTCCTTTCAGCACCTTCAAGATAGACGTACGTACAGGTTAGAAATATGCTATTAAATTATTATTTTTTAAAATACTGGTGAAAAGAAAAATGAAGACATTAATAGGAACGGTAATCTGTAGTCTATGTCTAGAATTAAAATTTATATGAAATATGAAGCATTGTCATTCCTGGCTGATGAATCAAGTAGTAAACATTTTAGTGTTTCATATTCTATTATTTATACTTGAGACATCAACTATTAAAATTCTACTGAGTCAAGACATAAAGATGGTTCAAACACAAATATATTTTATAATTATCTATTTTATCTGTTCTAACCAAGAGAAGAATATGCATCTAAGTTTTGCAATTGTGACACACAAAAACAATTAGGAAGATTAGAGTAATATTTATCAACTTTTAAAACTTAAAACAAAAGAAGACTGTTTTAATATATACACAGTAATAGAACAGTGTCTCCTCAAGTTGTTTTTTTCCATACATACATATATATATATATATATATATATATATATATATATATATATATATATGGAAGAATTTCAAGCATGTTTGCCATTCTTTATATATTTGAAATCTTATAAAAGTCAGAATAATACTTACATTTATAAAAATAAAACACACAAAAGCCACCAAAAAATTCCAAAACATGGGCATGCCTCAAAAATCATGTCCAGAGCATGTGGTCAGAGAGGTCAGAGAGGGAGCCAATTCTTAGGGTAGAAGTGGATATGACAAAATTCAACAGGATATACAGAAATTTTAATTTACAAGATAGAACTACATGCAGCTCAACTCATCTTTTATTCAAGTACAATTAGTTGTCAGACTAGAGAAATTTGCAATAGAGGAATATTGTTGGTTACACTTTCAGTTATTTTAAAATATATTATTTTCTTTCTACAGGACATAGGTGCCAAGTTATATACAGCTTGCCAAGAAGTAAAATAACATACCAGGTACTAACACTGATTAATGGTTTCTATTACCCTGTGCACGAGTAGTTACCTTAGGAGATTTGAGTTCTCCTCGCCTCCAGTTAGTATCAATTCTGTGCTGTCTGATGTATGCACTTTTCCATGGACTGTGTATGAAACCGGGTTTTATTACTTTTCTTCTCTTGATGTGCAATGGTTCATCAATACCTAGTTTTAAAGAGTTAAAGAGCATAATTGCCTTCAACAATAATTTAAATTACACATTTTATAATGTATCTCATTTTCCCCTATGCTGAAAACCACCGAAATGAAGGAAATTGTCCAATTTCTAACACTATTATTACAAAACAATATTTGCATTCTGTATAGCATTCTTTTATATTGACTATTTCATTTCTTTCTCAAAATGATTCTATGAAATGTTGGTGAGGATGTGCAGAAATTGGAACCCTTGTGTGATACTTGTGGTAATATAAAATGGTGTAGCTACTATGATGGCTCCTCAGAAACATTAAACATATGATCCAGCAATTCCACTTCTGGATATACACCCAAAAGTATTGAAAATAGGAACTCAAACAGATATTTGTACACCTTTGTTCATAGCAGCATTATTCATATTAGCCAAAAAGTGGAAGCCACCTAAGTGTCCATCGATGAATGAACAATGTGGTATATGCATACAATGGAATATCAGTCAACCTTAAAAGAAATTCTGACACATCTACCACATGGATAAACTGAAGACATTATGCTAAATGAAATAAGCCAGTCACAAAAACATAAATAGCATATGATTCCACTTATACAAGGCACCTAGGGTTGTCAAATTCACAGAGACAGAAAGCAGAATTGTGATTGCCAGGGTCAGGGGAGGAGGCTCAGGGCGTCCTTGGGTAACCGGGTATGTCATCTCAGCTGGGAAACATGAACAAGTTCTGGAGATGGATGGTGGTGATGCTTGTACAACAATGTGGATGTACTTAATGCCATTGAGCTGTACACTTAAACTTGTTCAAATAATAAATTTTATGTTATGTATATATTACCACTATTTTTTAAAAAGTCATGAAAATAATGATTCTATGAGAGAAGACGGTAAGGCAGGGATGATTAATCCCACTTTGTGTATACAGACACTTGAGAAGAGGTTTCCCTGCTTAGTCCAAACCAGACAGGGCAGAACTGGAATCCAAGTATCCTGGCTCTTCACCTCCAAGTTTTACTAACCATCCGTGCTCCCCACTCAGCTGTTACCTCCACAGATAGGATGACCTATGGAGTATCTGTCTCATGCTCTAAGATTCTTTCTCAAAAATTTTGTTTGTCAGAGGCAAACAATATCTTTACATTTGTTCAAAAATACTATTTTTCTGGGTGCCTACTGGAAAAAAAATGCTTTAATTCATATGAATGATACCTACTCCTCTACTAAGAGAATTTTTTCTTTAAGGTTTCAAGAACCTAAGCTCCATGATAGGAAGAAAATAGGAGTTCACTACTATCGTGTTTCCCCGAAAATAAGACCTAACCAGTAAATAAGCCCTAACATGATTTTTCAGGAGGACATGCCCTGAACATAAGCCCTAATGCGTCTTTTGGAGCAAAAATTAATATAAGACCCGGTCTTATTTTCGGGGAAACATGGTATAACCCCAGCATTTAAGAATGTCTACTTCATAGGAGGTATTCAAAAAATATGTGTGGCAGGAATAAACAGAATATGTAATATTTGAGTATTTAATTGCTAATATAACTTTGGGTTTCCTTTAAATAATCCTCAGCTTGACTTTTTCATTGTTTATTAATTCTACTAGAGACTGGGAAGCAAATCAGATATATTTGCTAGTAGTTACAGCGTTCATTAAAGGGATTAGCTGCAAGATTTAGCTCATTTGAACATGTGGAATAACATATATAAGTAGGTGAATACAAATGAAGACTCATTCTTGGTTCTCTGATAGGCTGCCTAAGTTCTCTGTTTTCATATATTCACTACTTTATTCTACTTGCACATAAGACTTCTTACTTTTATTTTTTCTCTTTGTTTTCAGAATCACTTTTCTTTTGAATCGCTTTTTCAAAGTACAAACATTTTCTCTATGTAATTTTGAACCTTACCCTCTTCTTTGCATTTCTCTCTCCAGAGAAGGTTGTCTTCAGCCAAAATTCTCCAGTACCGACACGTCTGAGCCGCCTGTAACAGGTCTTTGGGTTCCAGGAATGAAAGCACATAAAGTGCCAGCTATGAAAAGAAAAAGTATAGTATACCCATATTTTTACAAGAAGTACACAAAAATAATAAGCTAATTATTCTCTACAAGATGAGGTACTTATAGATAAATGTAATATAATTCTGTGTTCTAATTTCTGAAATTATGAAAGGCAGTAGCTTCCAATATTTAATCTTAACAAATATATACCAGATTTTAAAAACTCAAACACTGCATTGGTTTTTATGAACTTCACGCCACTAAACTCCTCACCTCTTCAAGGAACACTTATTAAAGCTTGTTCTTGCCTCTTTTTTTGTGGGGGGAGGGAAAGGAAACAGGACTTTATTGGGGAACAGTGTGTACTTCCAAGACTTTTTCCAAGTCAAGTTGTCCTTTCAGTCTTAGTTGTGGAGGGCGCAGCTCAGCTCCAGATCCAGTTGCCGTTGTTAGTTGCAGGGAGCGGAGCACACCATCCCTTGCGGGAGTCGAACTGGCAACCTTGTGGTTGAGAGGACGTGCTCCAACCAACTGAGCCACCCAGAAGCGCAGTGGCAGCTCAGCTCAAGGTACCTTGTTCAATCTTAGTTGCAGGGGCGGAGCTCACCATCTCTTGGCAGGAGTCAAGGAATCGAACTGGCAACCTTGTGGTTGAGAGCCCATGGCCCATGTGGGAATCGAACTGGCAGCGTTCAGTGTTAGGAGCACGAAGCTCCGACCACCTGAGCCACCGGGCCAGCCCCAGCTTGCTCTTGCCTTTGCTTGTTGAGTCTCAATTCAAGAATTCTATCTAATCTAATCTATTTTACTTTATTAGTTGTTTAAATTTTGTCTTTTTCTCTCCCTAGTACAATGTAAATTCATTGAAGACAGGACTTAAGATAAGAAATGGGAGTTATTTATATTCTGTGTTGTATGATTTTAGATCACTTCTGATAGTTAAGTATAATTAATAGTTCTTTATCACATCAAAGTACTTATTATCACAATGATGAACTTTTCAAACATTTACACCTTTTACTGTAAATGACAAAAGGGGACAATCTTTAAACCACTGCATAGACATATAAATGTAATTGGGTTCTAATTACTTTGCTTAAGGGGATTTTCTTAATGGGCGAGATAAGAGTTGTATATGTGAGCTAGCTCTTGGTATATCATTGATTTTAAAATTTTGTTTCCAATACTTGAAACCATCCATTTTTTTTCAGTGTGTGAAGTCAACGTAAATAAATAAACGAAATGGAAAAAGAAGGAAAAGGGGAATGAAAGCTTCTCAATTAGCCTCAATAAAATCACACAGAAATTCAAATTATGATATTAGGACAAAAATGATTTAAACAGAGCAATAAAAAAATAAAAATAAACAGAAACAATAAAGTTTAGTTTTCATATAAATTAAATTACAAGGATTAAAACAAACTATCACTTAAAGGGCCAAGCATTATATAAGGGAGTAAAAGCACAATTTGAATTATTTTTTGATGCTAAAAAAAAAATTATAAATCATGCTTTCCCAATGACTTTGTATATATGGAGTTCATCCTTAACCACAAATTGAGTACAATCTATATAGAAAGCACTTCAACTAGTCAGTATTCAATTTAACACTACTATTGACAAATACTGGGCAATTTTTTATGGAATAATTATTTTTTTGTCTGTCAGAGAAGATCATTATCACATAAAAATGAGTCATTTAAAATAAAAAAGTAATAGTCAGCAATTTATGTATATGTTGTGTATATCCATACACATATACAAATATATATATATATATATGTATATATCTCTCAACATTGTAGCTTTTCATGAGTACTCCGTAAGCCACTTAATTTTGAAATTACCAATCAATCAAAACCGAGGCAAGTTTTCTTAGTGATAGTATAACAGTAATGTGATACCACTATATTAATATCTCATGTGAAGTTGATATTTAACATAGAAATATCAGGCACAAAGTTGTATTTGTGGAAAAGAGATACTATGTAATCCCCAAGATATTCAGAAAGGCCACATGAAAAAGCTACTCTTTGGTTTAGTTATCCAGCTGAAGTAGAAATCAGGTAATTTATAGAAACATTCAAAGGAATTTAAAGGCTAAGAAACAAATCCAGAGCAGCTTAAATTTTAAAAAGTATATCCCAAAATCAACAGGTAAAATTTCCTTCATTATGGTGATTAAAAGGCCCTAACTCAATTATGAACTTCACCATATTAAATGTTTGTATTTACATCTGGCCAGTTCCATCAAACATCTAGGTATTATAGACAATACACACAGCAAAATAAGAAAATATGCATCAAAAAATCAGAATCAGGAGAAAATATACATCAGAAAAGAAGGTTTAAATCAGGGAAAATGTAAAACACAAATATGCTGGCAACAATATCTTACATGGTTTTTGAATGAAACTGCCAAGCAACGAGGAAACAACAGTTGGTTACACAATTCTTAGTGTGCATTATGAAGGAGTATACCAATCCCTCACAGGAAGTGAGGTTTTGTCACGTGGGGTTCCTCAGTAGATGGGGGGCATGGTCCCAACACTACATCTCTACGACACCACGGTAGGGGATTACAGAGTTCTTAAAGCTAAATCCAACGGTGTAGTTAATGCAGTTTTCAATTCATTTGTCTTAAAGGTAAAATCTAGATCAGTAATTCTTCTTGGGGTCCACTTCTACAACACAGAAGCTCTTAAATTGAAACCATTTCAGATAATTACCTTCTCCTTGCCCAAACTTGTGATTTCAGTGAGAGTTGCTATTTTTTGTTTTTCTCTACAACCTATATAAAAGTCCACCATATTATACTTAAAAAGTGATGATACTTTTCTCGAATTGCTATTGCAGTGGATTAAATTGTGAAAGAAAAAAAGAATGAAGAAAACATTGGCTGATCCTACGTTAAAAATTTAGGTTTTGTTCTAGATCATATATTACTGTGCTTTTCTTGGCATTTACATACAAAACAAAGATAATGTTGTTTATCACAAGCCACCTATGTAGACTAGTGAGATTTTTGTAAAGGTTATTGAGATTAATAAGTAAATGTTGTTAAAGAGCTTTGAGATCTGTTGAAAGGAGTTGTAACAAAATTATTATACGTCCATTTCCTGACATGAAAGAAATGTGTTACATGATAGTACTTAGTTTCTGATGAAATAATATTCGTTTCCTTAAGGATTTAGAACTATACCATTATTTGTCCACATATAAAATAAAGCATTTTTCAAAACGGAAAAGCTTTTTTCTAGTAGTTGGGGAAAAAAGCAAAAAAGCATAGATGATATGCTAAGCCAAGGCTGAGTCTCATTCTCTTACCTAGCCTCACTTTTTTTTCCTCAGGAAATCTTTAAAAGAACACTTAATCTCCCCACCCCTCCAAAATATTTCATTGTATTTACTCTGGTTATCAATAATTTGTGCTTAATTCTTAGAACCTTAAAAATATTTTCATATTCTTCTCATTTTAAATTTCATTTTTGTGTGTTAAGAAGTGGAAATCCAAATAAAGAAAACAAAACAAAACTCATTATTCTTCGATATGAGGGGACAAACCAGACTAAGAGAAAACCTATCTTAACAAAATACTACCTTCTAAAATAAGGAGGCTATCAAGTGAAACTAAAGAATATATCAAAGGTGAATAAATTCACTTTCAGTCAAATACCTGTAAAAGTGTTTCCTATGATTAACATCCTTCTGGAAGGAAAAAAAGCTTATGTCACTTTCATAAGCCAAATCTATTCAAAGGACTCAGTTTTAGAATGAGCCAGCAAGAATAAATATTTTCTGGGACAATGTCATTTTTTAAAAAATCACTCCAAAGAAGAAACATTTCAGGATAAAGATGTTTTTTTCCACTTTGCTTTTTCCTGGAGTTATGCTTAGTTTCATACATTAAATATAATGAAATTGTTTTATTCATATCCAAATTATTGGAAGGCTCTTTAATGCTCTTAGGATATTTAGAATGGTTATCTAAAAAATTGACTCCTTTTCTCTTCAATTTGAAGTTTCAGGATCATTTGCAATTGTATAGTAGTGTTTTATATTGTTTTCTTAGCTGACATATGATTAGTGGCACACATAACATTTGTGAAAATATGGTGACATTCATTACTGAATGTTATATTATTTGCTGACAAAGATGAAACCATGAAGCCTATAGCTTCGATAACAAACTACATCTAAATTGTGCCTCTAAATTTACCTACATCTAAATTTATACAGTCAAGAATGCCCATATGATCATAATCAATCCACAATTTAAAAAGTGTCAGTTTACATAAAGATATAAAAACAAGTGGGCATAAATAATTCCAAAAGAAATGCTACACGAATGCAATTTGTAAGGGAAATCTGTAAGAGTGTGTGTGTGTGTGTGTGTGTGTGTGTGTGTGTGTTGTGTAATGGGAGGTGAGAAGTGGGATGATTAGTAGAAAAAGATATACAAATTAAATTCCATATATTTCATAATAATTACACAAAGTTAGTAATAGAGAACTACAATTCAATAGAATCGTAAAACTGTTATTCCCAAAGGGCCTTAGGATAAACAACAAAATAGGGGGGAAAATGACCGTTTTTAATAAAAATCAGAATTTTAAAAAACTCTATTATTATAATGAACACACCAAGACAACTAAAGGTTGGGCTTCAAATAACCTGGGAAAAAGCCTCGGTAAAGAAATAATCAAATTAATGAAACTCAATAGCTTACTCCGATATATGACTTACTCCAATGGTAGGAAGAGGTTTCATCTGAAAATTGTATTATTAAGTCACGGCAGATTATCATTTACAGCCCTCTTTAACACTACTTAAAGAGCTAAACTGGCAATTCTAAATACCGTAATTAGGATGACGATGTGTTAAAGATGGTAGCTGTTGGGCTACAGTCTCCAATAGCACCCATTGAAAATTATTATTGATCACCCTTACCTCTTTTGGGAGCAACGAAATGAAGTCTCGTTGAAACTGGGGTTCTATCACTTGCATCATATGTTTTACTTGGGTTGGTTCACAACTATCAATAAGTTCATCTAAAGCAAGCAATTTCTCTGGTCCACTCCAGCTCTATGGAAGAGGAATTTGAAATTGTTATTATTTTAATAGATGTCTCAAATTATGAAATCATAAAGAAGATCCACATTTACATGCAAAATTAAAAGGGGCTCTGGAGAGTGATATTTTCTCCAGAGGTCATTGAAGTGATAATCGTTAAGTCTCATCAAATTTACTAGCTACCTTTAGTTTATAAAAGCTTAGAAAGAGTCATGGTTTTGACAGAAAAACACTTTTGCATTACATTATTACAACTGTTCTATATTCATCTACCACTAAGATCCTGGTTAAGAAACCAAAATTTTATTCAGAAACATCAGTTTGGGTTACTAAACAAATAGGGAATTTTGGGGTTAATGTGAAGTTTGATTATTTTGTGTTTCCCTCACATAGCTTCAAATCCTGGTTCAGAACTTACCTCTTTGACAACACTTACACTGATCCATCTCCTCTCGTCTCTGATCAATTATAATCAATACTATAAACTCTGATTTACTGATTTACATTCCTCACAAGATTTCGGGAGGCTTTTTATAATATGTTGTTCCTCTCTGTCTATATTACAAGGATTCATGGACACTCTGATAAGGAGATATCCATTCTGGGTAAAGGATAACTATACTGACTTGATTAAAATGCAGCTTCAATTAAGTCATTTTTAATGTAAACTCCTTCATCTCCTTTGCATATACTAATGCCTGTTTTAAAAATATTTTTGGAAATGTTTAGGGTAATTTAGGGTTAATCTTGCATAGTAAAAATATAGTGAAAAACCTTGCAATATACAACTACTCTATATGCTTTATGAATTAACCACATTAATAGCTACTATGAATACTTCTAATTTAAGGTAATATAGTATACATGTTTTCTTTCTTCAATGTAATATTACTGTTTTTAAAAAAGAATAAAAAAATATCAATACACTGCTAGCAGATGTAAAAATATCTTTTATCAAGGATTTTAGGGATGGAGTACAGAATGAAAAAAAGCCAGAAGAGAACATAAATAACTAATTCAGATAGGTAAATATTAGAAACTGTGTCAGATATTTATACATATTTAAGGAATAGTCAGTCCATGGCAAAAATTATGCCTGCCTAGCAAAATGATTCTAAGACTTTAAACAATGTTTATACTTTGTTTTAAATAACATTTGATTTAAGATTTAACAAGACAAATAAAGTTTTAATTATATCTCATATAAATTATATATACATTTAGGTGTTACTTTGTGACACTTTACTGATAAAGATTAGTAACAGAAGCTGCAAACTACGTAGTAAATGAGACCTTCTACTGACCAGACACACTCAACAATCTAATAACTTAAATTCACATCTCTTAGATGGTTCCAGCAAAGGTCTGGACCATACAGGCAGTTTTCCTCTCTCCAGTCTGGATTTCATCCATGAACTCCAAACCTGTATATCAAAGTGCTTACTCAACACGTATTCTTGGATATGGAATAGAAACCTAACACGTCCATGATCTTTCTCTTCAAATATACATGTCCACACTCCTCCGTATTTCAGTAAAATATAACTCTATTCGTTGCTCAGGCCAGAAACTTTTGTGTCATGCTTGATTCCCTCACTCTCACCAGCAGATAGTTCTGATCCATCAATGAATTCTAAGACCTTAAACTTCAAAATAGATCCAGAATCTGAGTATTACTACATTAGTATAAGCCACAATTACCTCTCACTTGGTTTATTCCTATAACCGCTTACCCAGTCTCCCAGCTTCCCACCTTTGCCCTCCTTGTTCTATCTTACAACACGAAGTAGTCAGAGTGATACTGCTAAGTTACTCACTCTTCTGTTTAAAATTCTCAGGATCCAATTCATTCAAAGTAAAAACCAAAGTCTTTAGGCTGGCCTCAAGGCTATAATTTCCTATTCCTTTCCCTCGTTCACTCTGCTTTAGCCATAGACACACTTTCTGTGCCTCAAACACACCATGCACGCTGTGCTGCAGAGCCTTGTCACTTGCTGTTCCCTGGAGCATTACTTCCGTAGATACCCACATGGCTTGCTTCCCTCCATCTTTCTCTGAGACCTTCTCTGGGCAACCCTTCTAAAATTACCAAACCAGTTCCAATTCCCTCTCCTGACGAGAATGTAACTTCTGCGAAAATGGGTGTTTTCTCTGTTTTGTTAACTACCATATCCTAGGTCCAAAGGAGGGCCTAGCCCAATAAATATTTGGTGAAAAAAATGAAAGAATCCCCAAAGAGTCAAGAAATAGTGCATCAGCACTACCTCAAAATCTTTGCAGAGAGGTTCTACCCTTTATATTTGAGGATATTGCTAGAACTTGCTCGCTTAGTCTAGTTCCAAGACAGTATCCAAATTGTGTAGACATACATGGTTTAGCAGCAAGGGATGTATGTATTAACTCGAAAACCTTGCAATTAATAACTATATTAAAACAAAATAACAACAACCCACACCAACTTTTAATGAGGAATAGTGGAAAGAGCACTGAAGTGGGGATCAGAAAATACAACTTTTGGAGGAGATTTGCCACTAATTAAGTTATAATTTAACCTCTGCAGCCTAAGTTTCTTTATTTGCAAAAATGTTGGATAATTCTGATAATAATTATTTTATTTTTTTTCTGAAAAACAGTTGTCCTGAAAAAGAAAAAAGCATCTTTATTTGGCCTTTCATGGTAAAGTTATGTAGGAACATATTAAAGGGGATTGGAAAAACATTCCAAATTCAGAGAGGCTCAAGAGAAACAAAATTTAATTTGTGGACAAAATTGCAAATGCAAACTTCAAAATTCTCCGTGAAGGTGATATTTGATTTCAGGTAATTAGAGAATGCGGGTAGGAGGGAAGATCAGCAGGAACACTAAACTGTAATCAGGGGCCTGGGTTTCACCAGCAAACGCACTGTGGAACTGCGTGGAAGTCTGAGTGGGAGACCCCACCTGTGTAATGAGGAACTTGGGCCAGACCAGTGGTTCCCAAGAATGCTGGTTGAGGAATACAAGAATCTCAGAGTTCTACAACCAACCATCAAAGGGTCTAATTCAGTGGTCAAGGTGAGGCTGAGGACATTTTGCGTTTTAAATAAACAACTCATCCAGGATGGATGCAGGTGAGTCACAAACCAGCAGTGAAACCAACCAGTACCGCCTGGGTGATCCTTAGGATCCCAATCAGATACATAGCTTATGACTTCGGAGCGTACTGTGCCTAAATCTCATGCGGTAAAGAACTCCCTTCTCTAGTCCCTCCAGCACGTTATCCCGTCTGTTCCAACAGTTCCAGAAGTGGAGAACTTAACTATCTTCCATTCCACTGTGGGTCAGTTCTAATTGTTAAGTTCAACTTACATCAAAATCTGACTCAAAGAATATGATCCAGGTTTTATTTTCTGAAAAAACCAAGAATCAGCCTGATTGCATTTTTATATGGAAGTCTTCAAAATGTTAGACACAACATTTTCCCTTAAACATCTCTAGCTAAATAGATGGCTTTCTTCAACTCTTCCTCATACAACAAGGTTTCTTGATCACTGTTTCAAATACAATCGCAAAATAATACTGAATTCATTTTCTTTTGTACTATTCGGTTTTAATATTTTGTTGACTGCCAAAAAATCTAAATAAAATCAGTTAGAAAACATGTATAATTTCTAAGTGTTACCATGAAACTCGATTAAATACTTCAATAGAGTAGTTTTCACTCCACTTTTAATTTCAAAACACAAAAGTACTTTCTACTTTATCATTTTAAACAATATTTTGAGTATAACAGGTATTTTCAAAGTACGTTTATAGTTTTAATGCAATGCAAATGTGCTTCCATTAAAATAATACTAATAATGTGAGTCTTACAGCGTCAGTATGAAGCTAGCGTTAATAGGCCTTTTAGACCTGAGAAAACTGTGACTCACAAAAGCTATTTCTTGACCTAGAGAGAGAAAACTAACATTTATTGAGTCTCCACTATATTTCCAAGTATAGCTTTAAGCACATTTATGTTTTTTCCCTTCTGACGATTTTTTAGTGTTATATCTATTTTACAGAGGATGAAAATAAACACATAATATCAACAGTATTATGCAGTTATTAAGAGGCAAAGCCAGAATTTGTACTAAAAGCTTTTCTCCTAAGTCATATTATGCTTCTCATTATATCAGAATGCCTCTGAATATAATTTTCAGCATAAGAGAATGTTGATGTTATAGGTGTCTTTACCTAGTCTAAAATTTTCAAGTGAAAAACCATATATTAACACCCCAATGACATACATGTAAACAACAATAAAAAAGAACAATCTTCTCCCCCAAAATGAACAATCTGAAGCATCAATCTGACTGCCAAAAAAAGAACCAATGGCTACTGAAAATTCAAACAGTACAAAATTTCTGGGGTCTTCTGTTTTGTTTTTAATTTGTACTTCTACTTTGCAGTGGCATTCTGTTTCAATTTCCCTTTATCCAAAATGGTGTGTCATTTGTTCTCATTCAATTTATAAATTGCGTACTTTGTCAAAATAGATGGAGCTGGACCAAAACAATGCTGTGTCACACTGCCTTAGGAGCACTAGCAGAACAGTAAGGGGACAAACTCTCCCATTTTGCTTGTTGTACAACAGAAAGTCATCATTAAATGCCCCCACAGCACATCTGCAGAAATCATGCCAGTTTAATTATCCGTCATAGTCATTTACTGTATACCACATAGGTCAATCCATGAGTCCCCCAACCTTACTATGGAATGACCTCTCTCCACATGTTAGACATTAAAGTATTGTAAACCTTTAGGCAAGAGATTCATTTCTTGTTACTTTGGCATCAGCCCTAAAAACGAAAGGCAGTGAGGCCATTGATGTGTCAGGGACAGACATGGTACTCAAAGTCTAGCTAACCTTTTATTGCTAGTAGATGTCTATGCTATAGAATATTTATCTGAAAAAAACAACACCACAAAAAAGCAACAATGCAGGGATAATTCTACATGTTATTCCTACTGAGAACTTTTCTTCACTCCATCTACTACTTCTCTTATGAAAAACGATCAAATGGGTCTTTTTTACAGAACAGAAGCTAGCCTAATAATCTTTAGTTTACTGAACCTCATCAATTCTAAGAAACAAGCTATTTTCATAAAGAAATCAATGTTTCTGAAGATGGGATGCATCTAATAACCTTGGTATCTCAGGTGTGATGACATACAGTCTGTGGTAACATGGACATTTCATTAAGTAAAGCACGAGCTAGCTAACCAAGCAATTGTACAAAGGACTCCCTAAAACACTCTCACTGCAAAATACAAATGCCCCCTACTACATAGATCAGTATTTGACAAAGTTCTATTAAAGCTGGGGGAAAAAACCTAAATGTCTAGCAAATAACATTTTAGAATATTGGAAAGAAATGGGCCCATACTTATTTTAAATCTCACTCTGAATTACCTTCTGATAAGAAATAAAGCTTTGCATATGAAAGAAATATTTTAAAGGCTGTCTACCGTGATAAAACTAACTGTAACTTTTGATCATGGTACTTTCTTATACAAATGATAGGAACTCAGCTTGTGCACGACTCACATGCTGTGTTGCTCACACTACATGTATGTGCAAGTATGACAGCACACACTCACAGTCCCATTTCCTTGGCTTAATTAGAGATGGCAAAAATCTTAAAGTATTTCTTAAGACTGTATAAAGGTCTGAGTTTTATTTTCACCTCTTATTGATGGATAACCTTTTTTTTTAAGGGTGCAACAAAAAATTCAGACTTCTGAGGGCATGCATGGGGGGGGAAAACTAGTTTAAAACTTTTTAAAAATCATGAACTGGGAGGAGGAGAGAGAATAATCCTTGGGGCAAGGTAAGTTTAATCAATAAATGACTACAAAAATAAAACAACAACGAAAACCAGTTCTTTATAACTGAAGTGGTTCATAACATTGTAACGACAGCACTACTGACATTTTGGGCCGGGTAACTCTTTGCTGTGGGTGGCTGTCTGTCCTTTCCATTGCCCCTACACATTAGATGCCCTGTAGCTGTAACAACCAAAAATATTTCAACCAAGGGAAAATCCCCTCAACCCCGGTCAAGAACCTCAACGCTCTAACTTTTCAGTTACCAACTGGAAAAAAAAGGTTACCCTACTTTCTCTGAAATCACCTGAAGGGTAGGAAACAATTTTTAAAATCCATTTAAAAGCAACATTGCTTCAAGTGAGTTTTCTAGCTACAGAAGAAAAACAACAGGACATTTATTTAGTTTTTGCCCAGGTATTTAAAATATTAGGATTTACATAAATGGACATCTTAAAAATCTGAAATGTGAAATCAAGTATCCTCTTTTTCAACCATTATTTCTTTATATATTCATAAAATACCACAAACCAAGTAGCCAGAGGTAAGGAAATATATTCATTTCATATTAGAATGGTTGCTAATATCACAGATACCTTTACTTTACATAATTTATATTATTTACTATTTACAAAGAATAATTGAGTGTTTAGCTCATGCCAACTATTATGCTAAATACTTGATTTATATGCATTACCTCACTGGAAGAAGAAACAATGCAATTTAATATCACTATCATGAGTTACAAAATGTATATTTTCAAGGTTTTGTTGTAGCTAATCATCCCAGTGAATTTTCAAAGAATTTAAATGCTACAAAAATATAATAATCAGAGTAAGCCATACACAGACTGGCGTAATGAAAAGAAGCTGCATCAACTCTCGGAGGCTACCAGGGTAATAGTGATGGGTAAGTTACCACCAGTGACTAATTAGCAGAGTTCTTCACATTACTCCGAAATGCTTCACTTCCAAGCAATGCATTTCAGAACACAAATATACTTAGCAACCCCAGAAACTAAACATAAAGGGGAGAAGGAAGAAAGTTCTTGTTATCTAAAAAGGAATAAAGGAAACGCAAATACATACTTCCATAAAATAAGCATTGGACTCTCCTGATTTAATACACTTAAAAACTAAAATGAGCTCGCTTATTTTTAATAGCATTTTTTAAACTGAGATAAAATCCCCCATTTTAAATGCACACTGCAGTGGTTCCCAGAACACCCATCTTACTGTGCTGCCATCAACACAATCAATCCAATTCCAGAACACTTTCATCACCCCAAGAAGAAAACCCCGTACCTATTAGCAGTTAGTCTCAACCTCTCCTCCCACCAGAGCTTTACAATCATTTAATCTACTCTTTCTCTATAAATTTGCCTCTTCTGCTATAAAATCACGCAATATGTGGCCTTTGTGCCTGGCTTCTTTCACTTAGCATAATGTTTCCAAGGTTCATCCATGGGGTAGCATGTTCCTTTTCATGGTTGAATAACTCCTTTTTTTTTTTTTTTTTTCAGCAATTAAGTGAAGCATTTCAAATTACTGTGTTTTGAATGTCACCTGAAACATTTTCAGCCATTCCTGGAGGCCTGTCGGTGGTTGAACAGATGTAATTCGGCGACGTTGTTGCCCTTGGCCATTGGCTGCTCTCAGGTCTCCAAAAGTTGTTGGTGTTGCTGAACATGGTACAAGCCCAGTGGTACTACAAAAAATACAAAAGTGGAAGCAAAGATATATATTTATTAAGAATAACAGGCTCCAATTTAATAAGAATGATGATTTGGCATATTTCAAACACCAAATTATTATTTTTACTTGCTTATCTCCAGAGAACAAGTATACACAAGACCTATTCTGCTATTCTTAGAGTAAGTTTCCTCCCTCCTACGTTACCACCTGTTATCATCCCAGCAATGTTAATTGCAACCAAATGACAGAATCTCTATGGCAAAACTGCAAATTGTTGAAATGTTAAAATATTTCCTTGGAAGATACAGGTTCCACTTCTCTTATGACTGGTCTTCAGTGACATAATTAAATACAAGTTTAAATTTTCTTTATAAAAAGGGAATATGAGAATTATAAAATGCTTTAAAAAATTCATATGTAGAAACAGTATGTTCAAATGTTTTGGTCATTTCACTAGTCATATTAGTCCTTTAGTTTGCCCCAAATGCCTCTGAAATTTATAGTATTTGTCCATTTCTCTTCAATTTTTCATTGTTATTTATAAATCTTAGTCTAGATAATACTTGACAGGAGCAAGCCTTGATTAGAAATGTATTTACTCAAAACAGGTTGAGTACTGAAAACATAGTATGTGCAAAATTAAATGAGACCATCTAAATACTTTTATCCAACAATTAAAATTTTGAGACAGTTTTAAAGAAACCTGAAATTCAACTCCGCCCCTAGTAAAATGAAGGATTAAGACTAGATGATCTAGCTCTAAAATTGCCCAACTCTCCTAAAAATGTCTGATTGATAGGAAACATATAAACTGCAATTGATATTATTAAAATTTACTTCCTAATTTCAACACCTAATTGAATTATTTAAACTCAAGGTAAATACTGAACATATGTATTTGAGAGACAGTTAAAAAGAGG
This sequence comes from Rhinolophus hipposideros, assembly GCF_964194185.1. NCBI lineage: Eukaryota > Metazoa > Chordata > Mammalia > Chiroptera > Rhinolophidae > Rhinolophus > Rhinolophus hipposideros. The sequence goes on from NC_138062.1 coordinate 23,819,832, forward strand.
CTAAAAGGTTCAGTTAAAAAATTGCATTTGTAAAATCATCTTCAGTTTATTGAGCTGTGATAATAAAGTGTTTTAAATCCAAAAAACATACAAATTGTATCCTAACAGTTGAATATCAAGCTCTGGTAAATTACTAATGAAACAACTCCCCCAATTCTTTTCTATCCAGCATATTTCAATATTTTGTTTAAAAATGTATCTCAGTCACTAGATTTTACTGAGAAATCTTCATATCGGTCATCTTTATATCTTTTAATATTATACATCTAAGACAATCTCTAACATTCAACAATTAAATCTATTTTTTCGTCTATCAAATTTCAAAGGTAATCTCTATTTTCTTCTCTGAAATGAAACAATTTTTAAAACAGTGATTTTAACTTAAATTTTCTAATAAAAATGATGGAAAATTAGTTTAATTTTATTAGAAAACCTGTGAAACAAATTTAAAAACATCAAATATATATTGATAACATATCTAAAAACATAAAAATCAATACGCTGCTTGGTTTGCTTTAGTATTATATATTAAAAGGCTAAAAATTTCATTTTCATCTTTTCAGGTGCTTTCTCAATATAAAAAGTGAGCAACTAAAGATAAATTTTACCAAAAGGTATTCTGTAGTAAAAATCCAGCATTCATTTATAGGCTGCCTTAAAAACAACTCAACAATTTAATACTTTTGTCCTGGTAACAGCCATATTAATAGAAGACCAAAAATTACATTTAAAAAAATAGCACATTTTTAACATTGAACTCAACTTTCTCATCAAGAAATACTTTATCAAGACTAGGAGGAAAAAGCAAAAATGAAGTGAACAGTTTCACTTGTCTCTCTATCACTCCACACCCTCTGGTTGAAGTGCCAAAATACAGTGAAACTGTCAAAAGGCAAAGGGTAAATAAGTAAGAGGGAGGGGGATAGTTAGCAGGAAAAAAAATCACATAAAGCATTTCCTGAATAAGAGATAGCTTTATTTTTCTCTTCCGTATCATGTCTGCATTTTTTAATATAAAGCTATTTTAATTATTATGAATTCTAAATTTCATACAGGAGCATTTGAAAGAAATATTTTTCACACTGACTGAAAAAACTATATAAACTGAAAAAAAAAGAGATGCAATCTTTAACATAATGATCAATCACAAAAACTTAGCCTAAGCAATGTTAATTTTACTGCATCTTTCAGGATATAAGTAACTCTAAATCAAAATATTTAGGGAAAAAGAAGAAATGTCACCATCATAAAGTTCTTATGGTTTCTACAGCTAACTTTCAATCAGTGAATTAAAGAAGTGACAATTATGCAAAAAAGGACTGAAAAAGGTTTTAAACATACCTTTGTCATTTAAATTTTAAATACCACATTCCAATGACATCCAA